>NC_060146.1:14254480-14578284 GCF_021461385.2 Schistocerca piceifrons | reverse complement strand
AAGCAATTTCTGTGTTTCATCGTCAATAAGAAGGTCAGAGGGATACAGTAAACCTGAAGTGAAGCATCGGAATCTATAACTAGTGTCTCAGGAATGGTTCAAAACATAGACATTAAGAAGAGTCAGTCTTCTTGTACTTAAGTCGAAATTGTGCCTTTTGTAATTAATTCCGATGCTATTTCTGTATTTCGTCGCCAATAAGATGGTCCAAAGGATACAGTAAACCTGAAGTGAAGCATCGGAATCAATAACTAATGTCACAGGAATCGTTCTAAACATAGACAGTAGTAAGAGTCGGTCTTCTTGTACTTAAGTCAGCATTGTGCATTTTGTATTTAGTTCCGTTGCAATTTCTGTGTTTCATCGTCAATAAGAAGGTCCTATGGATAGAGTAAACCTGAAGTGAAGCATCGGAATCTATAACTAGTGTCACAGGAATGGTTCAAAGCATAGACATTAGGAAGAGTCATTCTTCTTCTATTTAAGTCGACATTGTGCCTTTTCTATTTAATTCCGATGCAATTTCTGTGTTTCATCGTCATTAAGAAGGTCAGGTTAATACAGTACTGCTGAAGTGAAGCATCGGAATCTGTAACTAGCGTCACAGGAATGGTTCGAAACATAAGACAGTATGAAGAAACCGTCTTCTTGTACTTAAATCGGCATTGTGCCCTTTCTATTTAATTCCGATGCAATTTCTGTGTTTCATCCTCAATAAGAAGGTCCAAGGGATACAGTAAACCGGAAGTGAAGCATCGGAATCTATAACTAGTGTCACAGGAATGTTTCAAAACATATACAGTAAGAAGAGTCAGTCCTCTTGTACTTAAGCCGGCATTGTGCCTTTTCTATTTAGTTCCGATGCAATTTCTGTGTTTCATCGTCAATACGAAGGTCCAAGGGAAACAGTAGACCTGAAGTGAAGCATCGGAATCTATAACTAGTGTCACAGGATTGGTTCAAAACATAGACAGTAAGAAGAGTCAGTCTTCTTGTACTTAAGTCGGCATTGTGCCATTTCTATTTAATTCCGATGCAATTTCGGTGTTTCATCGTCAAAAAGAAGGTCAGAGAGATACAGTAAACCTGAAGTGAATTATCGGAATCTATAACTGGTGTCTCAGGAATGGTTCAAAGCATAGACATTAAGAAGAGTCAGTCTTCTTGTACATAAGTCGACATTGTGCCTTTTGTAATTAATTCCGATGCTATTTCTGTATTTCGTCGCCAATAAGATTGGCCAAAGGATACAGTAAACCTGAAGTGAAGCATCGGAATCAATAACTAATGTCACAGGAATCGTTCAAAACATTGACAATAGTAAGAGTCAGTCTTCTTGTACTTAAGTCGGCATTGTGCATTTTCTATTTAATTCCGAGGCAATATCTGTGTTTCATCGTCAATAAGAAGGTCAGAGGGATACAGTAAACCAGAAGTGAAGCATCGGAATCTATAACTAGTGTCACAGGAATGGTTCAAAACATAGTCCGTAAGAAGAGTCAGTCTTCTTGTACTTAAGTCGCCATTGTGCGTTTTCTATTTAATTCCGATGCAATTTCTGTGATTCATCGTCAATACGAAGGTCCAAGGGATACAGTAAACCTGAAGAGAAGCATCGGAATCTATAACTAGTGTCACACGATTGGTTCGAAACATAGTCAGTAAGAAGAGTCAGTCTTCTTGTACTTAATTCGGCATTGTGCCTTTTCAATTTAATTCCGATGCAATTTCTGTGTCTCACCGTCAAAAAGAAGGTCGGAGGGATACAGTAAACCTGAAGTGAAGCATCTGAATCTATAACTAGTGTCACAGGAATGGTTCCAAACATAGTCAGTAAGAAGAGTCAGTCTTCTTGTACTTAAGTCGGCATTGTGCCTTTTGTATTTAATTCCGATGCAATATCTGTGTTGCATCGTCAATAAGAAGGTACAAGGGATACAGAAAACCTGAAGTGAATCATCGTAATCTGTATGTAGTGTCACAGGAATGGTTCAAACATAGTCAGTACTAAGACTGAGTCTTCTTGTACTTAAGTCGGCATTGTGCCTTCTGTATTTAATTCCGATGCAATTTCTGTGTTTCATCGTCAATAAGAAGGTCAGAGGGATACAGTAAACATGAAGTGAAGCATCGGAATCTATAACTAGTGTCACAGAAATGGTTCAAACCATAGACAGTAAGAAGGGTCAGTCTTCTTGTACTTAAGTCGGCATTGTGCCTTTTGTATTTAATTCCTATGCAATTTCTGTGTTTCATCGTCAAAAAGATGGTCAGAGGGATACAGTAAACCTGAAGTGAATCATCGGAATCAATAACTAGTGTCACAGGAATGGTTCAAAACATAGACAGTAGGAAGAGTCAATCTTCTTGTACTTAAGTCGGCATTGTGCCTTTTCTATTTAATTCCGATGCAATTTCTGTGTTTCATCGTCAAAAAGAAGGTCAGAGTTATAAAGTAAACCTGAAGTGAAGCATCGGAATCCATAACTAGTGTCACAAGAATTGTTCAAAACATAGACAGTAGGAAGAGTCAATCTTCTTGTACTTAAGTCGGCATTGTGCCTTTTCTATTTAATTCCGATGCAATATCTGTGTTTCATCGTCAAAAAGAAGGTCAGAGTTATACAGTAAACCTGAAGTGAAGCATCGGAATCTATAACTAGTGTCACAGGAATGGTTTAAAACATAGACCGTAGGAAGAGTCAATCTTCTTGTACTTAAGTCGGCATTGTGCCTTTTCTATTTAATTGCGATGCAATTTCTGTGTTTCATCGTCAAAAAGAAGGTCAGAGGGATACAGTAAACCTGAAGTGATGCATCGGAATCTATAACTAGTGTCACAGGAATGGTTCAAAACATAGATAGTAGGAAGAGTCAGTCTTCTTGTACTTAAGTCGGCATTGTGCCTTTTTATTTAATTCCGATGCAATTTCTGTGTTTCATCGTCAACAAGAAGGTCAGAGGGATACAGTAAACCTGAAGTGAAGCATCGGAATCTATAACTAGTGTCACATGAATGGTTCAAAACATAGACAGTAGGAAGAGTCAGTCTTCTTGTACTTATGTCGGCATTGTGCCTTTTGTATTTAACTCCCAAGCAATTTCTGTGTTTCATCGTCAATAAGAAGGTCAGATGGATACAGTAAACCTGAAGTTAAGCATCGGAATCTATAACTAGTGCCTCAGGAATGGTTCAAAACATAGACATTAAGAAGAGTCAGTCTTCTTGTACTTAAGTCGACATTGTGCCTTTTGTAATTAATTCCGATGCTATTTCTGTATTTCGTCGCCAATAAATTGGTCCAAAGGATACAGTAAACCTGAAGTGAAGCATCGGAATCAATAACTAATGTCACAGGAATCGTTCTAAGCATAGACAGTAGTAAGAGTCGGTCTACTTGTACTTAAGTCGGCATTGTGCATTTTGTATTTAGTTCCGTTGCAATTTCTGTGTTTCATCGTCAATAAGAAGGTCCTATGGATAGAGTAAACCTGAAGTGAAGCATCGGAATCTATAACTAGTGTCACAGGAATGGTTCAAAACATAGACATTAGGAAGAGTCAGTCTTCTTCTATTTAAGTCGGCATTGTGCCTTTTCTATTTAATTCCGATGCAATTTCTGCGTTTCATCGTCATTAAGAAGGTCAGATTAATACAGTAACGCTGAAGTGAAGCATCGGAATCTGTAACTAGCGGCACAGGAAAGGTTCGAAACATAGACAGTATGAAGAAACAGTCTTCTTGTACTTAAATCGGCATTGTGCCTTTTCTATTTAATTCCGATGCGATATCTGTGTTTGATCCTCAATAAGAAGGTCCAAGGGATACAGTAAACCTGAAGTGAAGCATCGGAATCTATAACTAGTGTCACAGGAATGGTTCAAAACATAGACAGTAAGAAAAGTCAGTCTTCTTGTACTTAAGTCGGCATTGTGCCTTTTCTATTTAATTCCCATGCAATTTCTGTGTTTCGTCGTCAATAAGAAGGTCCAAGGGATGCAGTGAACCTGAAGTGAAGCATCGGAATCTATAACTAGTATCACAGGAATGGTTCAAAACATATACAGTAAGAAGAGTCAGTCCTCTTGTACTTAAGCCGGCATTGTGCCTTTTCTATTTAATTCCGATGCAATTTCTGTGTTTCATCGTCAATACGAAGGTCCAAGGGAAACAGTAGACCTGAAGTGAAGCATTGGAATCTATAACTAGTGTCACAGGATTGGTTCAAAACGTAGACAGTAAGAAGAGTCATTCTTCTTGTACTTAATTCGGCATTGTGCCTTTTCTATTTAATTCCGATACAATTTCAGTGTTTCATCGTCAATAAGAAGGTCTGAGGGATACAATAAACCAGAAGTGAAGCATCGGATTCTATAACTAGTGTCACAGGAATGGTTCAAAACATAGACAGTAGGAAGAGTCAGTCATCTTCTACTTAAGCCGGCATTGTGCCTTTTTTATTTAATTCCGATGCAATTTCTGTGTTTCATCGTCAATACGAAGGTCCAAGGGAAACAGTAAACCTGAAGTGAAGCATCGGAATCTATAACTAGTGTCACAGGAATGGTTCAAAACATAGACATTTGGAAGAGTCAATCTTCTTGTACTTAAGTCGGCATTGTTCCTTTTCTATTTAATTCCGATGCAATTTCTGTGTTTCATCGTCAAAAAGAAGGTCAGAGGGATACAGTAAACCTGATGTGAAGCATCGGAATCTATAACTAGTGTCACAGGAATGGTTCAAAACATAGATAGTAGGAAGAGTCAGTCTTCTTGTACTTAAGTCGGCATTGTGCCATTTCTATTTAATTCCGATGCAATTTCTGTGTGTTTCATCGTCAACAAGAAGGTCAGAGGGATACAGTAAACCTGAAGTGAAGCATCGGAATCTACAACTAGTGTCACAGGAATGGTTCAAAACATAGACAGTAGGAAGAGTCGGTCCTCTTGTACTTAAGTCGGCATTGTGCCTTTTGTGTTTAATTCCGATGCAATTTCTGTGTTTCATCGTCAATAAGAAGGTCAGAGAGATACAGTAAACCTGAAGTGAACTATCGGAATCTATAACTAGTGTTTCAGGAATGGTTCAAAGCATAGACATTAAGAAGAGTCAGTCTTCTTGTACTTAAGTCGACATTGTGCCTTTTGTAATTAATTCCGATGCTATTTCTGTATTTCGTCGCCAATAAGATGGGCCAAAGGATACAGTAAACCTGAAGTGAAGCATCGGAATCAATAACTAATGTCACAGGAATCGTTCAAAACATAGACAGTAGTAAGAGTCAGTCTTCTTGTACTTAAGTCGGCATTGTGCCATTTGTATTTAATTCCGACGCAATATCAGTGTTGCATCGTCAATAAGAAGGTCCAAGGGATACAGAAAACCTGAAGTGAATCATCGTAATCTGTATGTAGTGTCACAGGAATGGTTCAAACATAGTCAGTACTAAGAGTGAGTCTTCTTGTACTTAAGTCGGCATTGTGCCTTTTGTATTTAATTCCGATGCAATTTATGTGTTTCATCGTCAATAAGAAGGTCAGAGGGATACAGTAAACATGAAGTGAAGCATCGGAATCTATAACTAGTGTCACAGAAATGGGTCAAACCATAGACAGTGAGAAGGGTCAGTCTTCTTGTACTTAAGTCGGCATTGTGCCTTTTGTATTTAATTCCGATGCAATTTCTGTGTTTCATCGTCAAAAAGATGGTCAGAGGGATACAGTAAACCTGAAGTGAATCATCGGAATCAATAACTAGTGTCACAGGAATGGTTCCAATCGTAGACAGTAGGAAGAGTCAATCTTCTTGTACTTAAGTCGGCATTGTGCTTTTTCATTTTAATTCCGATGCAATTTCTGTGTTTCATCGTCAAAAAGAAGGTCAGAGTTATAAAGTAAACCTGAAGTGAAGAATCGGAATCTATAACTAGTGTCTCAGGAATGGTTCAAAACATAGACAGTAGGAAGAGTCAATCTTGCTGTACTTAAGTCGGCATTGTGCCTATTCTATTTAATTCCGATGCAATATCTGTGTTTCATCGTCAAAAAGAACGTCAGAGTTATACAGAAAACCTCAAGTGAAGCATCGGAATCTATAACTGGTGTCACAGGAATGGTTCAAAACATAGACAGTAGGAAGAGTCAATCTTCTTGTACTTAAGTCGGCATTGTGCCTTTTCTATTTAATTCCGATGCAATTTCTGTGTTTCATCGTCAAAAAGAAGGTCAGAGCGATGCAGTAAACCTGAAGTGAAGCATCGGAACCTATAACTAGTGTCACAGGAATGGTTCAAAACATAGACAGTAGGAAGAGTTAGTCTTCTTGTTCTTATTTCGCCATTGTGCCTTTTGTGTTTATCTCCCAAGCAATTTCTGTGTTTCATCGTCAATAAGAAGGTCAGAGGGATACAGTAAACCTGAAGTGAAGCATCGGAATCTATAACTAGTGTCTCAGGAATGGTTCAAAATATAGACATTAAGAACAGTCTGTCTTCTTGAACTTAAGACGACATTGTGAATTTTGTAATTAATTCCGATGCTATTTCTGTATTTCGTCGCCAATAAGATGGTCCAAAGGATACAGTAAACCTGAAGTGAAGCATCGGAATCAATAACTAATGTCACAGGAATCGTTCAAATCATAGACAGTAGTAAGAGTCAGTCTTCTTGTACTTAAATCGGCATTGTGCATTTTGTATATAGTTCCGTTGCAATGTCTGTGTTTCATCGTCAACAAGAAGGTCCTATGGATAGAGTAAACTTGAAGTGAAGCATCGGAATCTATAACTAGTGTCACAAAAATGGTTCAAAACATAGACATTAGGAAGAGTCAGTCTTCTTCTACTTAAGTGGGCATTGTGCCTTTTCTATTTAATGCCGATGCAATTTCTGTGTTTCATCGTCATTAAGAAGGTCAGATTAATACAGTAACCCTGAAGTGAAGCATCGGAATCTGTAACTAGCGTCACAGGAATGGTTCGAAACATAGACAGTAAGAAGAAACAGTCTTCTTGTACTTAAATCGGCATTGTGCCTTTTCTATTTAATTCCGATGCAATTTCTGTGTTTCATCGTCAATAAGAAGGTGCAAGGGATACAGTAAACCTGAATGAAGCATCGGAATCTATAACTAGTGTCACAGGAATGGTTCAAAACATAGACAGTAAGAAGAGTCAGTCTTCTTGTACTTAAGTCGGCATTGTGCCTTTTCTATTTAATTCCGATGCAATATCTGTGTTTCATCGTCAATAAGAAGGTCAGAGGGATACAGTAAACCTGCAGTGAAGCATCGGAATCTATAACTAGTGTCACAGGAATGGTTCTAAACATAGTCAGTAAGAAGAATCAGTCTTCTTGTACTTAAGTCGGCATTGTGCCTTTTGTATTTAATTCCGATGCAATATCTGTGTTGCATCGTCAATAAGATGGTCCAAGGGATACAGAAAACCTGAAATGAATCATCGTAATCTGTATGTAGTGTCACAGGAATGGTTCAAACATAGTCAATACTAAGAGTGAGTCTTCTTGTACTTAAGTCGGCATTGTGCCTATTGTATTTAATTCCGATGCAATTTCTGTGTTTCATCGTCAATAAGAAGGTCAGAGGGATGCAGTAAACCTGAAGTGAATCATCGGAATCTGTAACTAGTGTCACAGTAATGGTTCAAAACATAGACAGTAGGAAGAGTCAATCTACTTGTACTTAAGTCGGCATTGTGCCCTTTCTATTTAATTCCGATGCAATTTCTGTGTTTCATCGTCAAAAAGAAGGTCAGAGTTACAAAGTAAACCTGAAGTGAAGCATCGGAATCTATAACTAGTGTCACAGGAATGGTTCAAAACATAGACAGTACGAAGAGTCAATCTTCTTGTACTTAAGTCGGCGTTGGGCCTTTTCTATTTAATTCCGATGCAATATCTGTGTTTCATCGTCAAAAAGAAGGTCAGAGTTATACAGAAAACCTCAAGTGAAGCATCGGAATCTATAACTAGTGTCACAGGAATGGTTCAAAACATAGACAGTAGGAAGAGTCAATCTTCTTGTACTTAAGTCGGCATTGTGCCTTTTCTATTTAATTCCGAAGCAATTTCTGTGTTTCATCGTCAAAAAGAAGGTCAGAGCGATACAGTAAACCTGAAGTGAAGCATCGGAATCTATAACTAGTGTCACAGGAATGGTTCAAAACATAGACAGTAGGAAGAGTTAGTCTTCTTGATCTTATGTCGCCATTGTGCCTTTTGTATTTATCTCCCAAGCAATTTCTGTGTTTCATCGTCAATAAGAAGGTCAGAGGGATACAGTAAACCTGAAGTGAAGCATCGGAATCTATAACTAGTGTCTCAGGAATGGTTCAAAGTATAGACATTAAGAAGAGTCAGTCTTCTTGTACTTAAGACGACATTGTGCCTTTTGTAATTAATTCCGATGCTATCTCTGTATTTCGTCGCCAATAAGATGGTCCAAAGGATACAGTAAACCTGAAGTGAAGCATCGGAATCAATAACTGATGTCACAGGAATCGTTCAAATCATAGACAGTAGCAAGAGTCAGTCTTCTTGTACTTAAATCGGCATTGTGCATTTTGTATTTAGTTCCGTTGCAATTACTTTGTTTCATCGTCAACAAGAAGGTCCTATGGATAGAGTAAACTTGAAGTGAAGCATCGGAATCTATAACTAGTGTCACATGAATGGTTCAAAACATAGACATTAGAAGAGTCAGTCTTCTTCTACTTAAGTCGGCATTGTGCCTTTTCTATTTAATTCCGATGCAATTTCTGTGTTTCATCGTCATTAAGAAGGTCAGATTAATACAGTAACCCTGAAGTGAAGCATCGGAATCTGTAACTAGCGTCACAGGAATGGTTCGAAACATAGACAGTAAGAAGAAACAGTCTTCTTGTACTTAAGTCGGCATTGTGCCTTTTGTATTTAATTCCGATGCAATATCTGTGTTGCAACGTCAATAAGAAGGTCCAAGGGATACAGAAAACCTGAAGTGAATCATCGTAATCTGTATGTAGTGTCACAGGATTGGATCAAACATAGTCAGTACTAAGAGTGAGTCTTCTTGTACTTAAGTCGGCATTGTGCCTTTTGTATTTAATTCCGATGCAATTTCTGTGTTTCATCGTCAATAAGAAGGTCAGAGGGATACAGTAAACCTGAAGTGAATCATCGGAATCTATAACTAGTGTCACAGAAATGGTTCAAAACATAGACAGTAGGAAGAGTCAATCTACTTGTACTTAAGTCGGCATTGTGCCTTTTCTATTTAATTCCGATGCAATTTCTGTGTTTCATCGTCAAAAAGAAGGTCAGAGTTATAAAGTAAACCTGAAGTGAAGCATCGGAATCTATAACTAGTGTCACAGGAATGGTTCAAAACATAGACAGAAGGAAGAGTCAATCTTCTTGTACTTAAGTCGGCATTGTGCCTTTTCTATTTAATTCCGATGCAATATCTGTGTTTCATCGTCAAAAAGAAGGTCAGAGCGATACAGTAAACCTGAAGTGAAGCATCGGAATCTATAACTAGTGTCACAGGAATGGATCAAAACATAGACAGTAGGAAGAGTTAGTCTTCTTGATCTTATGTCGCCACTGTGCCTTTTGTATTTATCTCCCAAACAATTTCTGTGTTTCATCGTCAATAAGAAGGTCACAGGGATACAGTAAACCTGAAGTGAAGCATCGGAATCTATAACTAGTGTCTCAGGAATGGTTCAAAATATAGAATTAAGAAGAGTCAGTCTTCTTGTACTTAAGACGACATTGTGCCTTTTGTAATTAATTCCGATGCTATCTCTGTATTTCGTCGCCAATAAGGTGGTCCAAAGGATACAGTAAACCTGAAGTGAAGCATCGGAATCAATAACTAATGTCAGAGGAATCGTTCAAATCATAGACAGTAGTAAGAGTCAGTCTTCTTGTACCGAAATCGGCATTGTGCATTTTGTATTTAGTTCCGTTACAATTACTGTGTTTCATCGTCAACAAGAAGGTCCTATGGATAGAGTAAACTTGAAGTGAAGCATCGGATTCTATAACTAGTGTCACAAGAATGGTTCAAAACATAGACATTAGGAAGAGTCAGTCTTCTTCTACTTAAGTCGGCATTGTGCCTTTTCTATTTAATTCCGATGCAATTTCTGTGTTTCATCGTCATTAAGAAGGTCAGATTAATACAGTAACCCTGAAGTGAAGCATCGGAATCTGTAACTAGCGTCACAGGAATGGTTCGAAACATAGACAGTAAGAAGAAACAGTCTTCTTGTACTTAAATCGGCATTGTGACTTTTCTATTTAATTCCGATGCAATTTCTGTGTTTCATCGTCAATAAGAAGGTCCAAGGGATACAGTAAACCTGAAGTGAAGCATCGGAATCTATAACTAGTGTTACAGGAATGGTTCAAAACATAGACAGTAAGAAGAGTCAGTCTTCTTGTACTTAAGTCGGCATTGTGCCTTTTCTATTTAATTCCGATGCAATATCTGTGTTTCATCGTCAATAAGAAGGTGAGAATGACACAGTAAACCTGAAGTGAAGCATCGGAATCTATAACTAGTGTCACAGGAATGGCTCCAAACATAGTCAGTAAGAAGAGTCAGTCTTCTTGTACTTAAGTCGGCATTGTGCGTTTTGTATTTAATTCCGACGCAATATCTGTGTTTCATCGTCAATAAGAAGGTCCAAGGGATACAGAAAACCGGAAGTGAATCATCGTAATCTGTAAGTAGTGTCACAGGAATGGTTCAAACACAGTCTGTACTAAGAGTGAGTCTTCTTGTACTTAAGTCGACATTGTGCCTTTTGTACTTAATTTCGATGCAATTTCTGTGTTTCATCGTCAATAAGAAGGTCAGAGGGATACAGTAAACCTGAAGTGAAGCATCGGAATCTATAACTAGTGTGACAGGAAAGGTTCAAATCATAGACAGTAAGGAGGGTCAGTCTTCTTGTACTTAAGTCGGCATTGTGCCTTTTGTATTTAATTCCGATGTAATTTCTTTGTTTCATCGTCAGTTAGAAGGTGCAAGGGATAAAGTAAACCTGAAGTGAAGCATCGGAATCTATAACTAGTGTCACAGGAATGGTTCAAAACATAGACAGTAAGAAGAGTCAGTCTTCTTGTACTTAAGTCGGAATCGTGCCTTTTGTATTTAATTCCGATGCATTTGCTGTGTTTCATCGTCTATGAGAAGGTCCAAGGGATACAGTAAACCTGAAGTGAAGCATCGGAATCTATAACTAGTGTCACAGGAATGGTTCAAAACATAGACAGTAAGAAGAGTCAGTCTTCTTGTACTTAAGTCGGCATTGTGCCTTTTCTAATTAGTTCCGATGCAATTTCTGTATTTCGTCGCCAATAAAATAGCCCAAAGCATACAGTATACCTCAAGTGAAGCATCGCAATCTATAACTAGTGTCAGAGGAATGGTTCAAAACATAGTCAGTAATAAGAGTCAGTCTTCTTGTACTTAAGTCGGCATTGTGCTTTTCTATTTGATTCCGATGCAATTTCTGTGTTTCATCGTCAATACGAAGGTCCAAGGGAAACAGTAAACCTGAAGTGAAGCATCGGAATCTATAACTAGTGTCACAGGATTGGTTCAAAATATAGACAGTAAGAAGAGTCAGTCTTCTTGTACTTAATTCGGCATTGTGCCTTTTCTATTTAATTCCGATACAATTTCAGTGTTTCATCGTCAATAAGAAGGTCAGAGGGATACTGTAAACCAGAAGTGAAGCATCGGAATCTATAACTAGTGTCACAGGAATGGTTCAAAACATAGACAGTAGGAAGAGTCAGTCATCTTCTACTTAAGTCGGCATTGTGCCTTTTCTGTTTAATTCCGATGCAATTTCTTTGTGTCATCGTCAAAACGAAGGTCCAAGGGAAACAGTAAACCTGAAGTGAAGCATCGGAATCTATAACTAGTGTCACAGGAATGGTTCAAAACATAGACAGTAGGAAGAGTCAATCTTCTTGTACTTAAGTCGGCAATGTTCCTTTTCTATTTAATTCCGATGCAATTTCTGTGTTTCATCGTCAAAAAGAAGGTCAGAGTTATACAGTAAACCTGAAGTGAAGCATCGGAATCTATAACTAGTGTCACAGGAATGGTTCAAAACATAGACAGTAGGAAAAGTCAATCTTCTTGTACTTAAGTCGGCATTGTGCCTTTTCTATTTAATTCTGATGCAATTTCTGTGTTTCATCGTCAAAAAGAAGGTCAGAGGGATACAGTAAACCTGAAGTGAAGCATCGGAATCTATAACTAGTGTCACAGGAATGGTTGAAATCGTAGATAGTTGGAAGAGTCAGTCTTCTTGTACTTAAGTCGGCATTGTGCCTTTTCTAATTAATTCCGATGCAATTTCTGTGTTTTATCGTCAACAAGAAGGTCAGAGGGATACAGTAAACCTGAAGTGAAGCATCGGAATCTATAACTAGTGTCACAGGAATGGTTCAAAACATAGACAGTAGGAAGAGTCAGTCTTCTTGTACTTAAGTCGGCATTGTGCCTTTTGTATTTAATTCCGATGCAATTTCTGTGTTTCATCGTCAATAAGAAGGTCAGAGTGATACAGTAAACCTGAAGTGAATTATCGGAATCTATAACTAGTGTCTCAGGAATGGTTCAAAACATAGACATTAAGAAGAGTCAGTCTTCTTGTACTTAAGTCGACATTGTGCTTTTTGTAATTAATTCCGATGCTATTTCTGTATTTCGTCGCCACTAAGATCGTCCAAAGGATACAGTAAACCTGAAGTGAAGCATTGGAATCAATAACTAATGTCACAGGAATCGTTCAAAACATAGACAGTAGTAAGAGTCAGTATTCTTGTACTTAAGTCGGCATTGTGCATTTTGTGTTTAGTTTCGTAGCAAATTCTGTGTTTCATCGTCAATAAGAAGGTCCTATGGATAGAGTAAACCTGAAGTGAAGCATCGGCATCTATAGCTATTGTCACAGGAATGGTTCAAAACATAGACAGTAGGAAGAGTCAGTCATCTTCTACTTAAGTCGGCATTGTGCCTTTTCTATTTAATTCCGAGGCAATTTCTGTGTTTCATCGTCAATAAGAAGGTCAGAGGGATACAGTAAACCAGAAGTGAAGCATCGGAATCTATAACTAGTGTCACAGGAATGGTACAAAACATAGTGAGTAAGAAGAGTCAGTCTTCTTGTACTTAATTCGGCATTGTGCATTTTCTATTTAATTCCGATGCAATTTCTGTGTTTTATCGTCAATAAGAAGGTCAGAGGGATACAGTAAACCAGAAGTGAAGCATCGGAATCTATAACTAGTGTCACAGGAATGGTTCAAAACATAGACAGTAAGAAGAGTCAGTCTTCTTGTACTTAAGTCGGCATTGTGCCTTTTGTATTTAATTCCGATGCAATATTTGTGTTTCATCGTCAATAAGAAAGTCCAAGGGATACAGAAAACCGGAAGTGAATCATCGTAATCTGTAAGTATTGTCACAGGAATGGTTCAAACATAGTCAGTACTAAGAGTGAGTCTTCATGTACTTAAGTCGGCATTGTGCATTTTGTATTTAATTCCGATGCAATTTCTGTGTTTCATCGTCAATAAGAAGGTCAGAGGGATACAGTAAACCTGAGGTGAAGCATCGGAATCTATAACTAGTGTCACAGGAATGGTTCAAATCATAGACAGTAAGAAGGGTCAGTCTTATTGTACTTAAGCCGTCATTGTGCCTTTTGTATTTAATTCCGATGCAATTTCTTTGTTTCATCGTCAGTAAGAAGGTGCAAGGGTTAAACTAAACCTGAAGTGAAGCATCGGAATCTATAACTAGTGTCACAGGAATGGTTCAAAACATAGACAGTAAGAAGAGTCAGTCTTCTTGTACTTAAGTCGGCATTGTGCCTTTTGTATTTAATTCCGATGCATTTCCTGTGTTTCATCGTCAATGAGAAGTTCCAAGGGATACAGTAAACCTGAAGTGAAGCATCGGAATCTATAACTAGTGTCACAGGAATGGTTCAAAACATAGACAGTAAGAAGAGTCAGTCTTCTTGTACTTAAGTCGGCATTGTGCCTTTTCTAATTAATTCCGATGCAATTTCTGTATTTCGTCGCCAATAAAATGGTCCAAAGGATACAGTATACCTGAAGTGAAGCATCGGAATCTATAACTAGTGTCACAGGAATGGTTCAAAACTTAGTCAGTAATAAGAGTCAGTCTTCTTGTGCTTAAGTTGGCATTGTGCCTTTTGTATTTATTTCCGATGCAATTTCTGTGTTTCATCGTCAATAAGAAGGTCAGAGGGATACAGTAAACCTGAAGTGAAGCATCGGAATCTATAACTAGTGTCACAGGAATGGTTCAAAACAGTCAGTAAGAAAAGTCAGCCTTCTTGTACTTAAGTCGGCATTGTGCCTTTTGTAATTAATTCCGATGCATTTTCTGTGTTTCATCGTGAATAACAAGGTCAGAAGGATACAGTAAACCTGAAGTGAAGCATCGGAATCTATAACTAGTGTCACAGGAATGGTTCCAAACATAGTCAGTATGAAGAGTCAGTCTTCTTTTACTTAAGTCGGCATTGTGCCTTTTCTATTTAATTCCGATGCAATTTCTGTGTTTCATCGTCAATAAGAAGGTCCAAGGGATACAGTGAACCAGAAGTGAATCATCGTAATCTATAACTAGTGTCACAGGAAAGGTTCAAAACATAGTCAGTACGAAGAGTAAGTCTTCTTGTACTTATGCCAGCATTGTTCCTTTTGTATTTAAGTCCGATGCAATTTTTGTGTTTCATCGTCAATAAGAAGGTCAGAGGGATACAGTAAACATGAAGTGAAGCATCGGAATCTATAAGTAGTGTCACAGGAATGGTTCAAAACATAGACAGTAAGAAGGGTCAGTCTTCTTGTACTTAAGACGGCATTGTGCTTTTTGTATTTAATTCCGATGCAATTTCTGTGTTTCATCGTCAATGAGAAGGTGCAAGGGATACAGTAAACCTGAAGTGAATCATCGGAATCTATAACTAGTGTCACAGGAATGGTTCAAAACATAGACAGTAAGAAGAGTCAATCTTCTTGTACTTAAGGCAGCATTGTGCCTTTTCTATTTAATTCCGATGCAATTTCTGTGTTTCATCGTCCAAACGAAGGTCACAGGGATGCAGTAAACCTGAAGTGAAGCATCGGAATCTATAACTAGTGTCACAGGAATGGTTCAAAACATAGATAGTAGAAAGAGTCAGTCTTCTTGTACTTAAGTCGGCATTGTGCCTTTTTTATTTAATTCCGATGCAATTTCTGAGTTTCATCGTCAACACGAAGGTCAGAGGGATACAGTAAACCTTAAGTGAAGCATCGGAATCTATAACTAGTGTCACAGGAATGGTTCAAAACATAGACAGTAGGAAGAGTCAGTCTTCTTGTACTTAAGTCGGCATTGTGCCTTTTGTATTTAATTCCGATGCAATTTCTGTGTTTCATCGTCAATAAGAAAGTCAGAGTGATACAGTAAACCTGAAGTGAATTATCGGAATCTATAACTAGTGTCTCAGGAATGGTTCAAAACATAGACATTAAGAAGAGTCAGTCTTCTTGTACTTAAGTCGACATTGTGCTTTTTGTAATTAATTCCGATGCTATTTCTGTATTTCGTCGCCAATAAGATCGTCCAAAGGATACAGTAAACCTGAAGTGAAGCATTGGAATCAATAACTAATGTCACAGGAATCGTTCAAAACATAGACAGTAGTAAGAGTCAGTCTTCTTGTACTTAAGTCGGCATTGTGCATTTTGTGTTTAGTTCCGTAGCAAATTCTGTGTTTCATCGTCAATAAGAAGGTCCTATTGGGTAGAGTAAACCTGAAGTGAAGCATCGGCATCTATAGCTATTGTCACAGGAATGGTTCAAAACATAGACAGTAGGAAGAGTCAGTCATCTTCTACTTAAGTCGGCATTGTGCCTTTTCTATTTAATTCCGAGGCAATTTCTGTGTTTCATCGTCAATAAGAAGGTCAGAGGGATACAGTAAACCAGAAGTGAAGCATCGGAATCTATAACTAGTGTCACAGGAATGGTACAAAGCATAGTGAGTAAGAAGAGTCAGTCTTCTTGTACTTAATTCGGCATTGTGCATTTTCTATTTAATTCCGATGCAATTTCTGTGTTTTATCGTCAATAAGAAGGTCAGAGGGATACAGTAAACCAGAAGTGAAGCATCGGAATCTATAACTAGTGTCACAGGAATGGTTCAAAACATAGACAGTAAGAAGAGTCAGTCTTCTTGTACTTAAGTCGGCATTGTGCCTTTTGTATTTAATTCCGATGCAATATTTGTGTTTCATCGTCAATAAGAAAGTCCAAGGGATACAGAAAACCGGAAGTGAATCATCGTAATCTGTAAGTATTGTCACAGGAATGGTTCAAACATAGTCAGTACTAAGAGTGAGTCTTCATGTACTTAAGTCGGCATTGTGCATTTTGTATTTAATTCCGATGCAATTTCTGTGTTTCATCGTCAATAAGAAGGTCAGAGGGATACAGTAAACCTGAGGTGAAGCATCGGAATCTATAACTAGTGTCACAGGAATGGTTCAAATCATAGACAGTAAGAAGGGTCAGTCTTATTGTACTTAAGCCGTCATTGTGCCTTTTGTATTTAATTCCGATGCAATTTCTTTGTTTCATCGTCAGTAAGAAGGTGCAAGGGTTAAACTAAACCTGAAGTGAAGCATCGGAATCTATAACTAGTGTCACAGGAATGGTTCAAAACATAGACAGTAAGAAGAGTCAGTCTTCTTGTACTTAAGTCGGCATTGTGCCTTTTGTATTTAATTCCGATGCATTTCCTGTGTTTCATCGTCAATGAGAAGTTCCAAGGGATACAGTAAACCTGAAGTGAAGCATCGGAATCTATAACTAGTGTCACAGGAATGGTTCAAAGCATTGACAGTAGGAAGAGTCAGTCTTCTTGTACTTAAGTCGGCATTGTACCTTTTGTATTTAATTCCAATGCAATTTCTGTGTTTCATCGTCAATT
This sequence comes from Schistocerca piceifrons, assembly GCF_021461385.2. Classification (NCBI taxonomy): domain Eukaryota; kingdom Metazoa; phylum Arthropoda; class Insecta; order Orthoptera; family Acrididae; genus Schistocerca; species Schistocerca piceifrons. The sequence goes on along the minus strand of NC_060146.1, from coordinate 14,561,238 downwards.
AGAACGGCCAAGGGATACAGTAAACCTGAAGTGAAGCATCGGAATCCATAACTAGTGTCACAGGAATGGTTCAAAACATACACAGTAAGAAGAGTCAGTCTTCTTGTACTTTAGTCGGCATTGTTTTTTTTCTATTTAATTCCGATGCAATTTCTGCGTTTCATCGTCAATAAGAAGGTCAGAGGGATACAGTAAACCTGAAGTGAAGCTTCGGAATCTATACCTAGTGTCACAGGAATGGTTCAAAGCATAGTCAGTAATAAGAGTCAGTCTTCTTGTACTTAAGTCGGCATTTGCATTTTGTATTTAATTCCGATGCAATATCTGTGTTTCATCGTCAATACGAAGGTCGGAGGGATACAGTAAACCTGAAGTGAAGCATCGAAATCTATAACTAGTGTCACAGGAATGGTTCAAAGCATAGTCAGTAAGAATAGTCAGTCTTCTAGTCCTTAAGTCGGCATTGTGCCTTTTGTATTAAATTCCGATGCAATTTCTGTGTTCCATCGTCAATAAGTAGGTCCAAGGGATACAGTAAACCTGGAGTTAAGAGTCGGAATCTATAACTAGTGTCACAGGAATGGTTCAAATAATAGACAGTAGGAAGAAACAGTCTTCTTGTACTTAAGTCAGCATTGTGTCTTTTGTATTTACTTCCGCTGCAATTTCTGTGTTTCATCGTCAATACGAAGGTCAGAGGGATACAGTAAACCTGGAGTGTAGGATCGGAATCTATAACTAGTGTCACAGGAATGGTTCAAAACATAGACAGTACTAAAGTCGGCATTGTGCCTTTAGCATTTAATTCCGATGCAATTTCTGTGATTCATCGTCAATAAGAAGGTCCAAGGGATATAGTAAACATGGAGTGAAGCATCGGAATCAATAACTAGTGTCACAGGAATGGTTCAAAGCATAGAAAGTAAGTAGAGTCAGTCTCCATGTACTTAAGTCGGTATTGTGCCTTTTGTGTTTACTTCCGATACAATTTCTGTGTTTCATTGTCAATAAGGTCAGAGGGATACAGTAAACCTGAAGTGAAGCATCGGAATCTATAACTAGTGTCACAGGAATGGTTCAAAACATAGACAGTAGGAAGAGTCAGTCTTCTTGTACTTAAGTCGGCATTGTGCGTTTTCTATTTAATTCCGATGCAATTTCTGTGTTTCTTCGTCAATAAGAAGGTCAGAGGGATACAGTGAACCTGAAGTGAAGCTTCGGAATCTATAACTAGTGTTACAGGAATGGTTCAAAGCATAGTCAGTAAGAAGAGTCAGTCTTCTTGTTCCTAAGTCGGCATTGTGCCTTTTGTATTTAATTCCGATGCAATTTCTGTGTTTCATCGTCAATAAGTAGGTCCAAGGGATACAGTAAACCTGGAGTGAAGCATCGGACTCTATAACTAGTGTCACAGGAATGGTTCAAAACATAGTCAGTAAGAAGAGTCAGTCTTCTTGTCCCTAAGTTGACATTGTGACTTTTGTATTTAATTCCGATGCAATTTCTATGTTTCATCGTCACTAAGAAGGTCAGAGGGATACAGTAAACCTGGAGTGTAGGATCGGAATCTATAACTAGTGTCACACTAATGGTTCAAAGCATAGTCAGTGAGAATAGCCAGTCTTCTAGTCCTTAAGTCGGCATTGTGCTTTTGTATTAAATTCCGATGCAATTTCTGTGTTCCATCGTCAATAAGTAGGTCCAAGGGATACAGTAAACCTGGAGTAAAGCATCGGAATCTGTAACTAGTGTCACAGGAATGTTTCAAAACATTGACCGTAAGAAGAAACAGTCTTCTTGTACTTAAGTCGGCATTGTGTCTTTTGCATTTACTTCAGATGCAATTTCTTTGTTTCATCGTCAATAAGGTCTGTGGGATACAGTAAACCTGAAGTGAAGCATCGGAATCTATAACTAGTGGCACAGGAATGTTTCAAAACATAGACAGCAGGAAGAGTCAGTCTTCTTGTACTTATGCCGTCATTTTGCATTTTGTATTTAATTGCGATGCAATTTCAGTGTGTCATCGTCAATATGAGGGTCCAAGGGATACAGTAAACCTGGAGTGAAACAACGGAATCTGTAACTAGTGTCAATGGAATGGTTCTAAACATAGACGGTAAGAAGAGTCAGTCTTCTTGTACTTAAGTCGACATTGTGCCTTTTGTATTTAATTCCGGTGCAATTTCTGTGTTTCATCGTCAATACGAAGGTCAGAGGGATACAGTAAACCTGAAGTGAAGCATCGGAATCTATAACTAGTGTCACAGGAATGGTTCAAACCATAGTCAGTAAGAAGAGTCAGTCTTCATGTCCTTAAGTCGGCATTGTGCCTTTTGTATTTAATTCCGATGCAATTTCTGTGTTTCATCGTCAATAAGAGGGTCCAAGGGATACAGTAAACCTGGAGTGAAGCATCGGAATCTGTAACTAGTGTCAATGGAATGGTTCAAAACATAGACAGTAATAAGAGTCAGTCTTTATGTACTTAAGTCGCCATTGTGCCTTTTGTAATTAATTCCGATGCAATATCTGTGTTTCATCGTCAATAAGAAGGACCGAAGGGATACAGTAAACCTGAAGTGAAGCATCGGAATTTATAACTAGTGTCTCAGGAATGGTTTAAAACATAGACAGTAGGAAGATTCAGTCTTCTTGTACTTAAGTCGGCATTGTGCCTTTCGTATTTAATTCCGAAGCAATTTCTGTGTTTCATTGTCAATAAGAAGGTCAGAGTGATACAGTAAACCTGGAGTGAAGCATCGGAATCTATAACTAGTGTCACAGGTATGCTTCAAAACATAGACAGTAAGAAGAGTCAGTTTTCTTGTACTTAAGTCGGCATTGTGCCTTTTGTATTTAATTCCGATACAATTTCTGTGTTTCATCGTCAATAAGAAGGTCAGAGTGATACAGTAAACCTGGAGTGAAGCATCGGAATCTATAACTAGTGTCACAGGTATGCTTCAAAGCATAGACAGTAAGAAGAGTCAGTTTTCTTGTACTTAAGTCGCCATTGTGCCTTTTCTATTTAATTCCGATCGAATTTCTGTGTTTCGTCGTCGATAAGAAGGTCCAAGGGATACAGTAACCTAAAGTGACGCATCGGAATATATAACTAGTGTCACACGAATGGTTCAAAACATAATCAGTAAGAAGAGTCAGTCTTCTTGTACTTAAGTCGGCATTGTGCCTTTTCTATTCAATTCCGATGCAATTTCTGTGGTTCATCGTGAAAAGGAAGGTCCAAGGGATACAGTGAACCTGGAGTGAAGCATCGTACTCTATAACTAGTGTCAATGGAACGATTCAAAACATAGACAGTAAGAAGAGTCAGTCTTCTTGTACTTATGTCGGCATTGTGCCTTTTGTATTTAATTTCGATGCAATTTCTGAGTTTCATCGTGAATTAGAAGGTCAGAGGGATACTGTAAACCTGATGTGAAGCATCGGAATCTATAACTAGTGTCACAGGAATGGTTCAAAACATAGTTAGTGAGAAGAGTCAGTCTTCTTGTCCTTAAGTCGGCATTGTGCCTTTTGTATTTAATTCAGATGCAATTTCTGTGTTTCATCGTCAATAAGAAGGTCCAAGGGATATAGTAAAAATGGAGTGAAGCATCGGAATCAATAACTAGTGTCACAGGAATGGTTCAAATATAGAAAGTAAGAAGAGTCAGTCTCCTTGTACTGAAGTCGGTATTGTGCCTTTTGTGTTTAATTCCGTTGCAATTTCTGTGTTTCTTCGTCAATAAGGTCAGAGGGATACAGTAAACCTGGAGTGAAGCATCGGAATCTATAACTAGTGTCACAGGAATGGTTCAAAACATTGACAGTAGGAAGAGTCAGTCTTCTTGTAATTATGTCGGCATTTTGCCTTTTGTATTTAATTCCGATGCAATTTCAGTGTTTCGTCGTCAATAAGATGGTCCTAGGGATACGGTAAACCTGGAGTGAAGCATCGGAATCTATAACTAGTGTCAATGGAATGGTTCAAACATAGGCAGTAAGAAGAGTCACTCTTCTTGTACTTAAGTCGGCATTGTGCCTTTTGTATCTAATTCTGGTGCAATCTCTGTCTTTCATCGTCAATACTGAGGTCGGAGGGATACGGTAAACCTGAAGTGAAGCATCGGAATCTATAACTAGTGTCACAGGAATGGTTCAAAGCATAGTCAGTAAGAAGAGTCAGTCTTCTTGTCCCTAAGTTGACATCGTGCCTTTTGTATTTAATTCCGATGCAATTTCTATGTTTCATCGTCAATAAGTAGGTCCAAGGGATACAGTAAACCTGGAGTGACGCATCGGACTCTATAACTAGTGTCACAGGAATGGTTCAAAACATAGACAGTTAGAAGAAACAGTCTTATTGTACTTAAGTCAGCATTGTGTCTTTTGTACTTAATTCCGATGCAATTTCTGTGTTTCATCGTCAATACGAGGGTCAGAGGGATACAGTAAACCTGAAGTGAAGCATCGGAATCTATAACTAGTGTCACAGGAATGGTTCAAAACATAGTCAGTAAGAAGAGTCATTCCTCTTGTCCTTAAGTCGGCATTGTGACTTTTTTATTTAATTCCGATGCAATTTCTGTGATTCATCGTCAATAGGAAGGTCAGAGGGATACAGTAAACCTGGAGTGTAGGATCGGAATCTATAACTAGTGTCACAGGAAAGGTTCAAAACATAGTCAGTAAGAAGAGTCAGTCCTCTTGTCCTTAAGTCGGCATTGTGACTTTTGTATTTAATTCCGATGCAATTTCTGTGTTTCATCGTCAATAAGAAGGTCCAAGGGATACAGTAAACCTGAAGTGAAGCATCGGAATCTGTAACTAGTGTCCCAGGAATGGTTCAAAATATAGTCAGTAAGAAGAGTCGGTCTTCATGTACTTATGTCGGCATTGTGCCTTTTGTGTTTAATATCGATGCTATTACTGTGTTTCATCGTCAATATGAAGGTCCAAGGGATACAGTAAACCTGAAGTGAAGCATCGGAATCTGTAACTAGTGTCACAGGAATGGTTCAAAACATAGACAGTAGGAAGAGTCAGTCTTCTTGTACTTAAGTCGGCATTGTACCTTTTGTATTTAATTCCAATGCAATTTTTGTGTTTCATCGTCAATTAGAAAGTCCAAGGGATACAGTAAACCTGAAGTGAAGCTTCGGAATCTATAACTAGTGTCACAGGAATGGTTCAAAGCTTAGTCAGTAATAAGAGTCAGTCTTCGTGTACTTAAGTCGGCATTGTGCCTTTTGTATTTAATTCCGATGCAATTTCTGTGTTTCATCGTCAATACGAAGGTCGGAGGGATACAGTAAACCTGAAGTGAAGCATCGGAACCTATAACTAGTGTCACAGGAATGGTTCAAAACATAGTCAGTAAGAAGAGTCAGTCTTCTTGTCCTTTAGTCGGCATTGTGACTTTTGTATTTAATTCCGATGTAATTTCTGTTTTTCATCGTCAATAAGAAGGTCCAAGGGATACAGTAAAACTGGAGTGTAGGATCGGAATCTATAACTAGTGTCACAGGAATGGTTCAAAACATAGTCAGTAAGAAGAGTCGGTCTTCATGTACTTATGTCTATATTGTGCTTTTTGTATTTAATTCCGATGCAATATCTGTGTTTCATCGTCAGTAAGGTCAGAGGGATACAGTAAACCTGAAGTGAAGCATCGAAATCTATAACTAGTGTCACAGGAATGGTTCAAAACATAGATAGTAGGAAGAGTCAGTCTTCTTGTACTTAGGTCGGCATTGTGCCTTTTGTATTTAATTCCGATGCAATTTCGGTGTTTCATCGTCAATAAGAATGTAAGAGGGATACAGTAAACCTGAAGTGAAGCATCGGAAACCAAAACTAGTGTCACAGGAGTGGTTCAAAACATAGACAGCAGGAAGAGTCAGTTTTCTTATACTTAAGTCGGCATTGTGCCTTGTGTATTTAATTCCGTTGCAATTTATGTGTTTCATCGTCAATAAGAAGGTCCATGGGATACAGTAAACCTGAAGTGAAGCATCGGAATCTATAACTAGTGTGACAGGAATGGTTCAAAACATAGCCAGTAAGAAGAGTCAGTCTTCTTGTACTTAAGTCGGCATTGTGCCTTTTTTAATTAATTCCGATGCAATTTCTGTGTTTCATCGTCAATAAGAAGGTACAAGGGATACAGTAAACCTGAAGTGAAGCATCGGAATCTATTACTAGTGTCACAGGAATGGTTCAAATCATAGACAGTAGGAAGATACAGTGTTCTTGTACTTAAGTCGGCATTGTGCCTTTTGTATTTAATTCCGATGCAATTTCTGTGTTTCATCGTCAATAAGAAAGTCCGAGAAAAGCAGTAAACCTGAAGTGAAGCATCGGAATCTATAACTAGTGTCACAGGATTGGTTCAAAACATTGAGAGTAAGAAGAGTCAGTCTTCTTGTACTTAAGTCGGCATTGTGCCTTTTGTATTTAATTCCGATGTAATTTCTGTGTTTCATCGTCAATAAGTAGGTCCAAGGGATACAGTACACCTGAAGTGAAGCATCGGAATCTATAACTAGTGTCACAGGGTGGTTCAAACATAGACGGTAAGAATAGTCCGTCTCTTGTACTTAAGTCCGCATTGTGCCTTTTGTATTTAATTCCGATGCAATTTCTGTGTTTCATCGTCATTAAGAAGGTCCAAGGGATACAGTCAAAACTGAAGTCAAGCATCGGAATCTATAACTAGTGTCGCAGAAAATGGTTCAAAGCATAGACAGTAAGAAGAGTCAGTCTTCTTGTACTTAAGTCGGCATTGTGCATTTTCTATTCCGATGCAATTTCTGTGTTTCATCGTCAATAAGAAGGTCAGAGGGATACAGTAAACCTGAAGTGATGCATCGGAATCTATAACTAGTGTCACAGGAATGGTTCAAAATATAGCCAGTGAGAAGAGTCAGTCTTCTTGTACTTAAGTCGGCATTGTGCCTTTTTAATTAATTCCGATGCAATTTCTGTGTTTCATAGTCAATAAGAAGGTACAAGGGACACAGTAAACCTGAAGTGAAGCATCGGAATCTATTACTAGTGTCACAGGAATGGTTCAAAACATAGACAGTAGGAAGAGACAGTGTTCTTGTACCTAAGTCGGCATTGTGCCTTTTGTATTTAATTCCTATGCAATTTCTGTGTTTCATCGTCAATAAGAAGGTCCAAGGGATGCAGTAAACCTGAAGTGAAGCATCGGAATCTATAACTAGTGTCACAGGATTGGTTCAAAACATTGAGAGTAAGAAGAGTCAGTCTTCTTGTACTTAAGTCGGCATTGTGCTTTTTGTATTTAATTCCGATGCAATTTCTGTGTTTCATCGTCAATAAGAAGGTCCAAGGGATACGGTACACCTGAAGTGAAGCATCGGAATCCATAACTAGTGTCACAGGAGTGGTTAAACATAGAGAGTAAGAAGAGTCAGTCTCTTGTACTTAAGACGGCATTGTGCCTTTTGTATGTAATTCAGATGCAATTTCTGTGTTTCATCGTCAATAAGAAGGTCCAAGGGATACAGTAAAACTGAAGTCAAGTATCGGAATCTATAACTAGTGTCGCAGGAATGGTTCAAAACATAGACAGTAAGAAGAGTCAGTCTTCTTGTACTTAAGTCGGCATTGTGCATTTTCTATTTAATTCCGATGCAATTTCTGTGTTTCATCGTCAATAAGAAGGTCAGAGGGATACAGTAAACCTGAAGTGAAGCATCGGAATCTATAACTAGTGTCACAGGAATGGTTCAAACATAGTCAGTAAGAAGAGTCTGTCTTATTGTACTTAAGTCGGTATTGTGCCTTTTCTGTTTAATTTCGATGCAATTTCTGTGTTTCATCGTCAATAAGGTCAGAGGGGTACAGTAAACCTGGAGTGAAGCATCGGAATCTATAACTAGTGTCACAGGAATGGTTCAAAACGTAGACAGTAGGAAGAGTCAGTCTTCTTGTACTTATGTCGCCATTTTGCCTTTTGTATTTAATTCCGATGCAATTTCAGTGTTTCGTCGTCATTAAGAAGGTCCAAGGGAAACGGTAATCCTGGAGTGAAGCATCGGAATCTATAACTAGTGTCAATGGAATGGTTCAAAACATAGACAGTAAGAAGAAACAGTCTTCTTGTACTTAAGTTGGCATTGTGTCTATTGTATTTAATTCCGATGCAATTTCTGTGTTTCATCGTCAATAAGAAGTCCAAGGGATACAGTAAACCTGAAGTGAAGCATCGGAATCCAAAACTAGTGTCACAGGAATGGTTCAAAACATAGACAGCAGGAAGAGTCAGTCTTCTTATACTGTAGTCGGCATGGTGCCTTGTGTATTTAATTCCGTTGCAATTGCTGTGTGTCATCGTCAATAAGAATGTCCAAGGGATACAGCAAACCTGAAGTGAAGCATCGGAATCTATAACTAGTGTCACAGGAATGGTTCAAAACATAGACAGTAAGAAGAAACAGTCTTCTTGTACTTAAGTCGGCATTGTGTCTTTTGTATTTAATTCCGATGCAATTTCTGTATTTCATCGTCAATACGAAGGTCAGAGGGATACAGTAAACCTGAAGTGAAGAATCGGAATCTATAACTAGTGTCATAGGTACGGTTCAAAACATAGTCAGTAAGAAGAGTCAGTCTTCTTGTACTTAAGTCGACATTGTGACTTTTGTATTTAATTCCGATGCAATTTCTGTGTTTCATCGTCAATAAGAGGGTCCGAGGGATACAGTAAACATGGAGTGTAGGATCGGAATCTATAACTAGTGTCACAGGAATAGTTCAAAACATACTCAGTAAGAAGAGTCGGTCTCCATGTACTTTTGTCGGCATTGTGCCTTTTGTATTTAATACCGTTGCAATTTCTTTGTTTCATAGTCAATACGAAGGTCCAAGGGATACAGTAAACCTGAAGTGAAGCATCGGAATCTATAACTAGTGTCACAGGAATGGTTCAAAACATAGACAGTAGGAAGAATCAGTCTTCTTGTACTTAAGTCGGCATTCTACCTTTTATATTTAATTCCAATGCAATTTCTGTGTTTCATCGTCAATAAGAAAGTCCAAGGGATACAGTAAAACTGACGTGAAGCATCGGAATCCATAACTATTGTCACAGTAATGGTTCAAAACATACACAATATGAAGAGTCAGTCTTCTTGTACTTAAGCCGGCATTGTGCCTTTTCTATTTAATTCCGATGCAATTTCTGTGTTTCATCGTCAATAAGAAGGTCAGAGGGATACAGTAAACCTGAAGTGAAGCTTCGAAATCTATACCTAGTGTCACAGGAATGGTTCAAAGCATAGTCAGTAAGAAGAGTCAGTCTTCTTGTCCTTAAGTCGGCATTGTGCCTTTTGTATTTAATACCGTTGCAATTTCTTTGTTTCATAGTCAATACGAAGGTCCAAGGGATACAGTAAACCTGAACTGAAGCATCGGAATCTATAACTAGTGTCACAGGAATGGTTCAAAACATAGATAGTAGGAAGAGTCAGTCTTCTTGTACTTAAGTCGGCATTCTGCCTTTTGTATTTAATTCCGATGCAATTTCCGTGTCTCATCGGCACTAAGAAAGTCGGAGTTACAGTAAACCTGAAGTGAAGCATCGGAATCCAAAACTAGTGTCACAGGAATGGTTCAAAACATAGACAGCAGGAAGAGTCAGTCTTCTTATACTTAAGTCGGCATTGTGCCTTGTGTATTTAATTCCGTTGCAATTTTTGTGTGTCATCGTCAATAAGAAGGTCCAACGGATACAGTAAACCTGAAGTGAAGCATCGGAATCCATAACTAGTGTCACTGGAATCGTTCAGAACATACACAATAAGAAGAGTCAGTCTTCTTGTACTTTAGTCGGCATTGTGCCTTTTCTATTTAATTCCGATGCAATTTCTGTGTTTCATCGTCAATAAGAAGGTCAGAGGGATACAGTAAACCTGAAGTGAAGCTTCGGAATCTATAACTAGTGTCACAGGAATGGTTCAAAGCATAGTCAGTAATAAGAGTAAGTCTTCTTGTACTTAAGTCGGCATTGTGCCTTTTGTATTTAATTCCGATGCAATTTCTGTGTTTCATCGTCAATACGAAGGTCGGAGTGATACAGTGAACCTGAAGTGAAGCATCGGAATCTATAACTAGTGTCACAGGAATGGTTCAAAACATAGTCAGTAAGAAGAGTCCGTCTTCTTTTCCTTAAGTCGGCATTGTGACTTTTGTATTTCATTCCGATGCAATTTCTGTGTTTCATTGTCAATAAGAAGGTCCAAGGGATACAGTAAACCTGGAGTGTAGGATCGGAATCTATAACTAGTGTCACAGGAATGGTTCAAAACATAGACAGTAGTTAAGTCGTCATTGTGCCTTTTGTATTTAATTCCGATGCAATTTCTGTGTTTCATCGTCAATAAGAAGGTCCAAGAGATACAGTAAACCTGAAGTAAAGCATCGGAATCCATAACTAGTGACACAGGAATGGTTCAAAACATAGTCAGTAAGCAGAGTCGGTCTTCATGTACTTATGTCGGTATTGTGCCTTTTGTATTTAATTCCAATGCTATTTCTGTGTTTCATCGTCAATAAGGTCAGAGAGATACAGTAAACCTGAAGTGAAGCATCATAATCTATAACTAGTGACACAGGAATGGTTCAAAACATAGATAGTAGGAAGAGTGAGACTTCTTGTACTTAAGTCGGCATTGTGCCTTTTGTATTTAATTCCGATGCAATTTCTGTGTTTCATCGTCAATAACAAAGTCAGAGGGATACAGTAAACCTGAAGTGAAGCATCGGAATCCAAAACTAGTGTCACAGGAATTGTTCACAACATAGACAGCAGGAAGAGACAGTCTTTTTATACTTAAGTCAGCATTGTGCCTTGTGTATTTAATTCCGTTGCCATTTCTGTGTTTCATCGTCAACAAGAAGGTCCAAGGGACACAGTAAACCTGAAGTGAAGCATCGGAATCTATAACTAGTGTCACAGGATTGTTTCTAAACATAGACAGTAGGAAGAGTCAGTCTTCTTGTACTTATGTCGGCATTTTGCCTTTTGTATTTAATTCCGATGCAGTTTCAGTGTTTCGTCCTCAATAAGAAGCTCCAAGGGATACGGTAAACCTGGAGTGAAGCATGGGAATCTATAACTAGTGTCAATGGAGTGGTTCAAAACATAGACAGTAAGAAGAGTCACTCTTCTTGTACTTAAGTCGGCATTGTGCCTTTTGTATTTAATTCCGGTGCAATTTCTGTGTTTCATCGTCAATACGAAGGTCGGAGGGATACGGTAAACCTGAAGTGAAGCATCGGAATCTATAACTAGTGTCACAGGAATGGTTCAAAGCATAGTCAGTAAGAAGAGTCAGTCTTCTTGTCCCTAAGTCGGCATTGTGCCTTTTGTATTTAATTCCGATGCAATTTCTGAGCTTCATCGTCAATAAGTAGGTCCGAGGGATACAGTAAACCTGGAGTGAAGCATCGGACTCTATAACTAGTGTCACAGGAATGATTCAAAACATAGTCAGTACTTAAGTCGGCATTGTGCCTTTTGTATTTAATTCCGATGCAATATCTGTGTTTCATCGTCAATAAGGTCAGAGGGATACAGTAAACCAGGAGTGAAGTATCGGAATCTATAACTAGTGTCACAGGAGTGGTTCAAAACATAGACAGTAGGAAGAGTCAGTCTTCTTGTACTTATGTCGGCATTTTGCCGTTTGTATTTAATTCCAATGCAATTTCAGTGTTTCGCCGTCATTAGGAAGGTCCAAGGGATACGGTAAACCTGGAGTGAAGCATCAGAATCTATAACTAGTGTCAATGGAATGGTTCAAAACATAGACAGTAAGAAGAGTCACTCTTCTTGTACTTAAGTCGGCATTGTGCCTTTTGTATTTAATTCCGGTGCAATTTCTGTGTGTCATCGTCAATACGAAGGTCGGAGGGATACAGTGAACCTGAAGTGAAGCTTCGGAATCTATAACTAGTGTCACAGGAATGGTTCAAAGCATAGTCAGTAAGAAGAGTCAGTCTTCTTGTTCTTAAGTCGGCATTGTGACTTTTGTATTGAATTCCGATACAATTTCTGTGTTTCATCGTCAATAAGAAGGTCCAAGGGATACAGTAAACCTGGAGTGTAGGATCGGAATCTATAACTAGTGTCACAGGAATGGTTCAAAACATAGTCACAAAACATAGTCAGTAAGAAGAGTCGGTCTTCATGTACCTATGTCGGTATTGTGCCTTTTGTATTTAATTCCGATGCAATTTCTGTGTTTCATCGTCAATAAGGTCAGAGGGATACAGTAAACCTGAACTGAAGCATCGGAATCTATAACTAGTGTCACAGGAATGGTTCAAAACATAGATAGTAGGAAGAGTCAGTCTTCTTGTACTTAAGTCGGCATTCTGCCTATTGTATTTAATTCCGATGCAATTTCTGTGTCTCATCGGCACTAAGAAAGTCGGAGTTACAGTAAACCTGAAGTGAAGCATCGGAATCCAAAACTAGTGTCCCAGGAATGGTTCAAAATATAGTCAGTTAGAAGAGTCGGTCTTCATATACTTATGTCGGCATTGTGCCTTTTGTATTTAATTTCGATGCTATTACTGTGTTTCATCGTCAATATGAAGGTCCAAGGGATACAGTAAACCTGAAGTGAAGCATCGGAATCTGTAACTAGTGTCACAGGAATGGTTCAAAACATAGACAGTAGGAAGAGTCAGTCTTCTTGTACTTAAGTCGGCATTGTACCTTTTGTATTTAATTCCAATGCAATTTTTGTGTTTCATCGTCAATTAGAAAGTCCAAGGGATACAGTAAACCTGAAGTGAAGCATCGGAATCCATAACTAGTGTCACAGGAATGGTTCAAAACATACACAGTAAGAAGAGTCTGTCTTCTTGTACTTTAGTCGGCATTGTGCCTTTTCTATTTAATTCCGATGCAATGTCTGTGTTTCATCGTCAATAAGAAGGTCAGAGGGATACAGTAAACCTGAAGTGAAGCTTCGGAATCTATAACTAGTGTCACAGGAATGGTTCAAAGCTTAGTCAGTAATAAGAGTCAGTCTTCGTGTACTTAAGTCGGCATTGTGCCTTTTGTATTTAATTCCGATGCAATTTCTGTGTTTCATCGTCAATTCGAAGGTCGGAGGGATACAGTAAACCTGAAGTGAAGCATCGGAACCTATAACTAGTGTCACAGGAATGGTTCAAAACATAGATAGTAGGAAGAGTCAGTCTTATTGTACTTAGGTCGGCATTGTGCCTTTTGTATTTAATTCCGATGCAATTTCGGTGTTTCATCGTCAATAAGAATGTAAGAGGGATACAGTAAACCTGATGTGAAGCATCGGAAACCAAAACTAGTGTCACAGGAATGGTTCAAAACATAGACAGCAGGTAGAGTCAGTTTTCTTATACTTAAGTCGGCATTGTGCCTTGTGTATTTAATTCCGTTGCAATTTATGTGTTTCATCGTCAATAAGAAGGTCCATGGGATACAGTAAACCTGAAGTGAAGCATCGGAATCTATAACTAGTGTGACAGGAATGGTTCAAAACATAGCCAGTAAGAAGAGTCAGTCTTCTTGTACTTAAGTCGGCATTGTGCCTTTTTTAATTAATTCCGATGCAATTTCTGTGTTTCATCGTCAATAAGAAGGTACAAGGGATACAGTAAACCTGAAGTGAAGCATCGGAATCTATTAGTAGTGTCACAGGAATGGTTCAAATCATAGACAGTAGGAAGATACAGTGTTCTTGTACTTAAGTCGGCATTGTGCCTTTTGTATTTAATTCCGATGCAATTTCTGTGTTTCATCGTCAATAAGAAAGTCCGAGAAATGCAGTAAACCTGAAGTGAAGCATCGGAATCTATAACTAGTGTCACAGGATTGGTTCAAAACATTGAGAGTAAGAAGAGTCAGTCTTCTTGTACTTAAGTCGGCATTGTGCCATTTGTATTTAATTCCGATGTAATTTCTGTGTTTCATCGTCAATAAGTAGGTCCAAGGGATACAGTACACCTGAAGTGAAGCATCGGAATCTATAACTAGTGTCACAGCGTGGTTCAAACATAGACGGTAAGAATAGTCCGTCTCTTGTACTTAAGTCCGCATTGTGCCTTTTGTATTTAATTCCGATGCAATTTCTGTGTTTCATCGTCAATAAGAAGGTCCAAGGGATACAGTCAAAAGTGAAGTCAAGCATCGGAATCTATAACTAGTGTCGCAGAAAATGGTTCAAAGCATAGACAGTAAGAAGAGTCAGTCTTCTTGTACTTAAGTCGGCATTGTGCATTTTCTATTCCGATGCAATTTCTGTGTTTCATCGTCAATAAGAAGGTCAGAGGGATACAGTAAACCTGAAGTGATGCATCGGAATCTATAACTAGTGTCACAGGAATGGTTCAAAATATAGCCAGTGAGAAGAGTCAGTCTTCTTGTACTTAAGTCGGCATTGTGCCTTTTTAATTAATTCCGATGCAATTTCTGTGTTTCATAGTCAATAAGAAGGTACAAGGGATACAGTAAACCTGAAGTGAAGCATCGGAATCTATTACTAGTGTCACAGGAATGGTTCAAAACATAGACAGTAGGAAGAGACAGTGTTCTTGTACTTAAGTCGGCATTGTGCCTTTTGTATTTAATTCCGATGCAATTTCTGTGTTTCATCGTCAATAAGAAGGTCCAAGGGAAGCAGTAAACCTGAAGTGAAGCATCGGAATCTATAACTAGTGTCACAAGATTGGTTCAAAACATTGAGAGTAAGAAGAGTCAGTCTTCTTGTACTTAAGTCGGCATTGTGCTTTTTGTATTTAATTCCGATGCAATTTCTGTGTTTCATCGTCAATAAGAAGGTCCAAGGGATACGGTACACCTGAAGTGAAGCATCGGAATCCATAACTAGTGTCACAGGAGTGGTTAAACATAGAGAGTAAGAAGAGTCAGTCTCTTGTACTTAAGACGGCATTGTGCCTTTTGTATGTAATTCAGATGCAATTTCTGTGTTTCATCGTCAATAAGAAGGTCCAAGGGATACAGTAAAACTGAAGTCAAGTATCGGAATCTATAACTAGTGTCGCAGGAATGGTTCAAAACATAGACAGTAAGAAGAGTCAGTCTTCTTGTACTTAAGTCGGCATTGTGCATTTTCTATTTAATTCCGATGCAATTTCTGTGTTTCATCGTCAATAAGAAGGTCAGAGGGATACAGTAAACCTGAAGTGAAGCATCGGAATCTATAACTAGTGTCACAGGAATGGTTCAAACATAGTCAGTAAGAAGAGTCTGTCTTATTGTACTTAAGTCGGTATTGTGCCTTTTCTGTTTAATTCCGATGCAATTTCTGTGTTTCATCGTCAATAAGGTCAGAGGGATACAGTAAACCTGGAGTGAAGCATCGGAATCTATAACTAGTGTCACAGGAATGGTTCAAAACGTAGACAGTAGGAAGAGTCAGTCTTCTTGTACTTATGTCGGCATTTTGCCTTTTGTATTTAATTCCGATGCAATTTCAGTGTTTCGTCGTCATTAAGAAGGTCCAAGGGATACGGTAATGCTGGAGTGAAGCATCGGAATCTATAACTAGTGTCAATGGAATGGTTCAAAACATAGACAGTAAGAAGAAACAGTCTTCTTGTACTTAAGTTGGCATTGTGTCTTTTGTATTTAATTGCGATGCAATTTCTGTGTTTCATCGTCAATAAGAAGTCCAAGGGATACAGTAAACCTGAAGTGAAGCATCGGAATCCAAAACTAGTGTCACAGGAATGGTTCAAAACATAGACAGCAGGAAGAGTCAGTCTTCTTATACTGTAGTAGGCATGGTGCCTTGTGTATTTAATTCCGTTGCAATTGCTGTGTGTCATCGTCAATAAGAATGTCCAAGGGATACAGTAAACCTGAAGTGAAGCATCGGAATCTATAACTAGTGTCACAGGAATGGTTCAAAACATAGACAGTAAGAAGAAACAGTCTTCTTGTACTTAAGTCGGCATTGTGTCTTTTGTATTTAATTCCGATGCAATTTCTGTGTTTCATCGTCAATACGAAGGTCAGAGGGATACAGTAAACCTGAAGTGAAGAATCGGAATCTATAACTAGTGTCATAGGTATGGTTCAAAACATAGTCAGTAAGAAGAGTCAGTCTTCTTGTACTTAAGTCGACATTGTGACTTTTGTATTTAATTCCGATGCAATTTCTGTGTTTCATCGTCAATAAGAGGGTCCGAGGGATACAGTAAACCTGGAGTGTAGGATCGGAATCTATAACTAGTGTCACAGGAATAGTTCAAAACATACTCAGTAAGAAGAGTCGGTCTCCATGTACTTTTGTCGGCATTGTGCCTTTTGTATTTAATACCGTTGCAATTTCTTTGTTTCATAGTCAATACGAAGGTCCAAGGGATACAGTAAACCTGAAGTGAAGCATCGGAATCTATAACTAGTGTCACAGGAATGGTTCAAAACATAGACAGTAGGAAGAATCAGTCTTCTTGTTCTTAAGTCGGCATTCTACCTTTTGTATTTAATTCCAATGCAATTTCTGTGTTTCATCGTCAATAAGAAAGTCCAAGGGATACAGTAAACCTGACGTGAAGCATCGGAATCCATAACTATTGTCACAGTAATGGTTCAAAACATACACAATATGAAGAGTCAGTCTTCTTGTACTTAAGCCGGCATTGTGCCTTTTCTATTTAATTCCGATGCAATTTCTGTGTTTCATCGTCAATAAGAAGGTCAGAGGGA
Organism: Schistocerca piceifrons; assembly: GCF_021461385.2. Lineage (NCBI taxonomy): Eukaryota > Metazoa > Arthropoda > Insecta > Orthoptera > Acrididae > Schistocerca > Schistocerca piceifrons. Next base: position 14,544,476 of record NC_060146.1, on the reverse strand, counting down.
TACAGTAAACCTGAAGTGAAGCTTCGGAATCTATACCTATTGTCACAGGAATGGTTCAAAGCATAGTCACAGTAAGAAGAGTCAGTCTTCTTGTCCTTAAGTCGGCATTGTGACTTTTGTATTGAATTCCGATACAATTTCTGTGTTTCATCGTCAATAAGAAGGTCCAAGGGATACAGTAAACCTGGAGTGTAGGATCGGAATCTATAACTAGTGTCACAGGAATGGTTCAAAACATAGTCACAAAACATAGTCAGTAAGAAGAGTCGGTCTTCATGTACTTATGTCGGTATTGTGCCTTTTGTATTTAATTCCGATGCAATTTCTGTGTTTCATCGTCAATAAGGTCAGAGGGATACAGTAAACCTGAACTGAAGCATCGGAATCTATAACTAGTGTCACAGGAATGGTTCAAAACATAGATAGTAGGAAGAGTCAGTCTTCTTGTACTTAAGTCGGCATTCTGCCTTTTGTATTTAATTCCGATGCAATTTCCGTGTCTCATCGGCACTAAGAAAGTCGGAGTTACAGTAAACCTGAAGTGAAGCATCGGAATCCAAAACTAGTGTCACAGGAATGGTTCAAAACATAGACAGCAGGAAGAGTCAGTCTTCTTATACTTAAGTCGGCATTGTGCCTTGTGTATTTAATTCCGTTGCAATTTTTGTGTGTCATCGTCAATAAGAAGGTCCAACGGATACAGTAAACCTGAAGTGAAGCATCGGAATCCAAAACTAGTGTCACAGGAATGGTTCAAAACATAGACAGCAGGAAGAGTCAGTCTTCTTATACTGTAGTAGGCATGGTGCCTTGTGTATTTAATTCCGTTGCAATTGCTGTGTGTCATCGTCAATAAGAATGTCCAAGGGATACAGTAAACCTGAAGTGAAGCATCGGAATCTATAACTAGTGTCACAGGAATGGTTCAAAACATAGACAGTAAGAAGAAACAGTCTTCTTGTACTTAAGTCGGCATTGTGTCTTTTGTATTTAATTCCGATGCAATTTCTGTGTTTCATCGTCAATACGAAGGTCAGAGGGATACAGTAAACCTGAAGTGAAGAATCGGAATCTATAACTAGTGTCATAGGTATGGTTCAAAACATAGTCAGTAAGAAGAGTCAGTCTTCTTGTACTTAAGTCGACATTGTGACTTTTGTATTTAATTCCGATGCAATTTCTGTGTTTCATCGTCAATAAGAGGGTCCGAGGGATACAGTAAACCTGGAGTGTAGGATCGGAATCTATAACTAGTGTCACAGGAATAGTTCAAAACATACTCAGTAAGAAGAGTCGGTCTCCATGTACTTTTGTCGGCATTGTGCCTTTTGTATTTAATACCGTTGCAATTTCTTTGTTTCATAGTCAATACGAAGGTCCAAGGGATACAGTAAACCTGAAGTGAAGCATCGGAATCTATAACTAGTGTCACAGGAATGGTTCAAAACATAGACAGTAGGAAGAATCAGTCTTCTTGTACTTAAGTCGTCATTCTACATTTTGTATTTAATTCCAATGCAATTTCTGTGTTTCATCGTCAATAAGAAAGTCCAAGGGATACAGTAAACCTGACGTGAAGCATCGGAATCCATAACTATTGTCACAGTAATGGTTCAAAACATACACAATATGAAGAGTCAGTCTTCTTGTACTTAAGCCGGCATTGTGCCTTTTCTATTTAATTCCGATGCAATTTCTGTGTTTCATCGTCAATAAGAAGGTCAGAGGGATACAGTAAACCTGAAGTGAAGCTTCGGAATCTATACCTATTGTCACAGGAATGGTTCAAAGCATAGTCACAGTAAGAAGAGTCAGTCTTCTTGTCCTTAAGTCGGCATTGTGACTTTTGTATTGAATTCCGATACAATTTCTGTGTTTCATCGTCAATAAGAAGGTCCAAGGGATACAGTAAACCTGGAGTGTAGGATCGGAATCTATAACTAGTGTCACAGGAATGGTTCAAAACATAGTCACAAAACATAGTCAGTAAGAAGAGTCGGTCTTCATGTACTTATGTCGGTATTGTGCCTTTTGTATTTAATTCCGATGCAATTTCTGTGTTTCATCGTCAATAAGGTCAGAGGGATACAGTAAACCTGAACTGAAGCATCGGAATCTATAACTAGTGTCACAGGAATGGTTCAAAACATAGATAGTAGGAAGAGTCAGTCTTCTTGTACTTAAGTCGGCATTCTGCCTTTTGTATTTAATTCCGATGCAATTTCCGTGTCTCATCGGCACTAAGAAAGTCGGAGTTACAGTAAACCTGAAGTGAAGCATCGGAATCCAAAACTAGTGTCACAGGAATGGTTCAAAACATAGACAGCAGGAAGAGTCAGTCTTCTTATACTTAAGTCGGCATTGTGCCTTGTGTATTTAATTCCGTTGCAATTTTTGTGTGTCATCGTCAATAAGAAGGTCCAACGGATACAGTAAACCTGAAGTGAAGCATCGGAATCCATAACTAGTGTCACTGGAATCGTTCAGAACATACACAATAAGAAGAGTCAGTCTTCTTGTACTTTAGTCGGCATTGTGCCTTTTCTATTTAATTCCGATGCAATTTCTGTGTTTCATCGTCAATAAGAAGGTCAGAGGGATACAGTAAACCTGAAGTGAAGCTTCGGAATCTATAACTAGTGTCACAGGAATGGTTCAAAGCATAGTCAGTAATAAGAGTAAGTCTTCTTGTACTTAAGTCGGCATTGTGCCTTTTGTATTTAATTCCGATGCAATTTCTGTGTTTCATCGTCAATACGACGGTCGGAGTGATACAGTGAACCTGAAGTGAAGCATCGGAATCTATAACTAGTGTCACAGGAATGGTTCAAAACATAGTCAGTAAGAAGAGTCCGTCTTCTTTTCCTTAAGTCGGCATTGTGACTTTTGTATTTCATTCCGATGCAATTTCTGTGTTTCATTGTCAATAAGAAGGTCCAAGGGATACAGTAAACCTGGAGTGTAGGATCGGAATCTATAACTAGTGTCACAGGAATGGTTCAAAACATAGACAGTAGTTAAGTCGTCATTGTGCCTTTTGTATTTAATTCCGATGCAATTTCTGTGTTTCATCGTCAATAAGAAGATCCAAGAGATACAGTAAACCTGAAGTAAAGCATCGGAATCCATAACTAGTGACACAGGAATGGTTCAAAACATAGTCAGTAAGCAGAGTCGGTCTTCATGTACTTATGTCGGTATTGTGCCTTTTGTATTTAATTCCAATGCTATTTCTGTGTTTCATCGTCAATAAGGTCAGAGAGATACAGTAAACCTGAAGTGAAGCATCATAATCTATAACTAGTGACACAGGAATGGTTCAAAACATAGATAGTAGGAAGAGTCAGACTTCTTGTACTTAAGTCGGCATTGTGCCTTTTGTATTTAATTCCGATGCAATTTCTGTGTTTCATCGTCAATAAGAAAGTCAGAGGGATACAGTAAACCTGAAGTGAAGCATCGGAATCCAAAACTAGTGTCACAGGAATTGTTCACAACATAGACAGCAGGAAGAGACAGTCTTTTTATACTTAAGTCGGCTTTGTGCCTTGTGTATTTAATTCCGTTGCAATTTCTGTGTTTCATCGTCAACAAGAAGGTCCAAGGGACACAGTAAACCTGAAGTGAAGCATCGGAATCTATAACTAGTGTCACAGGAATGGTTCAAAACACAGCCAGTAAGAAGAGTCAGTCTTCTTGTACTTAAGTCGGCAAGGTGCCTTTTTTAATTAATTCCGATGCAATTTCTGTGTTTCATCGTCAATAAGAAGGAACGAGGGATAAAGTAAACCTGGAGTGAAGCATCGGAATCTATAACTAGTGTCAATGGAACAATTCAAAACATAGACAGTAAGAAGAGTCAGTCTTCCTGTACTTAAGTCGGCATTGTGCCTTTTGTGCTTAATTTCGATGCAATTTCTGAGTTTCATCGTGAATAAGAAGGTCAGAGGGATACAGTAAACCTGAAGTGAAGTATCGGAATCTGTAACTAGTGTCACAGGAATGGTTCAAAACATAGTCAGTAAGAAGAGTCAGTTTTCTTGTCCTTAAGTCGGCATTGTGCCTTTTGTATTTAATTCCGCTGCAATTTCTGTGTTTCATCGTCAATAAGAAGGTCCACGGGATATAGTAAACATGGAGTGAAGCATCGGAATCAATAACTAGTGTCACAGGAATGGTTCAAAACATAGAAAGTAAGATGAGTCAGTCTCCTTGTAATTAAGTCGGTATTGTGCCTTTTGTGTTTAATTCCGATGCAATTTCTGTGTTTCATCGTCAATAAGGTCAGAGTCATACAGTAAACCTGGAGTGAAGCATCGGAATCTATAACTAGTGTCACAGGATTGTTTCTAAACATAGACAGTAGGAAGAGTCAGTCTTCTTGTACTTATGTCGGCATTTTGCCTTTTGTATTTAATTCCGATGCAGTTTCAGTGTTTCGTCCTCAATAAGAAGCTCCAAGGGATACGGTAAACCTGGAGTGAAGCATGGGAATCTATAACTAGTGTCACAGGAATGGTTCAAAACATAGCCAGTAAGAAGAGTCAGTCTTCTTGTCCCTAAGTCGGCATTGTGCCTTTTGTATTTAATTCCGATGCAATTTCTGAGCTTCATCGTCAATAAGTAGGTCCGAGGGATACAGTAAACCTGGAGTGAAGCATCGGACTCTATAACTAGTGTCACAGGAATGATTCAAAACATAGTCAGTACTTAAGTCGGCATTGTGCCTTTTGTATTTAATTCCGATGCAATATCTGTGTTTCATCGTCAATAAGGTCAGAGGGATACAGTAAACCAGGAGTGAAGTATCGGAATCTATAACTAGTGTCACAGGAGTGGTTCAAAACATAGACAGTAGGAAGAGTCAGTCTTCTTGTACTTATGTCGGCATTTTGCCGTTTGTATTTAATTCCAATGCAATTTCAGTGTTTCGCCATCATTAGGAAGGTCCAAGGGATACGGTAAACCTGGAGTGAAGCATCAGAATCAATAACTAGTGTCAATGGAATGGTTCAAAACATAGACAGTAAGAAGAGTCACTCTTCTTGTACTTAAGTCGGCATTGTGCCTTTTGTATTTAATTCCGGTGCAATTTCTGTGTGTCATCGTCAATACGAAGGTCGGAGGGATACGGTGAACCTGAAGTGAAGCTTCGGAATCTATAACTAGTGTCACAGGAATGGTTCAAAGCATAGTCAGTAAGAAGAGTCAGTCTTCTTGTCCTTAAGTCGGCATTGTGACTTTTGTATTGAATTCCGATACAATTTCTGTGTTTCATCGTCAATAAGAAGGTCCAAGGGATACAGTAAACCTGGAGTGTAGGATCGGAATCTATAACTAGTGTCACAGGAATGGTTCAAAACATAGTCACAAAACATAGTCAGTAAGAAGAGTCGGTCTTCATGTACTTATGTCGGTATTGTGCCTTTTGTATTTAATTCCGATGCAATTTCTGTGTTTCATCGTCAATAAGGTCAGAGGGATACAGTAAACCTGAACTGAAGCATCGGAATCTATAACTAGTGTCACAGGAATGGTTCAAAACATAGATAGTAGGAAGAGTCAGTCTTCTTGTACTTAAGTCGGCATTCTGCCTTTTGTATTTAATTCCGATGCAATTTCTGTGTCTCATCGGCACTAAGAAAGTCGGAGTTACAGTAAACCTGAAGTGAAGCATCGGAATCCAAAACTAGTGTCACAGGAATGGTTCAAAACATAGACAGCAGGAAGAGTCGGTCTTCTTATACTTAAGTCGGCATTGTGCCTTGTGTATTTAATTCCGTTGCAATTTTTGTGTGTCATCGTCAATAAGAAGGTCCAACGGATACAGTAAACCTGAAGTGAAGCATCGGAATCCATAACTAGTGTCACTGGAATCGTTCAGAACAAACACAATAAGAAGAGTCAGTCTTCTTGTACTTTAGTCGGCATTGTGCCTTTTCTATTTAATTCCGATGCAATTTCTGTGTTTCATCGTCAATAAGAAGGTCAGAGGGATACAGTAAACCTGAAGTGAAGCTTCGGAATCTATAACTAGTGTCACAGGAATGGTTCAAAGCATAGTCAGTAATAAGAGTAAGTCTTCTTGTACTTAAGTCGGCATTGTGCCTTTTGTATTTAATTCCGATGCAATTTCTGTGTTTCATCGTCAATACGAAGGTCGGAGTGATACAGTGAACCTGAAGTGAAGCATCGGAATCTATAACTAGTGTCACAGGAATGGTTCAAAACATAGTCAGTAAGAAGAGTCCGTCTTCTTTTCCTTAAGTCGGCATTGTGACTTTTGTATTTCATTCCGATGCAATTTCTGTGTTTCATTGTCAATAAGAAGGTCCAAGGGATACAGTAAACCTGGAGTGTAGGATCGGAATCTATACCTAGTGTCACAGGAATGGTTCAAAACATAGACAGTAGTTAAGTCGTCATTGTGCCTTTTGTATTTAATTCCGATGCAATTTCTGTGTTTCATCGTCAATAAGAAGGTCCAAGAGATACAGTAAACCTGAAGTAAAGCATCGGAATCCATAACTAGTGACACAGGAATGGTTCAAAACATAGTCAGTAAGCAGAGTCGGTCTTCATGTACTTATGTCGGTATTGTGCCTTTTGTATTTAATTCCAATGCTATTTCTGTGTTTCATCGTCAATAAGGTCAGAGAGTTACAGTAAACCTGAAGTGAAGCATCATAATCTATAACTAGTGACACAGGAATGGTTCAAAACATAGATAGTAGGAAGAGTCAGACTTCTTGTACTTAAGTCGGCATTGTGCCTTTTGTATTTAATTCCGATGCAATTTCTGTGTTTCATCGTCAATAAGAAAGTCAGAGGGATACAGTAAACCTGAAGTGAAGCATCGGAATCCAAAACTAGTGTCACAGGAATTGTTCACAACATTGACAGCAGGAAGAGACAGTCTTTTTATACTTAAGTCGGCATTGTGCCTTGTGTATTTAATTCCTTTGCAATATCTGTGTTTCATCGTCAACAAGAAGGTCCCAGGGACACAGTAAACCTGAAGTGAAGCATCGGAATCTATAACTAGTGTCACAGGAATGGTTCAAAACATAGCCAGTAAGAAGAGTCAGTCTTCTTGTACTTAAGTCGGCAAGGTGCCTTTTTTAATTAATTCCGATGCAATTTCTGTGTTTCATCGTCAATAAGAAGGAACGAGGGATAAAGTAAACCTGGAGTGAAGCATCGGAATCTATAACTAGTGTCACAGGATTGTTTCTAAACATAGACAGTAGGAAGAGTCAGTCTTCTTGTACTTATGTCGGCATTTTGCCTTTTGTATTTAATTCCGATGCAGTTTCAGTGTTTCGTCCTCAATAAGAAGCTCCAAGGGATACGGTAAACCTGGAGTGAAGCATGGGAATCTATAACTAGTGTCAATGGAGTGGTTCAAAACATAGACAGTAAGAAGAGTCACTCTTCTTGTACTTAAGTCGGCATTGTGCCTTTTGTATTTAATTCCGGTGCAATTTCTGTGTTTCATCGTCAATACGAAGGTCGGAGGGATACGGTAAACCTGAAGTGAAGCATCGGAATCTATAACTAGTGTCACAGGAATGGTTCAAAGCATAGTCAGTAAGAAGAGTCAGTCTTCTTGTCCCTAAGTCGGCATTGTGCCTTTTGTATTTAATTCCGATGCAATTTCTGAGCTTCATCGTCAATAAGTAGGTCCGAGGGATACAGTAAACCTGGAGTGAAGCATCGGACTCTATAACTAGTGTCACAGGAATGATTCAAAACATAGTCAGTACTTAAGTCGGCATTGTGCCTTTTGTATTTAATTCCGATGCAATATCTGTGTTTCATCGTCAATAAGGTCAGAGGGATACAGTAAACCAGGAGTGAAGTATCGGAATCTATAACTAGTGTCACAGGAGTGGTTCAAAACATAGACAGTAGGAAGAGTCAGCCTTCTTGTACTTATGTCGGCATTTTGCCGTTTGTATTTAATTCCAATGCAATTTCAGTGTTTCGCCGTCATTAGGAAGGTCCAAGGGATACGGTAAACCTGGAGTGAAGCATCAGAATCTATAACTAGTGTCAATGGAATGGTTCAAAACATAGACAGTAAGAAGAGTCACTCTTCTTGTACTTAAGTCGGCATTGTGCCTTTTGTATTTAATTCCGGTGCAATTTCTGTGTGTCATCGTCAATACGAAGGTCGGAGGGATACAGTGAACCTGAAGTGAAGCTTCGGAATCTAAAACTAGTGTCACAGGAATGGTTCAAAGCATAGTCAGTAAGAAGAGTCAGTCTTCTTGTCCTTAAGTCGGCATTGTGACTTTTGTATTGAATTCCGATACAATTTCTGTGTTTCATCGTCAATAAGAAGGTCCAAGGGATACAGTAAACCTGGAGTGTAGGATCGGAATCTATAACTAGTGTCACAGGAATGGTTCAAAACATAGTCACAAAACATAGTCAGTAAGAAGAGTCGGTCTTCATGTACTTATGTCGGTATTGTGCCTTTTGTATTTAATTCCGATGCAATTTCTGTGTTTCATCGTCAATAAGGTCAGAGGGATACAGTAAACCTGAACTGAAGCATCGGAATCTATAACTAGTGTCACAGGAATGGTTCAAAACATAGATAGTAGGAAGAGTCAGTCTTCTTGTACTTAAGTCGGCATTCTGCCTTTTGTATTTAATTCCGATGCAATTTCTGTGTCTCATCGGCACTAAGAAAGTCGGAGTTACAGTAAACCTGAAGTGAAGCATCGGAATCCAAAACTAGTGTCACAGGAATGGTTCAAAACATAGACAGCAGGAAGAGTCGGTCTTCTTATACTTAAGGCGGCATTGTGCCTTGTGTATTTAATTCCGTTGCAATTTTTGTGCGTCATCGTCAATAAGAAGGTCCAAGGGATACAGTAAACCTGAAGTGAAGCATCGGAATCCATAACTAGTGTCACTGGAATCGTTCAGAACATACACAATAAGAAGAGTCAGTCTTCTTGTACTTTAGTCGGCATTGTGCCTTTTCTATTTAATTCCGATGCAATTTCTGTGTTTCATCGTCAATAAGAAGGTCAGAGGGATACAGTAAACCTGAAGTGAAGCTTCGGAATCTATAACTAGTGTCACAGGAATGGTTCAAAGCATAGTCAGTAATAAGAGTAAATCTTCTTGTACTTAAGTCGGCATTGTGCCTTTTGTATTTAATTCCGATGCAATTTCTGTGTTTCATCGTCAATACGAAGGTCGGAGTGATACAGTGAACCTGAAGTGAAGCATCGGAATCTATAACTAGTGTCACAGGAATGGTTCAAAACATAGTCAGTAAGAAGAGTCCGTCTTCTTTTCCTTAAGTCGGCATTGTGACTTTTGTATTTCATTCCGATGCAATTTCTGTGTTTCATTGTCAATAAGAAGGTCCAAGGGATACAGTAAACCTGGAGTGTAGGATCGGAATCTATAACTAGTGTCACAGGAATGGTTCAAAACATAGACAGTAGTTAAGTCGTCATTGTGCCTTTTGTATTTAATTCCGATGCAATTTCTGTGTTTCATCGTCAATAAGGTCAGAGGCATACAGTAAACCTGGAGTGAAGCATCGGAATCTATAACTAGTGTCACAGGATTGTTTCTAAACATAGACAGTTGGAAGAGTCAGTCTTCTTGTACTTATGTCGGCATTTTGCCTTTTGTATTTAATTCCGATGCAGTTTCAGTGTTTCGTCCTCAATAAGAAGCTCCAAGGGATACGGTAAACCTGGAGTGAAGCATGGGAATCTATAACTAGTGCCAATGGAGTGGTTCAAAACATAGACAGTAAAAAGAGTCACTCTTCTTGTACTTAAGTCGGCATTGTGCCTTTTGTATTTAATTCCGGTGCAATTTCTGTGTTTCATCGTCAATACGAAGGTCGGAGGGATACGGTAAACCTGAAGTGAAGCATCGGAATCTATAACTAGTGTCACAGGAATTGTTCAAAGCATAGTCAGTAAGAAGAGTCAGTCTTCTTGTCCCTAAGTCGGCATTGTGCCTTTTGTATTTAATTCCGATGCAATTTCTGAGCTTCATCGTCAATAAGTAGGTCCGAGGGATACGGTAAACCTGGAGTGAAGCATCGGACTCTATAACTAGTGTCACAGGAATGATTCAAAACATAGTCAGTACTTAAGTCGGCATTGTGCCTTTTGTATTTAATTCCGATGCAATATCTGTGTTTCATCGTCAATAAGGTCAGAGGGATACAGTAAACCAGGAGTGAAGTATCGGAATCTATAACTAGTGTCACAGGAGTGGTTCAAAACATAGACAGTGGGAAGAGTCAGTCTTCTTGTACTTATGTCGGCATTTTGCGGTTTGTATTTAATTCCAATGCAATTTCAGTGTTTCGTCGTCATTAGGAAGGTCCAAGGGATGCGGTAAACCTGGAGTGAAGCATCAGAATCTATAACTAGTGTCAATGGAATGGTTCAAAACATAGACAGTAAGAAGAGTCACTCTTCTTGTACTTAAGTCGGCATTGTGCCTTTTGTATTTAATTCCGGTGCAATTTCTGTGTGTCATCGTCAATACGAAGGTCGGAGGGAAACAGTGAACCTGAAGTGAAGCATCGGAATCTATAACTAGTGTCACAGGAATGGTTCAAAGCATAGTCAGTAAGAACAGTCAGACTTCTCGTCCCTAAGTCGGCATTGTGACTTTTGTATTTAATACCGATGCAATTTCTGTGTTTCATCGTCAATAAGTAGGTCCAAGGGATACAGTAAACCTTGAGTGAAGCATCGGAATCTATAACTAGTGTCAAAGGAATGGTTCAAAACATAGACAGTAAGAAGAAACAGTCTTCATGTACTTAAGTCGGCATTATGTCTTTTGAATTTAATTCCGATGCAGTTTCTGTGTTTCATCGTCAATAAGAAGGTCAGAGGGATACAGTAAACCTGAAGTGAAGCTTCGGAATCTATAACTACTGCCACAGGAATGGTTCGAAACATAGTCAGTAAGATGAGTCAGTCGTCTTGTCCTTAAGTCGGCATTGTGACTTTTGTATTTAATTCCGATGCAATTTCTGTGTTTCATCGTCAATAAGAAGGTCCAAGGGATACAGTAAACCTGAAGTGAAGCATCGGAATTTATAACTAGTGTCACAGGAATGGTTCAAATCATAGTCAGTAAGAAGAGTCGGTCTTCATGTACTTATGTCGGTATTGTGCCTTTTGTATTTAATTCCGATGCAATTTCTGTGTTTCATCGTCAATAAGGTCAGAGGGATACAGTAAAACTGAAGTCATGCATCGGAATCTATAACTAGTGTCGCAGGAATGGTTCAAAACATAGACAGTAAGAAGAGTCAGTCTTCTTGTACTTAAGTCGGCATTGTGCATTCTCTATTTATTTCCGATGCAATTTCTGTGTTTCATCGCCAATAAGAAGGTCAGAGGGATACAGTAAACCTGAAGTGAAGCAACGGAATCTGTAACTAGTGTCACAGGAATGGTTCAAAACATAGTCAGTAAGAAGAGTCAGACTTCTTGTACTTAAGTCGGCATTGTGCCTTTTGTATTTAATTCCGATGCAATTTCTGTGTTTCATCGTCAATAAGAAGGTCCAAGGGATACAGTAAACCAGAAGTGAAGCATCGGAATCTATAACTAGTGTCCCAGGAATGGTTCAAACATAGTCAGTAAGAAGAGTCAGTCTTCTTGTACTTAAGTCTTCATTGTGCGTTTTGTTTTTAATTCCGATGCAATTTCTCTGTTTCATCGTCAATAGGAAGGTCCAAGGAATACAAAAAACCTGAAGTGAAGCATCGGACACTATAACTAGTGTCACAGGAATAGTTCAAACATAGACAGCGGCAAGCGTCAGTCTTCTTGTACTTAAGACGGCATTGTGCCTTTTGTATTTAATTCCGATGAAATTTCTGTGTTTCATCGTCAATAAGAAGGTCCAAGGGATACAGTAACCTAAAGTGACGCGTCGGAATATATAACTAGTGTCACAGGAATGGTTCAAACATAGACAGTAAGAAGAGTCAGTCTTCTTGTACTTAAGTTGGTTTTGTGCCTTTTGTATTTAATTCCGATGCAATTTCTGTTTTCATCGTCACTAAGGTCAAGGGATACAGTAAACCCGAAGTGATGCATAGGAATCTATAAGTAGTGTTACAGGAATGGTTCAAAACATAGATAGTAGGAAGAGTCAGTGTTCTTGTACTTAAGTCGGCATTGTGCCTTTTGTATTTAATTCCGATGCAATTTCTGTGTTTCATCGTCAATAAGAAGGTCAGAATGACACAGTAAACCTGAAGTTAAGCATCGGAATCCAAAACTAGTGTCACAGGAGTGTTTCAAACATAGACAGCAGGAAGAGTCGGTCTTCTTGTACTTAAGTCGGCATAGTGCCTTGTGTATTTAATTCCGTTGCAATTTCTGTGTTTCGTCGTCAATAAGAAGGTCCAAGGGATACAGTAAAACTGAAGTCAAGCATCGGAATCTATAACTAGTGTCGCGGGAATGGTTCAAAACATAGACAGTAAGAAGAGTCAGTCTTCTTGTACTTAAGTCGGCATTGTGCATTTTCTATTTAATTCCCAAGCAATTTCTGTGTTTCATCGTCAATAAGGAGGTCAGAGGGATACAGTAATCCTGAAGTGAAGCATCGGAATCTATAACTAGTGTCACAGGAGTGGTTCAAATCATAGTCAGTAAGAAGAGTCAGTCTTCTTGTACTTAAGTCGGCATAGTGCTTCTGTATTTAATTCCGATGCAATTTCGGTGTTTCATCGTCAATAAGAAGGTCAGAGGGATACAGTACACCTGAAGTGAAGCATCGGAATCAATAACTAGTGTTACAGGAATGGTTCAAAACATAGTCAGAAAGAAGAGGCAGTCTTCTTGTCCTTAAGTCGGCATTGTGCCTTTTGTATTTAATTCCGATGCAATTTCTGTGTTACATCGTCAATAAGAAGGACCGAAGGGATACAGTAATCCTGAAGTGAAGCATCGGAATCTATAACTAGTGTCACAGGATTGGTTCAAAGCATAGACAGCAAGAAGTGTCAGTCTTTTCGTACTTAAGACGGCATTGTGCCCTTTGTATTTAATTCCGATGCAATTTTTGTGTTTCATCGTCAATAAGAACGTCAGAGGGATACAGTAAACCTGAAGTGAAGCATCGGAATCCACAACTAGTGTCACAGGAGTGGTTCAAAACATAGACAGCAGGAAGAGTCAGTCTTCTTGTACTTAAGTCGGCATAGTGCTTTGTGTATTTAATTCCGTTGCAATTTCTGTGTTTCATCGTCAATAAGAAGGTCCAAGGGATACAGTAAACCTGAAGTGAAGCATCGGAATCTATAACTAGGGTCACAGGAATGGTTCAAATCACAGCCAGTAAGAAGAGTCTGTCCTCGTGTACTTAAGTCAACATTGTACCTTTTTTATTTATTTACGATGCAATTTCTGTGTTTCATCGTCAATAAGAAGGTACAAGGAATACAGTAAACCTGAAGTGAAGCATCGGAATTTATAACTAGTGTCACAGGAATGGTTCAAATCATACACAGTAGGAAGAGACAGTGTTCTTGTATTTAAGTCGGCATTGTGCCTTTTGTATTTAATTCCGATGCAATTTCTGTGTTTCATCGGCATTACGGTCAGAGGGATACAGTAAACCTGAAGTGAAGCAGCGGAACCTATAACTAGTGTCACAGGAATGGTTCAAAACATAGTCAGTAAGAAGAGTCCGTCTTCTTGTACATAAGTCGGCATTCTGCCTTTTGTATTTAATTCCGATGCAATTTCTATGTTTCATCGTCAATAAGAAGGTCCAAGGGACACAGTAAACCTGGACTGTAGCATCGGAATCTATAACTAGTGTCACAGGAATGTTTCAAAACATAGACAGTAAGAAGAGTCAGTCTTCGTGTACTTATGTCGGCATTTGGCATTTTGTAATTAATTCCGATGCAATTTCTGTGTTTCATCGTCAATAAGAAGGTCCAAGGGATACAGTAAACCTGAAGTGAAGCATCGGAATCTATAACTAGTGTCACAGGAATGGTTCAAAACATAGTCAGTAAGAAGAGTCAGTCTTCTTGTACTTAAGTCGGCATTGTGCCTTTTCTATATAATTCCGATGCAATTTCTGTGTTTCATCGTCAATAACACGGTCCAAGGGATACAGTAAACCTGTAGTGAAGCATCGGAATCTATAACTAGTGTCAATGGAATGGTTTAAAACATAGACAGTAAGAAGAGTTAGTCTTCTTGTACTTAAGTCGGCAATGTGCCTGGTGTATTTAATTCCGATGCAATTTCTGAGTTTTATCGTCAATAGGAAGGTCAGAGGGATACAGTAATTCTGAAGTGAAGCATCGGAATCTATTACTAGTGTCACAGGAATGGTTCAATACATAGTCAGTAAGAAGAGTCATTCTTCTTGTCCTTAAGTCTCGTTGTGCATTTTGTATTTAATTCCGATGCAATTTCTGTGTTTCATCGTCAATAAGAAGGTCCCAGGGATATAGTAAACCCGGAGTGAAGCATCGGAATCTATAACTAGTGTCACAGTAATGGTTCAAATCATTGGCAATAAGAAGAGTCGGTCTTCATGTACTTAAGTCGCCATTGTGCATTTTGTATTTAATTCCGATGCAATTTCTGTGTTTCATCGTCAATTAGAAGGTTAGAGGGATACAGTAAACTTGAAGTGAAGCATCGGAATCTATAACTAGTGTCACAGGAATGGTTCAAAATATAGTCAGTAAGAAGAGTCAGTCTTCTTGTACTTAAGTCGGCATTGTGCCTTTCGTATTTAATTCCGTTGCAATTTCTGAGTTTCACCGTCAGTAAGAAGGTCAGAGGGATACAGTAAACCTGAAGTGAAGCATCGGAATCTATAACTAGTGTCACAGGAATGGTTCAAACATAGACAGTAAGAAGAGTCAGTCTTCTTGTACTTAAGTCGGCATTGTGACTTTTGTATTTAATTCCAATGCAATATCTGTGTTTCATCGTCAATAAGAAGATCCACGGGATACAGTAAACCTGAAGTGAAGCATTGGAATCTATAACTAGACTCACTGGAATGTTTCAAAATATAGACAGAAAGAAGAGTCAGTCTTCTTGTACTTAAGTCGGCATTGTTCCTTTTGTATTTAATTCCGATGCGATTTCTGTGATTCATCGTCAATAAGAAGGTCCAAGGGATACAGTAAACCTAAAGTGAAGCATCGAACTCTATTACTAGTGTCACAGAAATAATTGAAAACATAGACAGTAGGAAGAGTCAGTCTTCTTGTACTTAAGTCGGCATTGTGCCTTTTGTACTTAATTCCGATGCAAATTCTGAGTTTCATCGTCAATAACAAGGTCCAAGGGAAACAGTAAATCTGAAGTGAAGCATCGGAATCTATAATTAGTGTCACAGGACTGGTTCAAACGAAGTCAGTAAGAAGAGTCAGTCTTCTTGTACTTAAGTTGGCATTGTGCCTTTTGTATTTAATTCCGATGCAATATCTGTGTTTCATCGTCAATAAGTAGGTCCAAGGGATACAGTAAACCTTGAGTGAAGCATCGGAATCTATAACTAGTGTCACAGGAATGGTTCAAAACATAGACAGTAAGAAGAAACAGTCTTCTTGTACTTAAGTCGGCATTGTGTCTTTTGTATTTAATTCCGATGCAGTTTCTGTGTTTCATCGTCAATAAGAAGGTCAGAGGGATACAGTAAACCTGAAGTGAAGCTTCGGAATCTATAACTACTGCCACAGGAATGGTTCGAAACATAGTCAGTAAGATGAGTCAGTCGTCTTGTCCTTAAGTCGGCATTGTAACTTTTGTATTTTATTCCGATGCAATTTCTGTGTTTCATCGTCAATAAGAAGGTCCAAGGGATACAGTAAACCTGGAGTGTAGGATCGGAATCTATAACTAGTGTCACAGGAATGGTTCAAAACATAGACAGTACTTTAGTGGGCATTGTGCCTTTTGTTTTTAATTCCGATGCAATTTCTGTGTTTCATCGTCAATAAGAAGGTCCAAGGGATACAGTAAACCTGAAGTGAAGCATCGGAATCTATAGCTAGTGTCACAGGAATGGTTCAAATCTTAGTCAGTAAGAAGAGTCGGTCTTCATGTACTTATGTCGGTATTGTGCCTTTTGTATTTAATTCCGATGCAATTTCTGTGTTTCATCGTCAATAAGGTCAGAGGGATACAGTAAACCTGAAGTGAAGCATCGGAATCCAAAACTAGTGTCACAGGAATGGTTCAAAGCATAGTCAGTAAGAAGAGTCAGTCTTCTTGTCCTTAAGTCGGCATTGTGCATTTTGTATTTAATTCCAATGCAATTTCTGTGTTTCATCGTCAATAAGTAGGTCCAAGGGATACAGTAAACCTGGAGTGAAGCATCGGAATCTATAACTAGTGTCACAGGAATGGTTCAAAACATTGGGAGTAAGAAGAGTCAGTCTTCTTGTACTTAAGTCGGCATTGTGCCTTTTCTATTTAATTCCGATGCAATTTCTGTGTTTCATCGTCAATAAGAAGGTATGAGGGATACAGTAAACCTGGTGTGAAGCTTCGGAATCTATAACTAGTGTCACAGGAATGGTTCAAAACATAGTCATTAATAAGAGTCAGTCTTCTTGTACTTAAGTCGGCATTGTTCCTTTTGTATTTATTTCCGATGCAATTTCTGTGTTTCATCGTCAATACGAAGGTCGGAGGGATACAGTAAACCTAAAGTGAAGCATCGGAATCTATAACTAGTGTCACAGGAATGGTTCAAAGCATAGTCAGTAAGAAGAGTCAGTCTTCTTGTCCTTAAGTCGGCATTGTGCATTTTGTATTTAATTCCGATGCAATTTCTGTGTTTCATCGTCAATAAGTAGGTCCAAGGGATACAGTAAACCTGGAGTGAAGCATCGGAATCTATAACTAGTGTCACAGGAATGGTTCAAAACATTGGGAGTAAGAAGAGTCAGTCTTCTTGTACTTAAGTCGGCATTGTGCCTTTTCTATTTAATTCCGATGTAATTTCTGTGTTTCATCGTCAATAAGTAGGTCCAAGAAATACAGTACACCTAAAGTGAAGCATCGGAATCTATAACTAGTGTCACAGGTGTGGTTCAAACATAGACAGTAAGAAGAGTCTGTCTCTTGTACTTAAATCGGCATTGTGCTTTTTGTATTTAATTCCGATGCAATTTCTGTGTTTCATCGTCAATACGAAGGTCCAAAGGATACAGTAAAACTGAAGTCATGCATCGGAATCTATAACTAGTGTCGCAGGAATGGTTCAAAACATAGACAGTAAGAAGAGTCAGTCTTCTTGTACTTAAGTCGGCATTGTGCATTTTCTATTTATTTCCGATGCAATTTCTGTGTTTCATCGCCAATAAGAAGGTCAGAGGGATACAGTAAACCTGAAGTGAAGCAACGGAATCTGTAACTAGTGTCACAGGAATGGTTCAAAACATAGTCAGTAAGAAGAGTCAGACTTCTTGTACTTAAGTCGGCATTGTGCCTTTTGTATTTAATTCCGATGCAATTTCTGTGTTTCATCGTCAATAAGAAGGTCCAAGGGATACAGTAAACCAGAAGTGAAGCATCGGAATCTATAACTAGTGTCCCAGGAATGGTTCAAACATAGTCAGTAAGAAGAGTCAGTCTTCTTGTACTTAAGTCGGCATTGTGCATTTTCTATTTAATTCCCAAGCAATTTCTGTGTTTCATCGTCAATAAGGAGGTCAGAGGGATACAGTAATCCTGAAGTGAAGCATCGGAATCTATAACTAGTGTCACAGGAGTGGTTCAAATCATAGTCAGTAAGAAGAGTCAGTCTTCTTGTACTTAAGTCGGCATAGTGCTTTTGTATTTAATTCCGATGCAATTTCGGTGTTTCATCGTCAATAAGAAGGTCAGAGGGATACAGTACACCTGAAGTGAAGCATCGGAATCAATAACTAGTGTTACAGGAATGGTTCAAAACATAGTCAGAAAGAAGAGGCAGTCTTCTTGTCCTTAAGTCGGCATTGTGCCTTTTGTATTTAATTCCGATGCAATTTCTGTGTTACATCGTCAATAAGAAGGACCGAAGGGATACAGTAATCCTGAAGTGAAGCATCGGAATCTATAACTAGTGTCACAGGATTGGTTCAAAGCATAGACAGTAAGAAGTGTCAGTCTTTTCGTACTTAAGACGGCATTGTGCCCTTTGTATTTAATTCCGATGCAATTTTTGTGTTTCATCGTCAATAAGAACGTCAGAGGGATACAGTAAACCTGAAGTGAAGCATCGGAATCCACAACTAGTGTCACAGGAGTGGTTCAAAACATAGACAGCAGGAAGAGTCAGTCTTCTTGTACTTAAGTAGGCATAGTGCTTTGTGTATTTAATTCCGTTGCAATTTCTGTGTTTCATCGTCAATAAGAAGGTCCAAGGGATACAGTAAACCTGAAGTGAAGCATCGGAAT
Source organism: Schistocerca piceifrons (assembly GCF_021461385.2). Classification (NCBI taxonomy): domain Eukaryota; kingdom Metazoa; phylum Arthropoda; class Insecta; order Orthoptera; family Acrididae; genus Schistocerca; species Schistocerca piceifrons. The sequence continues at coordinate 14,526,027 of NC_060146.1, read as the reverse complement.
CTATAACTAGGGTCACAGGAATGGTTCAAAACACAGCCAGTAAGAAGAGTCTGTCCTCTTGTACTTAAGTCGACATTGTACCTTTTTTATTTATTTCCGATGGAATTTCTGTGTTTAATCGTCAATAAGAAGGTACAAGGAATACAGTAAACCTGAAGTGAAGCATCGGAATTTATAACTAGTGTCACAGGAATGGTTCAAATCATACACAGTAGGAAGAGGCAGAGTTCTTGTACTTAAGTCGGCATTGTGCCTTTTGTATTTAATTCCGATGCAATATCTGTGTTTCATCGTCAATACGAAGGTCCAAGGGATACAGCAAACCTGAAGTGAAGCATCGGAATCTACAATTAGTGTCACAGGAATGGTTCAAACATAGACAGCAGGAAGAGTCAGTCTTCTTGTACTTAAGTCGGCATTGTGCCTTGTGTATTTAATTCCGTTGCAATTTCTGTGGTTCATCGTCAATAAGAAGGTCCAAGGGATACAGTAATCCTGAAGTGAAGCATCGGTAACTATCACTAGTGTCACTGGAATGGTTTAAAGTATAGTCAGTAAGAAGAGTCAGCCTTCTTGTACTTAAGTCGGCAATGTGCCTTTTGTATTAAATTTCAGATGCAATTTCTGTGATTCATCGTCAATAAGAAGGTCAGAGGCATACAGTAAATCTGAAGTGAAGCATCGGAATCTATAACTAGTGTCACAGGAATGGTTCCAAGCATAGCCAGTAAGAAGAGTCAGTCTTCTTGTACTTAAGTCGGCATTGTGCCTTTTGTATTTAATTCCGATGCAATTTCTGTGTTTCATCATTAATAAGATGGTCAGAGGGATACAGTAAACCTGAAGTGAAGCTACGGAATCCATGACTAGTTTCACAGGAATGGTTCAAACATAGTCAGTATGAAGAGTCAGTCTTCTTGTCCTTAAGTCGGAATTGTGCCTTTTCTATTTAATTCCGATGCAATTTCTGTGTTTCATCGGCATTATGGTCAGAGGGATACAGTAAACCTGAAGTGAAGCAGCGGAACCTATAACTAGTGTCACAGGAATGGTTCAAAACATAGTCAGTAAGAAGAGTACGTCTTCTTGTACATAAGTCGGCATTCTGCCTATTGTATTTAATTCCGATGCAATTTCTATGTTTCATCGTCAATAAGAAGGTCCAAGGGACACAGTAAACCTGGACTGTAGCATCGGAATCTATAACTAGTGTCACAGGAATGTTTCAAAACATAGACAGTAAGAAGAGTCAGTCTTCGTGTACTTATGTCGGCATTTGGCATTTTGTAATTAATTCCGACGCAATTTCAGTGTTTCATCGTCAATAAGAAGGTCCAAGGGATACAGTAAACCAGAAGTGAAGCATCGGAATCTATAACTAGTGTCACAGGAATGGTTCAAAACATAGTCAGTAAGAAGAGTCAGTCTTCTTGTACTTAAGTCGGCATTGTGCCTTTTCTATTTAATTCCGATGCAATTTCTGTGTTTCATCGTCAATAACACGGTCCAAGGGATACAGTAAACCTGGAGTGAAGCATCGGAATCTATAACTAGTGTCAATGGAATGGTTTAAAACATAGACAGTAAGAAGAGTTTGTCTTCTTGTACTTAAGTCGGCAATGTGCCTGGTGTATTTAATTCCGATGCAATTTCTGAGTTTTATCGTCAATAGGAAGGTCAGAGGGATACAGTAATTCTGAAGTGAAGCATCGGAATCTATAACTAGTGTCACAGGAATGGTTCAATACATAGTCAGTAAGAAGAGTCATTCTTCTTGTCCTTAAGTGGCGTTGTGCATTTTGTATTTAATTCCGATGCAATTTCTGTGTTTCATCGTCAATAAGAAGGTCCCAGGGATATAGTAAACCCGGAGTGAAGCATCGGAATCTATAACTAGTGTCACAGTAATGGTTCAAATCATTGGCAATAAGAAGAGTTGGTCTTCATGTACTTAAGTCGCCATTGTGCATTTTGTATTTAATTCCGATGCAATTTATGTGTTTCATCGTCAATTAGAAGGTTAGAGGGATACAGTAAACTTGAAGTGAAGCATCGGAATCTATAACTAGTGTCACAGGAATGGTTCAAAATATAGTCAGTAAGAAGAGTCAGTCTTCTTGTACTTAAGTCGGCATTGTGTCTTTCGTATTTAATTCCGATGCAATTTCTGAGTTTCACCGTCAGTAAGAAGGTCAGAGGGATACAGTAAACCTGAAGTGAAGCATCGGAATCTATAACTAGTGTCACAGGAATGGTTCAAACATAGACAGTAAGAAGAGTCAGTCTTCTTGTACTTAAGTCGCCATTGTGACTTTTGTATTTAATTCCAATGCAATATCTGTGTTTCATCGTCAATAAGAAGATCCACGGGATACAGTAAACCTGAAGTGAAGCATTGGAATCTATAACTAGACTCACTGGAACGTTTCAAAATATAGACAGAAAGAAGAGTCAGTCTTCTTGTACTTAAGTCGGCATTGTGCCTTTTGTATTTAATTCCGATGCAATTTCTGAGTTTCATCGTCAATAACAAGGTCCAAGGGAAACAGTAAATCTGAAGTGAAGCATCGGAATCTATAACTAGTGTCGCAGGAATGGTTCAAAACATAGTCAGTAAGAAGAGTCAGACTTCTTGTACTTAACTCGGCAATGTGCCTTTTGTATTTAATTCCGATGCAATTTCTGTGTTTCATCGTCAATAAGAATGTCCAAGGGATACAGTAAACCTGGAGTGAAGCATCGGAATGTATGACTTGTGTCACAAGAATGGTTCAAAACATAGACAGTAAGAAGAGCCAGTCTTCTTGTACATAAGTCGACATTGTGCCTCTTCTGTTTCATTCCGATGAAATTTCTGTGTTTCATCGTCAATAAGAAGGTCAGAGGGATACAACGAACATGAAGTGAAGCATCGGAATCTATAATTAGTGTCACAGGAATGGTTCAAAACGAAGTCAGTAAGAAGAGTCAGTCTTCTTGTACTTAAGTTGGCATTGTGCCTTTTGTATTTAATTCCGATGCAATTTCTGTGTTTCATCGTCAATAAGAAGGTCCAAGGGAAACAGTAAACCTGAAGTGATGCATCGGAATCTATAACTAGTGTTACAGAAATGGTTGAAAACTTAGACAGTAGGAAGAGTCAGTCTTCTTGTACTTAAGTCGGCATTGTGACTTTTCTATTTAATTCCGATGCAATTTCTGTGTTTCATCGTCAATAAGAAGGTCAGAGGGTTACAGTAAACCTGAAGTGAAGCATCGGAATCTATAACTTGTGTCACAGGAATGGTTCAAAACATAGTCAGTAAGAAGATTCAGTCTTTTTGTTCTTAAGTCAGCATTGTGCCTTTTGTATTTATTTCCGATGCAATTTCTGTGTTTCATCGTCAACAAGAAGGTCCATGGGATGCAGTAAACCTGGAGTGTAGCATCAGAATCTATAACTAGTGTCACACGAATGGTTCAAAACATAGACAGTAAGAAGAGTCAGTCTTCTTGTACTCAAGTCGACATTGTGCCTTTTCTATTTAATTCCAATGCAATTTCTGTGTTTCATCGTCAATAAGAAGGTCAGAGGGATACAATAAACCTGAAGTGAAGCATCGGAATCTACAATTAGTGACACAGGAATGGTTCTAAACAAAGTCAGTAAGAAGAGAAAGTCTTGTTGTCGTTAAGTCTGCATTGGTCCTTTTGTATTTAATTCCGATGCTATTTCTGTGTTTCATCGTCAATAAGACGGTCCAAGGGATACAGTAACCTAAAGTGACGCATCGGAATATATAACTAGCGTCACAGGAATGGTTCAAAACATAGACAGTAAGAAGAGTCAGTCTTCTTGTACATAAGTCGGTATTGTGCATTTTGTGTTTAATTCCGATGCAATTTCTGTGTTTCATCGTCAATAAGAACGTCAGAGGGATACAGTTAACCAGAAGTGAAGCATCGGAATCCACAACTAGTGTCACAGGAGTGGTTCAAAACATAGACAGCAGGAAGAGTCAGTCTTCTTGTACTTAAGTCGGCATAGTGCTTTGTGTATTTAATTCCGTTGCAATTTCTGTGTTTCATCGTCAATAAGAAGGTCCAACGGATACAGTAAACCGGAAGTGAAGCATCTGAATCTATAACTAGGGTCACAGGAATGGTTCAAAACACAGCCAGTAAGAAGAGACTGTCCTCTTGTACTTAAGTCGACATTGTACCTTTTTTATTTATTTCCGATGCAATTTCTGTGTTTCATCGTCAATAAGAAGGTACAAGGAATACAGTAAACCTGAAGTGAAGCATCGAAATCTATAACTAGTGTCACAGGAATGGTTCAAATCATACACAGTAGGAAGAGACAGTGTTCTTGTACTTAAGTCGGTATTGTGCCTTTTGTGTTTAATTCCGTTGCAATTTCTGTGGTTCATCGTCAATAAGAAGGTCAGAGGCATATAGTATATCTGAAGTGAAGCATCGGAATCTATAACTAGTGTCACAGGAATGGTTCCAAGCATAGCCAGTAAGAAGAGTCAGTCTTCTTGTACTTAAGTCGGCATTGTGCCATTTGTATTTAATTCCGATGCAATTTCTGTGTTTCATCAATAATAAGAAGGTCAGAGGGATACAATAAACCTGAAGTGAAGCTACGGAATCCATGACTAGTTTCACAGGAATGGTTCAAACATAGTCAGTATGAAGAGTCAGTCTTCTTGTCCTTAAGTCGGAATTGTGCCTTTTGTATTTAATTCCGATGCAATTTCTGTGTTTCATCGGCATTATGGTCAGAGGGATACAGTAAACCTGAAGTGAAGCAGCGGAACCTATAACTAGTGTCACAGGAATGGTTCAAAACATAGTCAGTAAGAAGAGTCCGTCTTCTTGTACATAAGTCGGCATTCTGCCTTTTGTATTTAATTCCGATGCAATTTCTATGTTTCATCGTCAATAAGAAGGTCCAAGGGACACAGTAAACCTGGAGTGTAGCATCGGAATCTATAACTAGTGTCACAGGAATGTTTCAAAACATAGACAGTAAGTAGAGTCAGTCTTCGTGTACTTATGATGGCATTTGGCATTTTGTAATTAATTCCGATGCAATTTCTGTGTTTCATCGTCAATAAGAAGGTCCAAGGGATACAGTAAACCTGAAGTGAAGCATCGGAATCTATAACTAGTGTCACAGGAATGGTTCAAAACATAGTCAGTAAGAAGAGTCAGTCTTCTTGTACTTAAGTCGGCATTGTGCCTTTTCTATTTAATTCCGATGCAATTTCTGTCTTTCATCGTCAATAACACGGTCCAAGGGATACAGTAAACCTGGAGTGAAGCATCGGAATCTATAACTAGTGTCAATGGAATGGTTTAAAACATAGACAGTAAGAAGAGTTAGTCTTCTTGTACTTAAGTCGGCAATGTGCCTGGTGTATTTAATTCCGATGCAATTTCTGAGTTTTATCGTCAATAGGAAGGTCAGAAGGATACAGTAATTCTGAAGTGAAGCATCGGAATCTATAACTAGTGTCACAGGAATGGTTCAATACATAGTCAGTAAGAAGAGTCATTCTTCTTGTCCTTAAGTGGCGTTGTGCATTTTGTATTTAATTCCGATGCAATTTCTGTGTTTCATCGTCAATAAGAAGGTCCCAGGGATATAGTAAACCCGGAGTGAAGCATCGGAATCTATAACTAGTGTCACAGGAATGGTTCAAAGCATAGACAAGAGGAAGAGTCAGTCTTCTTGTACTTAAGTCGGCATTGTGCCTTTTGTATTAAATTCCGGTGCAATATCTGTGTTTCATCGTCAATAAGAAAGTCCAAGGGATACAGTAAACCTGAAGTGATGCATCGGAATCTATAACTAGTGTGACAGTAATGGTTCACATCATTGGCAATAAGAAGAGTCGGTCTTCATGTACTTAAGTCGCCTTTGTGCATTTTGTATTTAATTCCGATGCAATTTCTGTGTTTCATCGTCAATAAGAAGGTACAAGGGATACAGTAAACCTGAAGTGAATCATCGGATTCTATATCTAGTGTCACAGGAATGGTTCATAACATAGACTGTAGTAAGAGTCAGTGTTCTTGTACTTAAGTCGGCATTGTGCCTTTTGTATTTAATTCCGATGCAATTTCTGTGTTTCATCGTCAATAAGAAGGTCCAAAAGATACAGTAAACCTGAAGTGAAGCATCGGAATCTACAACTAGTTTCACAGGAATGGTTCAAAACATAGACAGTAAGAAGAGTCAGTCTTCTTGTACTTAAGTTGGCTTTGTGCCTTTACTATTAAATTCCGATGCAATTTCTGTGTTTCATCGTCAATTAGAAGGTTAGAGGGATACAGTAAACTTGAAGCGAAGCATCGGAATCTATAACTAGTGTCACAGGAATGGTTCAAAATATAGTCAGTAAGAAGATTCAGTCTTCTTGTACTTAAGTTGGCATTGTGCCTTTCGTATTTAATTCCGATGCAATTTCTGAGTTTCACCGTCAGTAAGAAGGTCAGAGGGATACAGTAAACCTGAAGTGAAGCATCGGAATCTATAACTAGTGTCACAGGAATGGTTCAAACATAGACAGTAAGAAGAGTCAGTCTTCTTGTACTTAAGCCGGCATTGTGACTTTTGTATTTAATTCCAATGCAATATCTGTGTCTCATCGTCAATAAGAAGATCCACGGGATACAGTAAACCTGAAGTGAAGCATTGGAATCTATAACTAGACTCACTGGAATGTTTCAAAATATAGACAGAAAGAAGAGTCACTCTTCTTGTACTTAAGTCGGCATTGTGCCTTTTGTATTTAATTCCGATGCGATTTCTGTGATTCATCGTCAATAAGAAGGTCCAAGGGATAGAGTAAACCTAAAGGGAAGCATCGAACTCTATTACTAGTGTCACAGAAATAATTGAAAGCATAGACAGTAGGAAGAGTCAGTCTTCTTGTACTTAAGTTGGCATTGTGCCTTTTGTATTTAATTCCGATGCAATTTCTGTGTTTCATCGTCAGTAAGAAGGTCCAAGGGAAACAGTAAACCTGAAGTGGAGCATCGGAATCTATAACTAGTGTTACATAAATGGTTGAAAACTTAGACAGTAGGAAGCGTCAGTCTTCTTGTACTTAAGTCGGCATTGTGCCTTTTCTATTTAATTCCGATGCAGTTTCTGTGATTCATCGTCAATAAGAAGGTCAGAGGGTTACAGTAAACCTGAAGTGAAGCATCGGAATCTATAACTTGTGTCACAGGAATGGTTGAAAACATAGTCAGTAAGAAGAGTCAGTCTTTTTGTTCTTAAGTCGGCATTGTGCCTTTTGTATTTAATTCCGATGCAATTTCTGTGTTTCATCGTCAATAAGAAGGTCCAAGGGATACAATAAACCTGGAGTGTAGCATTGGAATCTATAACTAGTGTTACAGGAATGGTTCAAATCATAGTCAGTAAGTAGAGTCAGTCTTCTTGTACTTAAGTCGGCATAGTGCTTTTGTATTTAATTCCTATGCAATTTGTGTGTTTCATCGTCAATAAGAAGGTCAGAGGGATACAGTACACCTGAAGTGAAGCATCGGAATCAATAACTAGTGTTACAGGAATGGTTCAAAACATAGTCAGAAAGAAGAGTCAGTCTTCTTGTCCTTAAGTCGGATTGTGCCTTTTGTATTTAATTCCGATGCAATTTCTGTGTTTCATCGTCAATAAGAAGGACCGAAGGGATACAGTAATCCTGAAGTGAAGCATCGGAATCTATAACTAGTGTCACGGGATTGGTTCAAAGCATAGACAGTAAGAAGAGTCAGTCTTCTTGTACTTAAGTCGGCATTGTGCCCTTTGTATTTAATTCCGATGCAATTTCTGTGTTTCATCGTCAATAAGATGGTCCAAGGAATACAGTAAACCTGAAGTGAAGCATCGGAATCTATAACTAGTGTCACAGGAATGGTTCAAAGCATAGACAGTAAGAAGAGTTAGTCTTCTTGTACTTAGGTCGGCATAGTGCGTTTTGTTTTTAATTCCGATGCAATTTCTGTGATTCATCATCAATAAGAAGGTCCAAGGGATACAATAAACCTGAAGTGAAGCATCGGACTCTCTAACTAGTGTCACAGGAATATTTCAAAACATAGACAGTGGGAAGAGTAGTCTTCTTGTACTTAAGTCGGCATTGTGCCTTTTGCATTTAATTCCGATGATATTTCTGTGTTTCATCGTCAACAAGGAGGTCCAAGGGCTACAGTAACCTAAAGTGACGCATCGGAATATATAACTAGTGTCACAGGTATGGTTCAAAACATAGACAGTAAGAAGAGTCGGTCTTCTTGTATTTAAGTCGGTATTGTGCCTTTTCTATTTAATTCCGATGCAATTTCTGTGTTTCATCGTCAATAAGAACGTCAGAGGGATACAGTAAACCTGAAGTGAAGCATCGGAATCCACAACTAGTGTCACAGGAGTGGTTCAAAACAGAGACAGCAGGAAGAGTCAGTCTGCTTGTACTTATGTCGGCATAGTGCTTTGTGTATTTAATTCCGTTCCAATTTCTGTGTTTCATCGTCAATAAGAAGGTACAAGGAATACAGTAAACCTGAAGTGAAGCATCGGAATCTATAACTAGTGTCACAGGAATGGTTCAAATCATAGACAGTAGGAAGAGACAGTGTTCTTGTACTTAAGTCGGCATTGTGCCTTTTGTTTTTAATTCCGATGCAATTTCTGTGTTTCATCGTCAATAAGAAGGTCCAAGGGATACAGCAAACCTGAAGTGAAGCATCGGAATCTACAATTAGTGTCACAGGAATGGTTCAAACATAGACAGCAGGAAGAGTCAGTCTTCTTGTACTTAAGTCGGCATTGTGCCTTGTGTATTTAATTCCGTTGCAATTTCTGTGGTTCGTCGTCAATAAGAAGGTCCAAGGGATACAGTAAACCTGAAGTGAAGCATCGGTAACTATCACTAGTGTCACTGGAATGGTTTAAAGTATAGACAGTAAGAAGAGTCAGCCTTCTTGTACTTAAGTCGGCAATGTGCCTTTTGTATTAAATTTCCGATGCAATTTCTGTGATTCATCGTCAATAAGAAGGTCAGAGGCATACAGTAAATCTGAAGTGAAGCATCGGAATCTATAACTAGTGTCACAGGAATGGTTCCAAGCATAGCCTGTAAGAAGAGTCAGTCTTCTTGTACTTAAGTCGGCATTGTGCCTTTTGTATTTAATTCCGATGCAATTTCTGTGTTTCATCATTAATAAGAAGGTCAGAGGGATACAGTAAACCTGAAGTGAAGCTACGGAATCCATAACTAGTTTCACAGGAATGGTTCAGAACATAGTCAGTAAGAAGAGTCAGTCTTCTTGTCCTTAAGTCGGCATTGTGCCTTTTGTATTTAATTCCGATGCAATTTCTGTGTTTCATCGGCATTATGGTCAGAGGGATACAGTAAACCTGACATGAAGAAGCGGAATCTATAACTAGTGTCACAGGAAAGGTTCAAAACATAGAGAGTAGGAAGAGTCAGTCTTCTTGTACTTAAGTCGGCATTTTCCTTTTGTATTTAATTCCGATGCAATTTCTGTGTTTCATCGTCAATAAGAAGGTCCAAGGTATACAGTAAACCTGAAGTAAAGCATCGGAATCTGTAACTAGTGTAACAGGAATGGTTCAAACTATAATCAGTAAGAAGAGTCACGCTTCTTGTACTTAAGTCGGCATTGGGCCTTTTCTATTTAATTCCGATGCAATTTCTGTGTTTCATTGTCAATAAGAAGGTCCAAGGGATACAGTAAACCTGGAATGAAGCTTCGGAATCTATAACTAGTGTCACAGGAATGGTTCAAAACATAGACTGTACGAAGAGTCAGTCTTCTTGTACTGAAGTCTTCATTGTGCTTTTTCTATTTAATTCCGATGAAATTTCTGTGCTTCATCGTCAATAAGAAAATCAGAGGGATACAGTAACCTGAAGTGAAGCATCGGAACCTATAACTAGTGTCACAGGAATGGTTCAAAACATAGTCAGTAAGAAGAGTCAGTCTTCTTGTACTTAAGTGGGCATTGTGCCTTTTCTATTTAATTCCGATGCAATTTCTGTGTTTCATCGTCAATAACACGGTCCAAGGGATACAGTAAACCTGGAGTGAAGCATCGGAATCTATAACTAGTGTCAATGGAATGGTTTAAAACATAGACAGTAAGAAGAGTTAGTCTTCTTGTACTTAAGTCGGCAATGTGCCTGGTGTATTTAATTCCGATGCAATTTCTGAGTTTTATCGTCAATAAGTAGGTCCAAGGGACACAGTAATCCTGGAGTGTAGCATCGGAATCTATAACTAGTGTCACAGGAATGGTTCAAAACATAGTCAGTAAGAAGAGTCAGTCTTCTTGTACTTAAGTCGGCATTGTGCCTTTTCTATTTAATTCCGATGCAATTTCTGTGTTTCATCGTCAATAAGAAGGTCCCAGGGATATAGTAAACCCGGAGTGAAGCATCGGAATCTATAACTAGTGTCACAGGAATGGTTCAAAGCATAGACAAGAGGAAGAGTCAGTCTTCTTGTACTTAAGTCGGCATTGTGCCTTTTGTATTTAATTCCGATGCAATTTCTGTGTTTCATCGTCAATAAGAATCTCCAAGGGATACAGTAAACCTGAAGTGATGCATCGGAATCCATAACTAGTGTCACAGTAATGATTCAAATCATTGGCAATAAGAAGAGTCGGTCTTCATGTACTTAAGTCGCCATTGTGCATTTTGTATTTAATTCCGATGCAATTTCTGTGTTTCATCGTCAATAAGAAGGTACAAGGGATACAGTAAACCTGAAGTGAATCATCGGATTCTATATCTAGTGTCACAGGAATGGTTCAAAACATAGACTGTAGTAAGAGTCAGTGTTCTTGTACTTAAGTCGGCATTGTGCCTATTGTATTTAATTCCGATGCAATTTCTGTGTTTCATCGTCAATAAGAAGGTCCAAGGGATACAGTAAACCTGAAGTGAAGCATCGGAATCTACAACTAGTTTCACAGGAATGGTTCAAAACATAGGCAGTAAGAAGAGTCAGCATTCTCGTACTTAAGTTGGCTTTGTGCCTTTACTATTTAATTCCGATGCAATTTCTGTGTTTCATCGTCAATAAGAAGATCCATGGGATACAGTAAACCTGAAGTGAAGCATTGGAATTTATAACTAGACTCACTGGAATGTTTCAAAATATAGACAGAAAGAAGAGTCAGTCTTCTTGTACTTAAGTCGGCATTGTGCCTTTTGTATTTAATTCCGATGCGATTTCTGTGATTCTTCGACAATACGAAGGTCCAAGGGATACAGTAAACCTAAAGTGAAGCATCGAACTCTATTACTAGTGTCACAGAAATAATTGAAAACATAGACAGTAGGAAGAGTCAGTCTTCTTGTACTTAAGTCGGCATTGTGCCTTTTGTATTTAATTCCGATGCAATTTCTGTGTTTCATCGACAATAACAAGGTCCAAGGGAAACAGTAAACCTGAAGTGAAGCATCGGAATCTATAACTAGGGTCGCAGGAATGGTTCAAAACACAGCCAGTAAGAAGAGTCTGTCCTCTTGTACTAAAGCGACATTGTGCCTTTTTTATTTATTTCCGATGCAATTTCTGTATTTCATCGTCAATAAGAAGGTACAAGGAATACAGTAAACCTGAAGTGAAGCATCGGAATCTATAACTAGTGTCACAGGAATGGTTCAAATCATAGACAGTCGGAAGAGACAGTGTTCTTGTACTTAAGTCGGCATTGTGCCTTTTGTATTTAATTCCGATGCAATTTCTGTGTTTCATCGTCAATAAGAAGGTCCAAGGGATACAGCAAACCTGAAGTGAAGCATCAGAATCTACAATTAGTGTCACAGGAATGGTTCAAACATAGACAGCAGGAAGAGTCAGTCTTCTTGTACTTAAGTCGGCATTGTGCCTTGTGTATTTAATTCCGTTGCAATTTCTGTGGTTCATCGTCAATAAGAAGGTCCAAGGGATACAGTAAACCTGAAGTGAAGCATCGGTAACAATCACTAGTGTCACTGGAATGGTTTAAAGTATAGACAGTAAGAAGAGTCAGCCTTCTTGTACTTAAGTCGGCAATGTGCCTTTTGTATTAAATTTCCGATGCAATTTCTGTGATTCATCGTCAATAAGAAGGTCAGAGGGATACAGTAAATCTGAAGTGAAGCATCGGAATCTATAACTAGTGTCACAGGAATGGTTCCAAGCATAGCCAGTAAGAAGAGTCAGTCTTCTTGTACTTAAGTCGGCATTGTGCCTTTTGTATTTAATTCCGATGCAACTTCTGTGTTTCATCATTAATAAGAAGGTCAGAGGGATACTGTAAACCTGAAGTGAAGCTATGGAATCCATAACTAGTTTCACAGGAATGTTTCAAAACATAGTCAGTAAGAAGAGTCAGTCTTCTTGTCCTTAAGTCGGCATTGGGCCTTTTGTATTTAATTCCGATGCAGTTTCTGTGTTTCATCGGCGTTATGGTCAGAGGAATACAGTAAACCTGAAGTGAAGCAGCGGAATCTATAACTAGTGTCACAGGAATGGTTCAAAACATAGAGAGTAGGAAGAGTCAGTCTTCTTGTACTTAAGTCGGCATTTTCCTTTTGTATTTAATTCCGATGCAATATCTGTGTTTCATCGTCAATAAGAATGTCCAAGGTATACAGTAAACCTGAAGTAAAGCATCGGAATCTATAACTAGTGTAACAGGAATGGTTCAAACTATAATCAGTAAGAAGAGTCACGCTTCTTGTACTTAAGTCGGCATTGGGCCTTTTCTATTTAATTCCGATGCAATTTCTGTGTTTCATTGTCAATAAGAAGGTCCAAGGGATACAGTAAACCTGGAATGAAGCTTCGGAATCTATAACTAGTGTCACAGGAATGGTTCAAAACATAGACAGTACGAAGAGTCAGTCTTCTTGTACTGAAGTCTTTATTGTGCCTTTTCTATTTAATTCCGATGAAATTTCTGTGCTTCATCGTCAATAAGAAAATCAGAGGGATACAGTAACCTGAAGTGAAGCATCGGAACCTATAACTAGTGTCACAGGAATGGTTCAAAACATAGTCAGTAAGAAGAGTCCGTCTTCTTGTACATAAGTCGGCATTCTGCCTTTTGTATTTAATTCCGATGCAATTTCTATGTTTCATCGTCAATAAGAAGGTCCAAGGTACACAGTAAACCTGGAGTGTAGCATCGGAATCTATAACTAGTGTCACAGGAATGTTTCAAAACATAGACAGTAAGTAGAGTCAGTCATCGTGTACTTATGTCGGCATTTGGCATTTTGTATTTAATTCCGATGCAATTTCTATGTTTCATCGTCAATAAGAAGGTCCAAGGGACACAGTAAACCTGAAGTAAAGCATCGGAATCTATAACTAGTGTCACAGGAATGGTTCAAAACATAGTCAGTAAGAAGAGTCAGTCTTCTTGTACTTAAGTCGGCATTGTGCCTTTTCTATTTAATTCCGATGCAATTTCTGTGTTTCATCGTCAATAACACGGTCCAAGGGATACAGTAAACCTGGAGTGAAGCATCGGAATCTATAACTAGTGTCAATGGAATGGTTTAAAACATAGACAGTAAGAAGAGTTAGTCTTCTTGTACTTAAGTCGGCAATGTGCCTGGTGTATTTAATTCCGATGCAATTTCTAAGTTTTATCGTCAATAAGAAGGTCAGAGGGATACAGTAATTCTGAAGTGAAGCATCGGAATCTATAACTAGTGTCACAGGAATGGTTCAATACATAGTCAGTAAGAAGAGTCATCTTCTTGTCCTTAAGTGGCGTTGTGCATTTTGCATTTAATTCCAATGCAATTTCTGTGTTTCATTGTCATTAAGAAGGTCCCAGGAATATAGTAAACCCAGAGTGAAGCATCGGAATCTATAACTAGTGTCACAGGAATGGTTCAAAGCATAGACAAGAGGAAGAGTCAGTCTTCTTGTACTTAAGTCGGCATTGTGCCTTTTGTATTTAATTCCGATGCAATTTCTGTGTTTCATGATCAATACGAAGGTCCAAGGGATACAGTAAACCTGAAGTGAAGCATCGGAATCTATAACTAGTGTCACAGGAATGGTTCAAAATATAGTCAGTAAGAAGAGTCAGTCTTCTTGTACTTAAGTCGGCATTGTGCTTTTCGTATTTAATTCCGATGCAATTTCTGAGTTTCACCGTCAGTAAGAAGGTTAGAGGGATACAGTAAACATGAAGTGAAGCATCGGAATCTATAACTAGTGTCACAGGAATGGTTCAAACATAGACAGTAAGAAGAGTCAGTCTTCTTGTACTTAAGTCGGCATTGTGACTTTTGTATTTAATTCCAATGCAATTTCTGTGTTTCATCGTCAATAAGAAGATCCACGGGATACAGTAAACCTGAAGTGAAGCATTGGAATTTATAACTAGACTCACTGGAATGTTTCAAAATATAGACAGAAAAAAGAGTCAGTCTTCTTGTACTTAAGTCGGCTTTGTGCCTTTTGTATTTAATTCCGATGCGATTTCTGTGATTCTTCGTCAATAAGAAGGTCCAAGGGATACAGTAAACCTAAAGTGAAGCATCGAACTCTATTACTAGTGTCACAGAAATAATTGAAAACATAGACAGTAGGTAGAGTCAGTCTTCTTGTACTTAAGTCGGCATTGTGCCTTTTGTATTTAATTCCGATGCAATTTCTGTGTTTCATCGTCAATAACAAGGTCCAAGGGAAACAGTAAACCTGAAGTGAAGCATCGGAATCTATAACTAGTGTCACAGGAATGGTTCAAAACATAGTCAGTAAGAAGAGTCCGACTTCTTGTACTTAACTCGGCAATGTGTCTTTTGTATTTAATTCCGATGCAATTTCTGTGTTTCATCGTCAATAAGAAAGTCCAAGGGATACAGTAAACCTGGAGTGAAGCATCGGAATGTATGACTTGTGTCACAAGAATGCTTCAAAGCATAGACAGTAAGAAGAGTCAGTCTTCTTGTATATCAGTCGACATTGTGCCTCTTCTATTTAATTCCGATGATATTTCTGTGTTTCATCGTCAATAAGAAGGTCAGAGGGATACAACAAACATGAAGTGAAGCATCGGAATCTATAATTAGTGTCACAGGAATGGTTAAAAACGAAGTCAGTAAGAAGAGTCAGTCTTCTTGTACTTAAGTTGGCATTGTGCCTTTTGTGTTTAATTCCGATGCAATTTCTGTGTTTCATCGTCAATATGAAGGTCCAAGGGAAACAGTAAACCTGAAGTGAAGCATCGGAATCTACAACTAGTGTCATAGGATTGGTTCATAACATAGACAGTAAGAGCAGTCAGTCTTTTTGTACTTTAGTCGGCATTGTGCCTTCTCTATTTAATTCCGATGCAATTTCTGTGTTTCATCATCAATAAGAAGGTCCAAGGGATACAGTAAACCTGGAGTGAAGCATCGGAATCTATAACTAGTGTCACAAGAATGGTTCAAATCATAGACAGTAAGGAGAGTCAGTCTTCTTGTACTAAACTCGACATTGTGCCTTCTCTATTTAATTCCGATGCAATTTCTGTGTTTCATCGTCAATAAGAAGGTCAATGGGATACAATAAACCTGGAGTGTAGCATCGGAATCTATAACTAGTGCTCAGGAACGGTTCAAAGCATAGACAGTTAGAAGAATCAGTCTTCGTGTACTTAATTCGGCATTTGGCCTTTTGTATTTAATTCCGATGCAATTCCTGTGATTCATCGTCAATAAGAAGGTCCAAGGGATACAGTAAACCTGATGTGAAGCATCGTAATCTATAACTAGTGTCACAGGAATGGTTCAAAACATAGTCAGTAATAAGAGTCAGTCTTCTTGTCCTTAAGTCGGCATTGTGCTTTTTCTATTCAATTCCGATGCAATTTCTGTGTTTCATCGTCAATAACAAGGTCCAAAGGATACAGTAAACCTGAAGTGAAGCATCGGAATCTACAACAAGTGTCACAGGATTGGTTCATAACATAGACAGTAAGATAAGTCAGTCTTTTTGTACTTTAGTCGGCATTGTGCCTTCTCTATTTAATTCAGATGCAATTTCTGTCTTTCATCGTCAATAAGAAGGACCAAGGGATACAGTAAACCTGGAATGAAGCATCGGAATCTATAACTAGTGTCACAGGAATGGTTCAAATCATTGTCAATAAGAAGAGTGTCACAGGAATGGTTCAAAACATAGTCAGTAAGAAGAGTCAGTCTTCTTGTACTTAAGTCGGCATTTAGCCTTTTCTATTTAATTCCGATGCAATTTCTGTGTTTCATCGTCAATAAGAAGGTCCAAGGGATACAGTAAACCTGGAGTGAAGCATCGGAATCCACAACTAGAGTCACAGGAATGGTTGAAAACGTAAACTGTAGGAAGAGTCAGCCTTCTTGTACTTAAGTCGGCATTGTGCCTTTTCTATTTAATTCCGATGCAATTTCTGTGTTTCATCGTCAATAACACGGTCCAAGGGATACAGTAAACCTGGAGTGAAGCGTCGGAATCTATAACTAGTGTCAATGGAATGGTTTAAAACAGACAGTAAGAAGAGTTAGTCTTCTTGTACTTAAGTCGGCAATGTGCCTGGTGTATTTAATTCCGATGCAATTTCTGAGTTTTATCGTCAATAAGAAGGTCAGAGGGATACAGTAAGTCTGAAGTGAAGCATCGGAATCTATAACTAGTGTCACAGGAATGGTTCAATACATAGTCAGTAAGAAGAGTCATTCTTCTTGTCCTTAAGTGGCGTTGTGCATTTTGTATTTAATTCCGATGCAATTTCTGTGTTTCATCGTCAATTAGAAGGTCCCAGGGATATAGTAAACCCGGAGTGAAGCATCGGAATCTATAACTAGTGTCACAGGAATGGGTCAAAGCATAGACAAGAGGAAGAGTCAGTCTTCTTGTACTTAAGTCGGCATTGTGCCTTTTGTATTTAATTCCGATGCAATTTCTGTGTTTCATCGTCAATAAGAATGTCCAAGGGATACAGTAAACCTGAAGTGATGCATCGGAATCTATAACTAGTGTCACAGTAATGGTTCAAATCATTGGCAATAAGAAGAGTCGGTCTTCATGTACTTAAGTCGCCATTGTGCATTTTGTATTTAATTCCGATGCAATTTCTGTGTTTCATCGTCAATAAGAAGGTCCAAGGGACACAGTAAACCTGGAGTGTAGCATCGGAATCTATAACTAGTGTCACAGGAATGTTTCAAAACATAGACAGTAAGTAGAGTCAGTCATCGTGTACTTATGTCGGCATTTGGCATTTTGTATTTAATTCCGATGCAATTTCTATGTTTCATCGTCAATAAGAAGGTCCAAGGGACACAGTAAACCTGAAGTAAAGCATCGGAATCTATAACTAGTGTCACAGGAATGGTTCAAAACATAGTCAGTAAGAAGAGTCAGTCTTCTTGTACTTAAGTCGGCATTGTGCCTTTTCTATTTAATTCCGATGCAATTTCTGTGTTTCATCGTCAATAACACGGTCCAAGGGATACAGTAAACCTGGAGTGAAGCATCGGAATCTATAACTAGTGTCAATGGAATGGTTTAAAACATAGACAGTAAGAAGAGTTAGTCTTCTTGTACTTAAGTCGGCAATGTGCCTGGTGTATTTAATTCCGATGCAATTTCTAAGTTTTATCGTCAATAAGAAGGTCAGAGGGATACAGTAATTCTGAAGTGAAGCATCGGAATCTATAACTAGTGTCACAGGAATGGTTCAATACATAGTCAGTAAGAAGAGTCATCTTCTTGTCCTTAAGTGGCGTTGTGCATTTTGCATTTAATTCCAATGCAATTTCTGTGTTTCATTGTCATTAAGAAGGTCCCAGGAATATAGTAAACCCAGAGTGAAGCATCGGAATCTATAACTAGTGTCACAGGAATGGTTCAAAGCATAGACAAGAGGAAGAGTCAGTCTTCTTGTACTTAAGTCGGCATTGTGCCTTTTGTATTTAATTCCGATGCAATTTCTGTGTTTCATGATCAATACGAAGGTCCAAGGGATACAGTAAACCTGAAGTGAAGCATCGGAATCTATAACTAGTGTCACAGGAATGGTTCAAAATATAGTCAGTAAGAAGAGTCAGTCTTCTTGTACTTAAGTCGGCATTGTGCTTTTCGTATTTAATTCCGATGCAATTTCTGAGTTTCACCGTCAGTAAGAAGGTTAGAGGGATACAGTAAAAATGAAGTGAAGCATCGGAATCTATAACTAGTGTCACAGGAATGGTTCAAACATAGACAGTAAGAAGAGTCAGTCTTCTTGTACTTAAGTCGGCATTGTGACTTTTGTATTTAATTCCAATGCAATTTCTGTGTTTCATCGTCAATAAGAAGATCCACGGGATACAGTAAACCTGAAGTGAAGCATTGGAATTTATAACTAGACTCACTGGAATGTTTCAAAATATAGACAGAAAAAAGAGTCAGTCTTCTTGTACTTAAGTCGGCTTTGTGCCTTTTGTATTTAATTCCGATGCGATTTCTGTGATTCTTCGTCAATAAGAAGGTCCAAGGGATACAGTAAACCTAAAGTGAAGCATCGAACTCTATTACTAGTGTCACAGAAATAATTGAAAACATAGACAGTAGGTAGAGTCAGTCTTCTTGTACTTAAGTCGGCATTGTGCCTTTTGTATTTAATTCCGATGCAATTTCTGTGTTTCATCGTCAATAACAAGGTCCAAGGGAAACAGTAAACCTGAAGTGAAGCATCGGAATCTATAACTAGTGTCACAGGAATGGTTCAAAACATAGTCAGTAAGAAGAGTCCGACTTCTTGTACTTAACTCGGCAATGTGTCTTTTGTATTTAATTCCGATGCAATTTCTGTGTTTCATCGTCAATAAGAAAGTCCAAGGGATACAGTAAACCTGGAGTGAAGCATCGGAATGTATGACTTGTGTCACAAGAATGCTTCAAAGCATAGACAGTAAGAAGAGTCAGTCTTCTTGTATATCAGTCGACATTGTGCCTCTTCTATTTAATTCCGATGATATTTCTGTGTTTCATCGTCAATAAGAAGGTCAGAGGGATACAACAAACATGAAGTGAAGCATCGGAATCTATAATTAGTGTCACAGGAATGGTTAAAAACGAAGTCAGTAAGAAGAGTCAGTCTTCTTGTACTTAAGTTGGCATTGTGCCTTTTGTGTTTAATTCCGATGCAATTTCTGTGTTTCATCGTCAATATGAAGGTCCAAGGGAAACAGTAAACCTGAAGTGAAGCATCGGAATCTACAACTAGTGTCATAGGATTGGTTCATAACATAGACAGTAAGAGCAGTCAGTCTTTTTGTACTTTAGTCGGCATTGTGCCTTCTCTATTTAATTCCGATGCAATTTCTGTGTTTCATCATCAATAAGAAGGTCCAAGGGATACAGTAAACCTGGAGTGAAGCATCGGAATCTATAACTAGTGTCACAAGAATGGTTCAAATCATAGACAGTAAGGAGAGTCAGTCTTCTTGTACTAAACTCGACATTGTGCCTTCTCTATTTAATTCCGATGCAATTTCTGTGTTTCATCGTCAATAAGAAGGTCAATGGGATACAATAAACCTGGAGTGTAGCATCGGAATCTATAACTAGTGCTCAGGAACGGTTCAAAGCATAGACAGTTAGAAGAATCAGTCTTCGTGTACTTAATTCGGCATTTGGCCTTTTGTATTTAATTCCGATGCAATTCCTGTGATTCATCGTCAATAAGAAGGTCCAAGGGATACAGTAAACCTGATGTGAAGCATCGTAATCTATAACTAGTGTCACAGGAATGGTTCAAAACATAGTCAGTAATAAGAGTCAGTCTTCTTGTCCTTAAGTCGGCATTGTGCTTTTTCTATTCAATTCCGATGCAATTTCTGTGTTTCATCGTCAATAACAAGGTCCAAAGGATACAGTAAACCTGAAGTGAAGCATCGGAATCTACAACAAGTGTCACAGGATTGGTTCATAACATAGACAGTAAGATAAGTCAGTCTTTTTGTACTTTAGTCGGCATTGTGCCTTCTCTATTTAATTCAGATGCAATTTCTGTCTTTCATCGTCAATAAGAAGGACCAAGGGATACAGTAAACCTGGAATGAAGCATCGGAATCTATAACTAGTGTCACAGGAATGGTTCAAATCATTGTCAATAAGAAGAGTGTCACAGGAATGGTTCAAAACATAGTCAGTAAGAAGAGTCAGTCTTCTTGTACTTAAGTCGGCATTTAGCCTTTTCTATTTAATTCCGATGCAATTTCTGTGTTTCATCGTCAATAAGAAGGTCCAAGGGATACAGTAAACCTGGAGTGAAGCATCGGAATCCACAACTAGAGTCACAGGAATGGTTGAAAACGTAAACTGTAGGAAGAGTCAGCCTTCTTGTACTTAAGTCGGCATTGTGCCTTTTCTATTTAATTCCGATGCAATTTCTGTGTTTCATCGTCAATAACACGGTCCAAGGGATACAGTAAACCTGGAGTGAAGCGTCGGAATCTATAACTAGTGTCAATGGAATGGTTTAAAACAGACAGTAAGAAGAGTTAGTCTTCTTGTACTTAAGTCGGCAATGTGCCTGGTGTATTTAATTCCGATGCAATTTCTGAGTTTTATCGTCAATAAGAAGGTCAGAGGGATACAGTAAGTCTGAAGTGAAGCATCGGAATCTATAACTAGTGTCACAGGAATGGTTCAATACATAGTCAGTAAGAAGAGTCATTCTTCTTGTCCTTAAGTGGCGTTGTGCATTTTGTATTTAATTCCGATGCAATTTCTGTGTTTCATCGTCAATAAGAAGGTCCCAGGGATATAGTAAACCCGGAGTGAAGCATCGGAATCTATAACTAGTGTCACAGGAATGGGTCAAAGCATAGACAAGAGGAAGAGTCAGTCTTCTTGTACTTAAGTCGGCATTGTGCCTTTTGTATTTAATTCCGATGCAATTTCTGTGTTTCATCGTCAATAAGAATGTCCAAGGGATACAGTAAACCTGAAGTGATGCATCGGAATCTATAACTAGTGTCACAGTAATGGTTCAAATCATTGGCAATAAGAAGAGTCGGTCTTCATGTACTTAAGTCGCCATTGTGCATTTTGTATTTAATTCCGATGCAATTTCTGTGTTTCATCGTCAATAAGAAGGTACAAGGGATACAGTTAACCTGAAGTGAATCATCGGATTCTATATCTAGTGTCACAGGAATGGTTCAAAACATAGACTGTAGTATGAGTCAGTGTTCTTGTACTTAAGTCGGCATTGTGCCTTTTGTATTTAATTCCGATGCAATTTCTGTGTTTCATGGTCAATAAGAAGGTCCAAGGGATACAGTAAACCTGAAGTGATGCATCGGAATCTACAACTAGTTTCACAGGAATGGTTCAAAACATAGACAGTAAGAAGAGTCAGTCTTCTTGTACTTAAGTTGGATTTGTGCCTTTACTATTTAATTCCGAAGCAATTTCTGTGTTTCATCGTCAATTATACGGTCACAGGGATACAGTAAACTGGAAGTGAAGCATCGGAATCTATAACTAGTGTCACAGGAATGGTTCAAAATATAGTCAGTAGGAAGAGTCAGTCTTCTTGTACTTAAGTCGGCATTGTGCTTTTCGTATTTAATTCCGATGCAATTTCTGTGTTTCACCGTCAGTAAGAAGGTCAGAGGGAAACAGTAAACATGAAGTGAAGCATCGGAATCTATAACTAGTGTCACAGGAATGGTTCAAACATAGACAGTAAGAAGAGTCAGTCTTCTTGTACTTAAGTCGGCAATGTGCCTGGTGTATTTAATTCCGATGCAATTTCTGAGTTTTATCGTCAATAAGAAGGTCAGAGGGATACAGTAATTCTGAAGTGAAGCATCGGAATCTATAACTAGTGTCACAGGAATGGTTCAATACATAGTCAGTAAGAAGAGTCATTCTTCTTGTCCTTAAGTGGCGTTGTGCATTTTGTATTTAATTCCGATGCAATTTCGGTGTTTCATCGTCAATAAGAAGGTCCCAGGGATATAGTAAACCCGTTGTGAAGCATCGGAATCTATAACTAGTGTCACAGGAACGGTTCAAAGCATAGACAAGAGGAAGAGTCAGTCTTCTTGTACTTAAGTCATCATTGTGCCTTTTGTATTTAATTCCGATGCAATTTCTGTGTTTCATCGTCAATAAGAATGTCCAAGGGATACAGTAAACCTGAAGTGATGCATCGGAATCTATAACTAGTGTCACAGTAATGGTTCAAATCATTGGCAATAAGAAGAGTCGGTCTTCATGTACTTAAGTCGCCATTGTGCATTTTGTATTTAATTCCGATGCAATTTCTGTGTTTCATCGTCAATAAGAAGGTACAAGGGATACAGTAAACCTGAAGTGAATCATCGGATTCTATATCTAGTGTCACAGGAATGGTTCAAAACATAGACTGTAGTATGAGTCAGTGTTCTTGTACTTAAGTCGGCATTGTGCCTTTTGTATTTAATTCCGATGCAATTTCTGTGTTTCATGGTCAATAAGAAGGTCCAAGGGATACAGTAAACCTGAAGTGAAGCATCGGAATCTACAACTAGTTTCACAGGAATGGTTCAAAACATAGACAGTAAGAAGAGTCAGTCTTCTTGTACTTAAGTTGGCTTTGTGCCTTTACTATTTAATTCCGAAGCAATTTCTGTGTTTCATCGTCAATTATAAGGTCACAGGGATACAGTAAATTTGAAGTGAAGCATCGGAATCTATAACTAGTGTCACAGGAATGGTTCAAAATATAGTCAGTAGGAAGAGTCAGTCTTCTTGTACTTAAGTCGGCATTGTGCATTTCGTATTTCATTCCGATGCAATTTCTGAGTTTCACCGTCAGTAAGAAGGTCAGAGGGATACAGTAAACATGAAGTGAAGCATCGGAATCTATAACTAGTGTCACAGGAATGGTTCAAACATAGACAGTAAGAAGAGTCAGTATTCTTGTACTTAAGTCGCCATTGTACATTTTGTATTTAATTCCGATGCAATTTCTGTGTTTCATCGTCAATAAGAAGGTACAAGGGATACAGTAAACCTGAAGTGAATCATCGGATTCTATATGTAGTGCTACAGGAATGGTTCAAAACATAGACTGTAGTATGAGTCAGTGTTCTTGTACTTAAGTCGGCATTGTGCCTTTTGTATTCAATTCCGATGCAATTTCTGTGTTTCATGTTCAATAAGAAGGTCCAAGGGATACAGTAAACCTGAAGTGAAGCATCGGAATCTATAACTAGTGTCACAGGAATGGTTCAAAATATAGTCAGTAAGAAGAGTCAGTCTTCTTGTACTTAAGTCGGCATTGTGCTTTTCGTATTTAATTCCGATGCAATTTCTGAGTTTCACCGTCAGTAACAACGTTAGAGGGATACAGTAAACATGAAGTGAAGCATCGGAATCTATAACTAGTGTCACAGGAATGGTTCAAACATAGACAGTAAGAAGAGTCAGTCTTCTTGTACTTAAGTCGCCATTGTACATTTTGTATTTAATTCCAATGCAATTTCTGTGTTTCATCGTCAATAAGAAGATCCACGGGATACAGTAAACCTGAAGTTAAGCATTGGAATTTATAACTAGACTCACTGGAATGTTTCAAAATATAGACAGAAAGAAGAGTCAGTCTTCTTGTACTTAAGTCGGCATTGTGCCTTTTGTATTTAATTCCGATGCGATTTCTGTGATTCTTCGTCAATAAGAAGGTCCAAGGGATACAGTAAACCTAAAGTGAAGCATCGAACCCTATTTCTAGTGTCACAGAAATAATTGAAATCATAGACAGTAGGTAGAGTCAGTCTTCTTTTACTTAAGTCGGCATTGTGCCTTTTGTATTTAATTCCGATGCAATTTCTGTGTTTCATCGTCAATAACAAGGTCCAAGGGAAACAGTAAACCTGAAGTGAAGCATCGGAATCTATAACTAGTGTCACAGGAATGGTTCAAAACATAGTCAGTAAGAAGAGTCAGACTTCTTGTACTTAACTCGGCAATGTGCCTTTTGTATTTAATTCCGATGCAATTTCTGTGTTTCATCGTCAATAAGAAAGTCCAAGGGATACAGTAAACCTAAAGTGAAGCATCGGAATGTATGACTTGTGTCACAAGAATGGTTCAAAGCATAGACAGTAAGAAGAGTCAGTCTTCTTGTACATAAGTCGACATTGTGCCTCTTCTATTTAATTCCGATGATATTTCTGTGTTTCATCGTCAATAAGAAGGTCAGAGGGATACAACAAACATGAAGTGAAGCATCGGAATCTATAATTAGTGTCACAGGAATGGTTAAAAACGAAGTCAGTAAGAAGAGTCAGTCTTCTTGTACTTAAGTTGGCATTGTGCCTTTTGTATTTAATTCCGATGCAATTTCTGTGTTTCATCGTCAATATGAAGGTCCAAGGGAAACAGTAAACCTGAAGTGAAGCATCGGAATCTACAACTAGTGTCATAGGATTGGTTCATAACATAGACAGTAAGAGCAGTCAGTCTTTTTGTACTTTAGTCGGCATTGTGCCTTCTCTATTTAATTCAGATGCAATTTCTGTCTTTCATCGTCAATAAGAAGGACCAAGGGATACAGTAAACCTGGAATGAAGCATCGGAATCTATAACTAGTGTCACAGGAATGGTTCAAATCATTGTCAATAAGAAGAGTGTCACAGGAATGGTTCAAAACATAGTCAGTAAGAAGAGTCAGTCTTCTTGTACTTAAGTCGGCATTTTGCCTTTTCAATTTAATTCCGATGCAATTTCTGTGTTTCATCATCAATAAGAAGGTCCAAGGGATACAGTAAACCTGGAGTGAAGCATCGGAATCTATAACTAGTGTCACAAGAATGGTTCAAATCATAGACAGTAAGGAGAGTCAGTCTTCTTGTACTAAACTCGACATTGTGCCTTCTCTATTTAATTCCGATGCAATTTCTGTGTTTCATCGTCAATAAGAAGGTCTATGGGATACAATAAACCTGGAGTGTAGCATCGGAATCTATAACTAGTGCACAGGAATGGTTCAAAGCATAGACAGTAAGAAGAATCAGTCTTCGTGTACTTAATTCGGCATTTGGCCTTTTGTATTTAATTCCGATGCAATTCCTGTGATTCATCGTCAATAAGAAGGTCCAAGGGATACAGTAAACCTGATGTGAAGCATCGTAATCTATAACTAGTGTCACAGGAATGGTTCAATACATAGTCAGTAATAAGAGCCAGTCTTCTTGTCCTTAAGTCGGCATTGTGCTTTTTCTATTCAATTCCGATGCAATTTCTGTGTTTCATCGTCAATAACAAGGTCCAAAGGATACAGTAAACCTGAAGTGAAGCATCGGAATCTACAACAAGTGTCACAGGATTGGTTCATAACATAGACAGTAAGAGAAGTCAGTCGTTTTGTACTTTAGTCGGCATTGTGCCTTTTCTATTTAATACAGATGCAATTTCTGTCTATCATCGTCAATAAGAAGGACCAAGGGATACAGTAAACCTGGAATGAAGCATCGGAATCTATAACTAGTGTCACAGGAATGGTTCAAATCATTGTCAATAAGAAGAGTGTCACAGGAATGGTTCAAAACATAGTCAGTAAGAAGAGTCAGTCTTCTTGTACTTAAGTCGGCATTTAGCCTTTTCTATTTAATTCCGATGCAATTTCTGTGTTTCATCGTCAATAAGAAGGTCCAAGGGATACAGTAAACCTGGAGTGAAGCATCGGAATCCACAACTAGAGTCACAGGAATGGTTGAAAACGTAAACAGTAGGAAGAGTCAGCCTTCTTGTACTTAAGTCGGCATTGTGCCTTTTGCATTTAATTCCGATGCAATTTCTGTGTATCGTCGTCAATAGGAAGTTCCAAGGTAACAGGAAACCTGAAGTAATGCATCGAAATCTATAACTAGTGTCTCGGGAATGGTTCACACTATAATCAGTAAGAGGAATCAGTCTTCTTGTCCTTATGTTGGCATTGTGCCTTTTGTATATATTTCCGATGCAATTTCTGTGTTTCATCGTCAATAAGAAGGTCCAAGGGATACAGTAAACCTGGGGTGAAGCATCGGAATCTATAACTAGTGTCACAGGAATGGTTTAAAACACAGTCAGTAAGAAGAGCTAGTCTTGTTGTACTTAAGTCGGCTCTCTGCCTTTTGTATTTAATTCCGATGCAATTTCTACGTTTCATCGTCAATTAGAAGGTCCAAGGGACACAGTAAACCCGGAGTGTAGCATCGGAATCTATAACTAGTGTCACAGGAATGTTTCAAAACATAGACAGTAAGTAGAGTCAGTCTTCGTGTACTTATGTCGGCATTTGGCATTTTGTATTTAATTCCGATGCAATTTCTATGTTTCATCGTCAATATGAAGGTCCAAGGGACACAGTAAACCTGAAGTGAAGCATCGGAATCTATAACTAGTGTCACAGGAATGGTTCAAAACATAGTCAGTAAGAAGAGTCAGTCTTCATGTACTTAAGTCGGCATTGTGCCTTTTCTATTTAATTCCGATGCAATTTCTGTGTTTCATCGTCAATAACACGGTCCAAGGGATACAGTAAACCTGGAGTGAAGCATCGGAATCTATAACTAGTGTCAATGGAATGGTTTAAAACATAGACAGTAAGAAGAGTTAGTCTTCTTGTACTTAAGTCGGCAATAAGCCTGGTGTATTTAATTCGGATGCAATTTCTGAGTTTTATCGTCAAAAAGAAGGTCAGAGGGATACAGTAATTCTGAAGTGAAGCATCGGAATCTATAACTAGTGTCACAGGAATGGTTCAATACATAGTCAGTAAGAAGAGTCATTCTTCTTGTCCTTAAATGGCGTTGTGCATTTTGTATTTAATTCCGATGCAATTTCGGTGTTTCATCGTTAATAAGAAGGTCCCAGGGATATAGTAAACTCGGAGTGAAGCATCGGAGTCTATAACTACTGTCACAGGAACGGTTCAAAGCATAGACAAGAGGAAGAGTCAGTCTTCTTGTACTTAAGTCGGCATTGTGCCTTTTGTATTTAATTCCGATGCAATTTCTGTGTTTCATCGTCAATAAGAATGTCCAAGGGATACAGTAAACCTGAAGTGATGCATCGGAATCTATAACTAGTGTCACAGTAATGGTTCAAATCATTGGCAATAAGAAGAGTCGGTCTTCATGTACTTAAGTCGCCATTGTGCATTTTGTATTTAATTCCGATGCAATTTCTGTGTTTCATCGTCAATAAGAAGGTACAAGGGATACAGTAAACCTGAAGTGAATCATCGGATTCTATATCTAGTGTCACAGGAATGGTTCAAAACATAGACTGTAGTATGAGTCAGTGTTCTTGTACTTAAGTCGGCATTGTGCCTTTTGTATTTAATTCCGATGCAATTTCTGTGTTTCATGGTCAATAAGAAGGTCCAAGGGATACAGTAAACCTGAAGTGAAGCATCGGAATCTACAACTAGTTTCACAGGAATGGTTCAAAACATAGACAGTAAGAAGAGTCAGTCTTCTTGTACTTAAGTTGGCTTTGTGCCTTTACTATTTAATTCCGTAGCAATTTCTGTGTTTCATCGTCAATTATAAGGTCACAGGGATACAGTAAATTTGAAGTGAAACATCGGAATCTATAACTAGTGTCACAGGAATGGTTCAAAATATAGTCAGTAGGAAGAGTCAGTCTTCTTGTACTTAAGTCGGCATTGTGCTTTTCGTATTTAATTCCGATGCAATTTCTGAGTTTCACCGTCAGTAAGAAGGTCAGAGGGATACAGTAAACATGAAGTGAAGCATCGGAATCTATAACTAGTGTCACAGGAATGGTTCAAACATAGACAGTAAGAAGAGTCAGTCTTCTTGTACTTAAGTCGGCATTGTGACTTTTGTATTTAATTCCAATGCAATTTCTGTGTTTCATCGTCAATAAGAAGATCCACGGGATACAGTAAACCTGAAGTGAAGCATTGGAATCTATACCTAGACTCACTGGAATGTTTCAAAATATAGACAGAAAGAAGAGTCAGTCTTCTTGTACTTAAGTCGGCATTGTGCCTTTTGTATTTAATTCCGATGCGATTTCTGTGATTCTTCGTCAATAAGAAGGTCCAAGGGATACAGTAAACCTAAAGTGAAGCATCGAACTCTATTACTAGTGTCACAGAAATAATTGAAAACATAGACAGTAGGAAGAGTCAGTCTTCTTGTACTTAAGTCGGCATTGTGCCTTTTGTATTTAATTGCGATGCAATTTCTGTGTTTCATCGTCAATAACAAGGTCCAAGGGAAACAGTAAACCTGAAGTGAAGCATCGGAATCTATAACTAGTGTCACAGGAATGGTTCAAAACATAGTCAGTAAGAAGAGTCAGACTTCTTGTACTTAACTGGGCAATGTGCTTTTGTATTTAATTCCGATGCAATTTCTGTGTTTCATCGTCAATAAGAATGTCCAAGGGAAACAGTAAACCTGGAGTGAAGCATCGGAATGTATGACTTGTGTCACAAGAATAGTTCAAAGCATAGACAGTAAGAAGAGTCAGTCTTCTTGTACATAAGTCGACATTGTGCCTCTTCTATTTAATTCCGATGAAATTTCTGTGTTTCATCGTCAATAAGAAGGTCAGAGGGATACAACAAACCTGAAGTGAAGCATCGGAATCTACAACAAGTGTCACAGGATTGGTTCATAACATAGACTGTAAGAGAAGTCAGTCTTTTTGTACTTTAGTCGGCATTGTGCCTTCTCTATTTAATTCAGATGCAATTTCTGTCTTTCATCGTCAATAAGAAGGACCAAGGGATACAGTAAACCTGGAATGAAGCATCGGAATCTATAACTAGTGTCACAGGAATGGTTCAAATCATTGTCAATAAGAAGAGTGTCACAGGAATGGTTCAAAACATAGTCAGTAAGAAGAGTCAGTCTTCTTGTACTTAAGTCGGCATTTAGCCTTTTCTATTTAATGCCGATGCAATTTCTGTGTTTCATCGTCAATAAGAAGGTCCAAGGGATACAGTAAACCTGGAGTGAAGCATCGGAATCTATAACTAGTGTCACAAGAATGGTTCAAAAGAAAGTCAGTACGAAGAGTCAGTCTTCTTGTCCTTAAGTCGGCATTGTGCCTTTTGTATTTAATTCCGATGCGATTTCTGTGATTCTTCGTCAATAAGAAGGTCCCAGGGATACAGTAAACCTAAAGTGAAGCATCGAACTCTATTACTAGTGTCACAGGAATAATTGAAAACATAGACAGTAGGAAGAGTCAGTCTTCTTGTACTTAAGTCGGCATTGTGCCTTTTGTATTTAATTCCGATGCAATTTCTGTGTTTCATCGTCAATAACAAGGTCCAAGGGAAACAGTAATCCTGAAGTGAAGAATCGGAATCTATAACTAGTGTCACAGGAATGGTTCAAAACATAGACAGTAAGAAGAGTCAGTCTTCTTGTACTAAAGTCGACATTGTGCCTTTCCTATTTAATTCCGATGCTATTTCTGTGATTCATCGTCAATAAGAAGGTCAGAGGGATACAATATAACCTGAAGTAAAGCATCGGAATCTATAACTAGTGTCACAGGAATGGTTCAAAACATATTCAGCAATAAGAGTCAGTCTTCTTGTCCTTAAGTCGGCATTGTGCCTTTTCTATTTAATTCCGATGCAATTTCTGTGTTTCATCGTCAATAACAAGGTCCGAGGGATACAGTAATGCTGGAGAGAAGCATCGGAATCTATAACTAGTGTCACAGGAATGGTTCAAAACATAGTCAGTAAGAAGAGTCAGTCTTCTTGTACTTATGTTGGCATTGTGCCTTTTGTAATTAATTCCGATGCAATTTCTGTGTTTCATCGTCAATAAGAAGGTCAGAGGGATACAGTAAACCTGAAGTGAAGCATCGGAATCCACAACTAGAGTCACAGGAATGGTTCCAAACGTAGACAGTAGGAAGGGTCAGCCTTCTTGTACTTAAGTCGGCATTGTGCCTTTTGTATTTAATTCCGATGCAATTTCTGTGTATCGTCGTCAATAGGAAGTTCCAAGGTAACAGGAAACCTGAAGTAATGCATCGAAATCTATAACTAGTGTCTCGGGAATGGTTCTCACTATAATCAGTAAGAAGAATCAGTCTTCTTGTCCTTATGTTGGCATTGTGCCTTTTGTATATATTTCCGACGCAATTTCTGTGTTTCATCGTCAATAAGAAGGTCCAAGGGATACAGTAAACCTGGGGTGAAGCATCGGAATCTATAACTAGTG
The DNA here is from genome assembly GCF_021461385.2 of Schistocerca piceifrons. Lineage (NCBI taxonomy): Eukaryota > Metazoa > Arthropoda > Insecta > Orthoptera > Acrididae > Schistocerca > Schistocerca piceifrons. The sequence continues at coordinate 14,495,770 of NC_060146.1, read as the reverse complement.
TCACAGGAATGGTTCAAAACACACACAGTAAGAAGAGCTAGTCTTGTTGTACTTTGTCGGCATTGTGCCTTTTGTATTTAATTCCGATGCAATTTCTGTCTTTCATCGTCAATAAGAAGGTCCAAGGGATACAGTAAACCTGGAGTGTAGCATCGGAATCTATAACTAGTGTCACAGGAATGGTTCAAAACATAGACAGTAAGAAGAGTCAGTCTTCGTGTACTTATGTCGGCATTTTGCCTTTTGTATTTCATTCCGATGCAATTTCTGAGTTTCATCGTCAATAAGAAGGTCCAAGGGATACAGTAAACCTGAAGAGAAGCATCGGAATCTATAACTAGTGTCACAGGAATGGTACAAAACATAGTCAGTAAGAAGCGTCAGTCTTCTTGTAGTTAAGTCGGCATTGTGCCTTTTGTATATAATTCCGATGCAATTTCTGTGTTTCATCGTCAATAAGAAGGTCAGAGGGATACAATAAAACCCGAAGTGAAGCATCGGAATCTATAACTAGTGTCACAGGAATGGTTCAGAACACAGTCAGTAAGAAGAGTCAGTCTTCTCTTACTTTTGTCGGCATTGTACCTTTTGTATTTAATTCCGATGCAATTTCTGTGTTTCATCGTCAATAAGAAGGTCCAAGGGATACAGTAAACCTGGAGTGTAGCATCGGAATCTTTAACTAGTGTCGCAGGAATGGTTCAAAACGTAGTCAGTAAGAAGAGACAGTCTTCTTGTATTTAAGTCGGCATTGTGGCTTTTCTATTTAATTCCGATTCTAATTCAGAGTTTCATCGTCAATAAGAAGGTGAGAGGGATACAGTAAACCGGAAGTGCTGCATCGGAATCTATAACTAGTGTCACAGGAATGGTTCAAAACGTAGTCAGTAAGAAGGATCAGTCTTCTTGTTCTTAAGTCGGCATTGTTCCCTTTGTATTTGATTCCGATGCATTTTCTGTGTTTCATCGTCAATAAGAAGGTACAAGGGATATAGTAAACCTGGAGTGAAGCTTCGGAATCTATAACTAGTGTCACAGGAATGGTTCAAAACATAGACAGTAAGAAAAGTCAGTCTTCTTGTACTTTTTCGGCATTGTGCTTTTGTATTTAATTCTGAAGCAATTTCTGTGTTTCATCTTCAATAAGAATGTCCAAGGGATACAGTAAACCTGAAGAGAAATATCGGAATGTATAACTAGTGTCACAGGAATGGTTCAAATCATTGTCAAGAAGAAGAGTCGGTCTTCATGTACTTAAGTCGGAATTGTGCCTTTTGTATGTAATTCCGATGCAATTTCTGTGTTTCATCATCTATAAGAAGGCCCAAGGGATATAGTAAACCTGGAGTGAAGCTTCGGAATCTATAACTAATGTCACAGGAATGGTTCAAATCATAGACAGTAAGAGTCAGTCTTCTTGTACTTAAGTCGGCAATGTGCCTTTTGTATTTAATTCCGATGCAATTTCTGTGTTTCAGCTTCCACGGGATACAGTAAACCTGACGTGAAGCATCGGAATGTATAACTAGTGTCACAGGAACGTTTCAAATCATTGTCAATAAGAAGAGTCGGTCTTTATGTACTTAAGTCGGCATTGTGCCGTTTGTATTTAATTCCGATGCAATTTCTGTGTTTCATCGTCAAAAAGTTGGTACAAGGGATACAGTAAACCTGTAGTGAAACACCGGAATCTATAACTAGTGTCACAGGAATGGTTTATACATAGTCAGTAAGAAGAGTCAGTCTTCTTGTCCTTAAGTCTGCATTGTGCCTTTTGTATTCAATTCCGATGCAATATCTGTGTTTCATCGACAATAAGAAGGTCCAAGGGATACAGTAAACCTGGAGTGAAGCACCGGAATCTATAACTAGTGCCATAGTAATGGTTCAATACACAGTCAGTAAGAAGAGTCAGTCTTATTGTACGTAAGTCGGCATTGTGCCTTTTGAATTTAATTCCGATGCAATTTCTGTGATTCATCGTCAATAAGAAGGTCCAAGGGAAACAGTAATCCTGAAGTGAAGCATCGGAATCTATTACTAGTGTCACAGGAATGGTTCAAATCATAGACAGTACGTAGAGTCAGTCTTCTTGTACTTTAGTCGGCATTGTGGCTATTGTATTTAATTCCGATGGAATTACTGTGTTTCATCGTAAACAAGAAGGTCAGAGGGATACAGTAAGCCTGAAGTGAAGCATCGGAATCCACAACTAGTGTCACAGGAATTGTTCAAAACATAGACAGTAGGAAGAGTCAGTCTTCTTATACTTAAGTCGGCATTGTGCCTTTTGTGTTTAAATCCGATGCAATTTCTGTGTTTCATCGTCAATAAGAAGGTCCAAGGTATACAGTAAACCTGAAGTAAAGCATGGGAATCTATAACTTGTGTCACAGGAATGGTTCAAACTATAATCAGTAAGAAGAGTCAGTCTTCTTGTACTTAAGTCGGCATTGTGCCTTTTCTATTTAATTCCGATGCAATTTCTGTGTTTCATCGTCAATGAGAAGGTCCAAGGGATACAGTAAACCTGGAGTGAAGCATCGGAATCTATAACTTGTGTCACTGGAATGGTTAAAAAATTAGACAGTAAGAACAGTCAGTCCTCTTCTACTTAATTCGGCATTGTGCTTTTCTATTTAATTCCGAAGCAATTTCTGTGTTTCATCGCCAATACGAAGGTCAGAGGGCTACAGTAAACCTTAGGTGAAGCATCGGAATCTATAACTACTGTCACAGGAATGGTTCAAATCATAGTCAGTAAGAAGACACAGTCTTCTTGTATTTAGGTCGGCATTGTGCCATTTGTATTTAATTCCGATGCAATTTCTGTGTTTCATCGTCAATAAGCAGGTCCAAGGGATGCAGTAAACCTGGAGTGGAGCATCGGAATCTATAACTAGTGTCACTGGAATGGTTCAAAATATAGCCAGTAAGAAGAGTTAGTCTTCGTGTACTTAAGTCGGCATTTTGCCTTTTGTATATTATTCCAATGCAATTTCTGTGTTTCATCGTCAATAAGAAGGCCCAAGGGATACAGTAAACCTGAAGTGAAGCATCGGAATCTATAACTAGTGTCACAGAAATGGTTCAAAACATAGTCAGTAAGAATTGTCAGTCTTCTTGTACTTATGTCGGCATTGTGGCTCTTCTATTTAATTCCGATGCAGTTTCTGTGTTTCATCGTCAATAAGAAGGTCGAAGGGATACAGTAAACCTGGAGTGAAGCATCGGAATCTATAACTAGTGTCAATGGAATGGTTCACAACATAGACAGAAAGAAGAGTCAGTCTTCTTGTACTTAAGTCGGCATTGTGCCTTTTGTATTTAATTCCGATGCTATTTCTGAGTTTCATCGTCTATAAGAAGGTCCAAGGGATACAGTAAACCGGAAATGAAGCATCGGAATCTAGAACTAGTGTCACCGGAATGGTTCAAAACGTAGTCAGTAAGAAGAGTTAGTCTTCTTGTCCTTATGTCGGCATTGATCCTTTTGTATTTGATTCCGATGCAATTTCTGTGTTTCATCATCTATAAGAAGGCCCAGAGGATATAGTAAACCTGGAGTGAAGCTTCGGAATCTATAACTAATGTCACAGGAATGGTTCAAATCTTAGACAGTAAGAGTCAGTCTTCTTGTACTTAAGTCGGCAATGTGCCTTTTGTATTTAATTCCGATGCAATTTCTGTGTTTCAGCGTCCAAGGGATACAGTAAACCTGACGTGAAGCATCGGAATGTATAACTAGTGTCACAGGAACGTTTCAAATCATTGTCAATAAGAAGAGTCGGTCTTTATGTACTTAAGTCGGCATTGTGCCTTTTGTATTTAATTCCGATGCAATTTCTGTGTTTCATCGTCAAAAAGTTGGTACAAGGGATACAGTAAACCTGTAGTGAAACACCGGAATCTATAACTAGTGTCACAGGAATGGTTTATACATAGTCAGTAAGAAGAGTCAGTCTTCTTGTCCTTAAGTCTGCATTGTGCCTTTTGTATTCAATTCCGATGCAATATCTGTGTTTCATCGACAATAAGAAGGTCCAAGTGATACAGTAAACCTGGAGTGAAGCACCGGAATCTATAACTAGTGCCATAGTAATGGTTCAAAACACAGTCAGTAAGAAGAGTCAGTCTTATTGTACGTAAGTCGGCATTGTGCCTTTTGAATTTAATTCCGATGCAATTTCTGTGATTCATCGTCAATAAGAAGGTCCAAGGGAAACAGTAATCCTGAAGTGAAGCATCGGAATCTATAACTAGTGTCACAGGAATGGTTCAAATCATAGACAGTACGAAGAGTCAGTCTTCTTGTACTTAAGTCGGCATTGTGGCTATTGTATTTAATTCCGATGGAATTACTGTGTTTCATCGTAAACAAGAAGGTCAGAGGGATACAGTAAACCTGAAGTGAAGCATCGGAATCCACAACTAGTGTCACAGGAATGGTTCAAAACATAGACAGTAGGAAGAGTCAGTCTTCTTATACTTAAGTCGGCATTGTGCCTTTTGTATTTAAATCCGATGCAATTTCTGTGTTTCATCGTCAATAAGAAGGTCCAAGGTATACAGTAAACCTGAAGTAAAGCATGGGAATCTATAACTTGTGTCACAGGAATGGTTCAAACTATAATCAGTAAGAAGAGTCAGTCTTCTTGTACTTAAGTCGGCATTGTGCCTTTTCTATTTAATTCCGATGCAATTTCTGTGTTTCATCGTCAATGAGAAGGTCCAAGGGATACAGTAAACCTGGAGTGAAGCATCGGAATCTATAACTTGTGTCACTGGAATGGTTAAAAACATAGACAGTAAGAAGAGTCAGTCCTCTTCTACTTAATTCGGCATTGTGCTTTTCTATTTAATTCCGAAGCAATTTCTGTGTTTCATCGCCAATACGAAGGTCAGAGGGTTACAGTAAACCTTAGCTGAAGCATCGGAATCTATAACTACTGTCACAGGAATGGTTCAAATCATAGTCAGTAAGAAGACACAGTCTTCTTGTATTTAGGTCGGCATTGTGCCTTTTGTATTTAATTCCGATGCAATTTCTGTGTTTCATCGTCAATAAGCAGGTCCAAGGGATGCAGTAAACCTGGAGTGGAGCATCGGAATCTATAACTAGTGTCACAGGAATGGTTCAAAATATAGCCAGTAATAAGAGTTAGTCTTCGTGTACTTAAGTCGGCATTTTGCGTTTGTATTTAATTCCGATGCAATTTCTGTGTTTCATCTTCAATGAGAAGGTCCAATGGATACAGTAAACCTGAAGTGAAGCATCGGAATCTATTACTAGTGGCACAGGAATGGTTCAAAACATAGTCAGTACGAAGAGTAAGTCTTCTTGTACTTAAGTCAGATTGTGCGTTTCCTATTTAATTCCGATGCAATGTCTGTGTTTCATCGTCAATAAGAAGGTCCAAGGGATACAGAAAACCTAGAGTGAAGCATCGGAATCTATAACTAGTGTCAATGGAATGGTTCAAAACATAGACAGTAAGAAGAATCAGTCATCTTGTACTTAAGTCGGCATTGTCCCTTTTGTATTTAATTACGATGCTATTTCTGAGTTTTATCGTCAATAAGAAGGTCAGAGGGACACAGTAAACCTGACTTGAAGCATCGGAATCTATAACTAGTGTCACACTAATGGATCAAAACATAGACAGTACGAAGAGTCGGTCTTCTTGTACTTGAGTCGGCATAGTGGCTTTTGTATTTAATTCCGATGCAATTCCTGTGTTTCATCGTCAATAAAAAGGTCAGAGGGATACAGTAAACCTGAAGTGAAGCATCGGAATCTGTACTTAGCGTCACAGGAATGGTTAAAAAGAAAAAAGTCAGAGAGAAGAGTCAGTCTTCTTGTACTTAAGTCGGCATTGTGCCTTTTCTATATAATTCCGATGCAATTTCTGTGTTTCATCGTCAATAAGAAGCTCACAGGGATACAATAAACCTGAAGTGAAGCATCGGAATCTATAATTAGTGTCACAGGAATGGTTCAAAGAAATCAGTAAGAAGAGTCAGTCTTCTTGTCCTTAAGGGGATACGGAATCGGATTTTGGGTTAAAAAATCGAATTTTTTTTTATTGGCGTATTATATTCTGCAATGTTTCCTCTTTAAAATGACGTATCATACATAGCTCTACTACAATTATAAGTATTTTATTTTTATATATTTGTGAGATCGGGTATTGCGCTTTAGTTATACACGTCTCTCGTGGCTGACCATGAACTTTTTGGCAGTACCTTTAAAGTGACATGAATTCAAATATCCCGGTTTCCAGCGACTATTTATACACTAGTTGCCCGAAAATGTTTCTCTCTGGTTTCCTCAAGTTACTCTTTGACTTTGTGGCGGGACTGTTTTGTAAACAGTGTGATATAAGAAAGTAGTTGTTGTTGAGTTATTTCGTATTTAGTGCTTCATTTTTCGCAGTGAAAATGCCTAGAGCTAAAGCAAAAGTATTTAAAAAGCGTGTGAACTGGCAAAAGAAAAGAAATAATGATTCATTAGCAAAGCAAAGCTGTTCATCATCATCACTGTTGGAAAATGTGAATCCACTTATTACTGATTTGCCAAACGAACTTACACCAAATGAAAACAGTGCTTCTCATAAAAAACTAAGAGATTTGGAAGAGAAATATAATTTACTTGATAGAAGGAATGAAGTTTTTGAACTCATTGATACGAATATATTGTGTGAAGCTCTTGAAAACAGTTTGTGCTGCAAAAAATGTCATGGAAACGTTTCTCTGAAAGTAGAATCCCATGTTGGCCTGGCTGCCCAGTTTAATTTAATATGCAGTGTTTGTAAATACAGCTGTAAGTTTCCAAGTTCGGTTTCAGTAACTGTAAATAATGGATACAAGAAAACTGAACTTTATAGTGTAAATATTAGGTTAGTTTATGGATTGCGAGCAATTGGTAAGGGCAAAGCAGCTGGTGATATGCTATGTGGTGTTCTAAATCTTCCAAGTGCACCTTCAAAGTTTGAAGCTTACAATTATGTACTAGGATCTGCAGTTGAAGATGTAGCACAGAAGTCAATGCAGGTTGCTGTGGAAGAAGCAGTGGAAGAAAATGACGGCAGTCGTGACCTCACAGTGGCGTTTGATGGCACGTGGCAGAAAAGGGGCCACACCTCCAACAATGGTGTTGTAACAGCAACTAGTGTTGATACTGGCAAGGTTATTGATGTTGCAATAATGTCTAAATACTGTAGGTGCACAGGAAGGCTGAAAAATGAACACAGTGATGACTGTATTGCTAATTATTATGGTAGTAGTGGTGGCATGGAGGTTGCTGGGGTGAAGAAAATTTTTCATCGCTCTTCACAGTGGTATAATGTCCGCTATGTCAAATATCTGGGAGATGGTGACTCTAAAGCATTCAAAGAAGTTTTGGAAAGCAAACCATATGGGAACAGTGTAAATATAAGCAAACTTGAATGTATAGGGCATGTGCAGAAGAGAATGGGTGCCAGGCTGAGAAGGTTAAAATCAGTTATGAAAGGGAAAAAACTAGATGATGGGAAAACCTTGGATGGCAGAGGAAGATTGACTGATTCCATAATAGACCACATTCAGAACTGCTATGGCCTTGCAATCAGGCAAAATACAGGCAATCTTGAAGAAATGAGGAGAGCTATATGGGCTTTATATTTCCACACCGCATCCACGGATGAGCATCCACAACATGGTTTGTGCCCCAAAGGTGAAAACAGCTGGTGTAAATACAATAGGGGACTAACAACAGGAGAGAAATACATTCACCACCACAGTCTACCATCAGCCATCATGGCAGAAATAAAGCCCATTTTCAGAGATCTGGCTGACAGAAGTCTTCTGATGAAATGTCTTCACGGAAAGACGCAGAACCCCAACGAGTGCTTGAATAGTGTGATATGGCATCGTCTCCCAAAAACAGTGTTTGTCGGAATTAATACACTACATTTTGGTGTGTATGATGCTGTGGCAACCTTCAATCTTGGAAAATCTTGGAAATATAACTAAATGCCAGGTCCTTCAAAAGTTGGGTATGTGTGTTGGTTCCCATACGGTACGTGCTATGTTCTTTTTAGATCAGCACAGACTAAGGCATGCTGATAATATAATCAAGACATTAGTGAAAAAAGCAAGACAGGTGCAGAGGGGTGCCAAAAGAAGACTTGAAGATGATTATGAAGACTGTGAAGGGGGTATTAGCTACGGATCAGAATGTTTTAATCTTCTTTCTCCGTTTCCCATAAGTTTACTTTTTACTTCATCTAAGAACATTATCTCAGGTACTGGTCAACCTAGAAGTCTGAAATTTTTATGACGTAGTGACATAGGTCCCTATTACATACTGAAACAACGATTTTTTAATTACTTGATTTACAAAAGACTTAGGGGTGATAGTCTAGTAAAAAGCGATGGAAAAAATTTACTTAAAAATAATTGTACAATATCTCTGTAAGAAAATACTTTGACAATAAACTGTTGTTTCAGTATTGTTGTAACATATGAATGCACATACAGTAAAATTTTTACCTCTCTGTCTCCAGTAGTTTGTGAGAAAATGTTCCCTATAGTAGGCATATATTAACATTGCGGGGATAGGTGATTCCGTATCCCTTTAAATGCAAAATGCACAATACCGACTTAAGTACAAGAAGACTGACTCTTCCTACTGTCTATGCTTTGCACCATTCCTGTGACGCTAGTTATAGATTCCGATGCTTCACTTGAGGTTTACTGTATCCCGTGGACCTTCTTATTGACGATGAAACACAGAAATTGCATCGGAATTAAATACAAAAGGCACAATGCCGACTTAAGTACAAGAAGACTGACTATTCTTACTGTCTATGTCTTAAACCATTCCTGTGACACCAGTTATAGATTCCAATGCTTCGCAATAGGTTTACTGTATCCCTTGGACCTTCTTATTGACGATGAAACACAGAAATTGCATCGGAATTAAATACAAAAGGCACAATGCCGACTTAAGTACAAGAAGACTGACTCTTCTTACTGTCTATGTTTTGAACCATTCCATTGACACTAGTTATAGTTTCAGACGCTTCACACCAGGTTTACTGTATCCCTTGGACCTTCTTATTGACGATGAAACACAGAAATTACATCGGAATTAAATACAAAAGGCACAATGCCGACTTAAGGACAGGAAGACTGACTCTTCTTACTGACTTTGTTTTGCACCATTCCTGTGACACTAGTTATAGATTCCGATGCTTCACTTCAGTTTTATTGTATCCCTCTGACCTTCTTATTGACGATGAAACACAGAAATTGCATCGGATTTAAATAGAAAAGGCACAATGTCCCCTTAAGTACAAGAAGACTGTCTCTTCTTACTGACTACGTTTTCAACCATTCCTGTGAAGCTAGTTATAGATTCCGATGCTTCACTCCAGGTTTACTGTATCCCTTGGACCTTCTTATTGACGAAGAAACACAGAAATTGCATCGGAATTGAACACAAAAGGCACAATGCCGACTTAAGTACAAGAAGACTGACTCTTCTTACTGACTATGTTATGAGCCATTCCTGTGACACTAGTTATAGATTCCGATGCTTCACTTCAGGTTTACTGTATACCTTGGACCTTCTTATTGACGATGAAACACAGAAATTGCATCGGAATTAAACACAAAAGGCACAATGCCGACTTACGTACAAGAAGACTGACTGTTCCTACTGTCTATGTTTAGAACCATTCCTGTGACACTAGTTTTGGATTCCGTTGCTTCACTTCATGTTTACTGTTTACCTCCGACCTTCTTATTGACGATGAAACACAGAAATTGCATCGGAATTAAATACAAAAGGCACAATGCCGACACAAGTACAAGAATACTAACTCTTCCTAGTGTCTATGTTTTGAACCATTACTGTGACACTAGATATAGATTCCGATGCTACACTCCAGGTTTACTGTATCCCTTGGACCTTCTTATTGACGATGAAACACAGAAATGGCATCGGAATTAAATACAAAAGGCACAATGCCGACTTAAGTACAAGAAGACTGACTCTTCCTACTGTCTATGATTTGCACCATTCCTGTGACACTAGTTATAGAATTAGATGCTTCACTTGAGGTTTACTGTATCCCTAGGACCTTCTTATTGACAATGAAACAGAGAAATTGCACCGGAATTAAGTACAAAAGGCACAATGCCGACTTAAGTACATGAAGACCGACTCTTCCTACTGACTATGCTTTGAACCATTCCTGTGACGCTAGTTATAGATTCCGATGCTTCACTTGAGGTTTACTGTATCCCTTGGACCTTCTTATTGACGATGAAACACAGAAATTGCATCGGAATTAAATACAAAAGGCACAATGCCGACTTAAGAACAAGAAGACTGACTCTTCTTAGTGACTGTGTTTGAACCATTCCATTGACAATAGTTATAGATTCCGATGCTTCACTTCAGGTTTACTTTATCCCTTGGACCTTCTTATTAACGATGAAACAGAGAAATTGCATCGGAATGAAATACAAAAGGCACAATGAAGACTTAAGTACAATAAGACTGGCTCTTCATACTGTCTATGTTTGAACCATTCCTGTGACACTAGTTATAGATTCCGATGCTTCACTCCATTTTTACTGTATCCCTTGGCCCTCGTTATTGACGATGAAACACAGAAATTGCATCGGAATTAAATAGAAAAAGCACAATGCCGACTTAAGTACAAGAAGACTGACTCTTCTTACTGACTATGTTTTGAACCATTCCTGTGACACTAGTGATAGATTCCGATGCTTCACTTCGGGGTTACTGTATCCCTTGGACCTTCTTATTGACGATGAAACACGGATATTGCATCGGAATTAAATACAAAAGCAAAATGCCGACTTCATTAAACGAAGACTGACTCCTCTTACTGTCTATGTTTTGAGTCATTCCTGTGACACTAGTTATAGATTGCGATGCTTCACTCCAGCTTTACTGTATCCCTTGGACCTTCTTATTGACGATGAAACACAGAAATTGCATCGGAATTAAATACAAAAGGCACAATGCCGACTTAAGGACAAGAAGACTGACTCTTCGTACTGACTTTGTTTTGAACCATTCAATGTGACACTAGTTATTGATTCCGATGCTTCACTTCAGGTTTATTGTATCCCTCTGACCATCTTATTGACGATGAAACACAGAAATTGCATCGGAATTAAATAGAAAAGGCACAATGTCGAGTTAAGTACAAGAAGACTGTCTCTTCTTACTGACTATGTTTTCAACCATTAATGTGACACTAGTTATAGATACCGATGCTTCACTCCAGGTTTACTGTATCCCTTGGATCTTCTTATTGACGATGAAACACAGAAATTGCATCGGAATTAAATAGAAAAGGCACAATGCCGACTTAAGAACAAGAATACTTACTCTTCTTACTGGCTATGTTAAGAACCATTCCTGTGACACTAGTTATAGATTCCGACGCTTCACACCAGGTTTTCTGTATCCCTTGGACCTTCTTATTGATGATGAAACACAGAACTTGCATCGGAATTAAATACAAAAGGCACAATGCCGACTTAAGGACAGGAAGACTGACTCTTCTTACTGACTTTGCTTTGCACCATTCCTGTGACACTAGTTATAGATTTAGATGCTTCACTTGAGGTTTACTGTATCCCTAGGACCTTCTTATTGACAATGAAACAGAGAAATTGCACCGGAATTAAGTACAAAAGGCACAATGCCGACTTAAGTACATGAAGACCGACTCTTCCTACTGACTATTCTTTGAACCATTCCTGTGACGCTAGTTATAGATTCCGATGCTTCACTTGAGGTTTACTGTATCCCTTGGACCTTCTTATTGACGATGAAACACAGAAATTGCATCGGAATTAAATACAAAAGGCACAATGCCGACTTAAGAACAAGAATACTTACTCTTCTTACTGGCTATGTTAAGAACCATTCCTGTGACACTAGTTATAGATTCCGACGCTTCACACCAGGTTTTCTGTATCCCTTGGACCTTCTTATTGATGATGAAACACATAAATTGCATCGGAATAAAATACAAAAGGCACATGCCGACTTAAGTACAAGAAGACTGACTCTTCTTACTGTCTATGACTTGAACCATTCCTGTGGCGCTAGTTATAGATTCCAATGCTTCGCTCCAGGTTTACTGTATCCCTTGAACCTTCTTATTGACGATGAAACACAGAAATTGCATCGGAATTAAATACAAAAGCCACAATGCCGACTTAAGTACAAGAAGACTGACTCTTCTTACTGACTATATTTTGAACCATTCCTGTGACACTAGTCATAGATTCCGATGCTTCACTCCAGGTTTACTGTATCCCTTGGACCTTCTTAATGACGATGAAACACAGAAATGGCATCGGAATTAAATAGAAAAGGCACAACGCCGACTTAAGTTCAAGAAGACTGACTCTTCTTACTGACTATGTTATGAACCATTCCTGTGACACTAGTTATAGATTCCGATGCTTCACTTCAGGTTTACTGTTTACCTCCGACCTTCTTATTGACGATGAAACACAGAAATTGCATCGGAATTAAATACAAAAGGCACAATGCCGACACAAGTACAAGAATACTAACTCTTCCTAGTGTCTATGTTTTGAACCATTACTGTGACACTAGGTATAGATTCCGATGCTACACTCCAGGTTTACTGTATCCCTTGGACCTTCTTATTGGCGATGAAACACAGAAATGGCATCGGAATTAAATACAAAAGGCACAATGCCGACTTAAGTACAAGAAGACTGACTCTTCCTACTGTCTATGATTTGCACCATTCCTGTGACACTAGTTATAGAATTAGATGCTTCACTTGAGGTTTACTGTATCCCTAGGACCTTCTTATTGACAATGAAACAGAGAAATTGCACCGGAATTAAGTACAAAAGGCACAATGACGACTTAAGTACATGAAGACCGACTCTTCCTACTGACTATTCTTTGAACCATTCCTGTGACGCTAGTTATAGATTCCGATACTTCACTTGAGGTTTACTGTATCCCTTGGACCTTCTTATTGACGATGAAACACAGAAATTGCATCGGAATTAAATACAAAAGGCACAATGCCGACTTAAGAACAAGAAGACTGACTCTTCTTAGTGACTGTGTTTGAACCATTCCATTGACAATAGTTATAGATTCCGATGCTTCACTTCAGGTTTACTTTATCCCTTGGACCTTCTTATTAACGATGAAACAGAGAAATTGCATCGGAATGAAATACAAAAGGCACAATGAAGACTTAAGTACAATAAGACTGGCTCTTCATACTGTCTATGTTTGAACCATTCCTGTGACACTAGTTATAGATTCCGATGCTTCACTCCATTTTTACTGTATCCCTTGGCCCTCGTTATTGACGATGAAACACAGAAATTGCATCGGAATTAGATAGAAAAAGCACAATGCCGACTTAAGTACAAGAAGACTGACTCTTCTTACTGACTATGTTTTGAAACATTCCTGTGACACTAGTGATAGATTCCGATGCTTCACTTCGGGGTTACTGTATCCCTTGGACCTTCTTATTGACGATGAAACACGGATATTGCATCGGAATTAAATACAAAAGCAAAATGCCGACTTCATTAAACGAAGACTGACTCCTCTTACTGTCTATGTTTTGAGTCATTCCTGTGACACTAGTTATAGATTGCGATGTTTCACTCCAGCTTTACTGTATCCCTTGGACCTTCTTATTGACGATGAAACACAGAAATTGCATCGGAATTAAATACAAAAGGCACAATGCCGACTTAAGGACAAGAAGACTGACTCTTCGTACTGACTTTCTTTTGAACCATTCATGTGACACTAGTTATTGATTCCGATGCTTCACTTCAGGTTTATTGTATCCCTCTGACCATCTTATTGACGATGAAACACAGAAATTGCATCGGAATTAAATAGAAAAGGCACAATGTCGAGTTAAGTACAAGAAGACTGTCTCTTCTTACTGACTATGTTTTCAACCATTAATGTGACACTAGTTATAGATACCGATGCTTCACTCCAGGTTTACTGTATCCCTTGGATCTTCTTATTGACGATGAAACACAGAAATTGCATCGGAATTAAATAGAAAAGGCACAATGCCGACTTAAGAACAAGAATACTTACTCTTCTTACTGGCTATGTTAAGAACCATTCCTGTGACACTAGTTATAGATTCCGACGCTTCACACCAGGTTTACTGTATCCCTTGGACCTTCTTATTGATGATGAAACACAGAACTTGCATCGGAATTAAATACAAAAGGCACAATGCCGACACATGTACAAGAATACTAACTCTTCCTAGTGTCTATGTTTTGAACCATTACTGTGACACTAGATATAGATTCCGATGCTACACTCCAGGTTTACTGTATCCCTTGGACCTTCTTATTGACGATGAAACACAGAAATGGCATCGGAATTAAATACAAAAGGCACAATGCCGACTTAAGTACAAGAAGACTAACTCTTCCTACTGTCTATGATTTGCACCATTCCTGTGACACTAGTTATAGAATTAGATGCTTCACTTGAGGTTTACTGTATCCCTAGGACCTTCTTATTGACAATGAAACAGAGAAATTGCACCGGAATTAAGTACAAAAGGCACAATGCCGACTTAAGTACATGAAGACCGACTCTTCCTACTGACTATGCTTTGAACCATTCCTGTGACGCTAGTTATAGATTCCGATGCTTCACTTGAGGTTTACTGTATCCCTTGGACCTTCTTATTGACGATGAAACACAGAAATTGCATCGGAATTAAATACAAAAGGCACAATGCCGACTTAAGAACAAGAATACTTACTCTTCTTACTGGCTATGTTAAGAACCATTCCTGTGACACTAGTTATAGATTCCGACGCTTCACACCAGGTTTTCTGTATCCCTTGGACCTTCTTATTGATGATGAAACACAGAACTTGCATCGGAATTAAATACAAAAGGCACAATGCCGACTTAAGGACAGGAAGACTGACTCTTCTTACTGACTTTGCTTTGCACCATTCCTGTGACACTAGTTATAGATTTAGATGCTTCACTTGAGGTTTACTGTATCCCTTGGACCTTCTTATTGACGATGAAACACATAAATTGCATCGGAATAAAATACAAAAGGCACATGCCGACTTAAGTACAAGAAGACTGACTCTTCTTACTGTCTATGACTTGAACCATTCCTGTGGCGCTAGTTATAGATTCCAATGCTTCGCTCCAGGTTTACTGTATCCCTTGAACCTTCTTATTGACGATGAAACACAGAAATTGCATCGGAATTAAATACAAAAGCCACAATGCCGACTTAAGTACAAGAAGACTGACTCTTCTTACTGACTATATTTTGAACCATTCCTGTGACACTAGTCATAGATTCCGATGCTTCACTCCAGGTTTACTGTATCCCTTGGACCTTCTTAATGACGATGAAACACAGAAATGGCATCGGAATTAAATAGAAAAGGCACAACGCCGACTTAAGTTCAAGAAGACTGACTCTTCTTACTGACTATGTTATGAACCATTCCTGTGACACTAGTTATAGATTCCGATGCTTCACTTCAGGTTTACTGTTTACCTCCGACCTTCTTATTGACGATGAAACACAGAAATTGCATCGGAATTAAATACAAAAGGCACAATGCCGACACAAGTACAAGAATACTAACTCTTCCTAGTGTCTATGTTTTGAACCATTACTGTGACACTAGATATAGATTCCGATGCTACACTCCAGGTTTACTGTATCCCTTGGACCTTCTTATTGACGATGAAACACAGAAATGGCATCGGAATTAAATACAAAAGGCACAATGCCGACTTAAGTACAAGAAGACTGACTCTTCCTACTGTCTATGATTTGCACCATTCCTGTGACACTAGTTATAGAATTAGATGCTTCACTTGAGGTTTACTGTATCCCTAGGACCTACTTATTGACAATGAAACAGAGAAATTGCACCGGAATTAAGTACAAAAGGCACAATGCCGACTTAAGTACATGAAGACCGACTCTTCCTACTGACTATTCTTTGAACCATTCCTGTGACGCTAGTTATAGATTCCGATGCTTCACTTGAGGTTTACTGTATCCCTTGGACCTTCTTATTGACGATGAAACACAGAAATTGCATCGGAATTAAATACAAAAGGCACAATGCCGACTTAAGAACAAGAAGACTGACTCTTCTTAGTGACTGTGTTTGAACCATTCCATTGACAATAGTTATAGATTCCGATGCTTCACTTCAGGTTTACTTTATCCCTTGGACCTTCTTATTAACGATGAAACAGAGAAATTGCATCGGAATGAAATACAAAAGGCACAATGAAGACTTAAGTACAATAAGACTGGCTCTTCATACTGTCTATGTTTGAACCATTCCTGTGACACTAGTTATAGATTCCGATGCTTCACTCCATTTTTACTGTATCCCTTGGCCCTCGTTATTGACGATGAAACACAGAAATTGAATCGGAATTAAATAGAAAAAGCACAATGCCGACTTAAGTACAAGAAGACTGACTCTTCTTACTGACTATGTTTTGAAACATTCCTGTGACACTAGTGATAGATTCCGATGCTTCACTTCGGGGTTACTGTATCCCTTGGACCTTCTTATTGACGATGAAACACGGATATTGCATCGGAATTAAATACAAAAGCAAAATGCCGACTTCATTAAACGAAGACTGACTCCTCTTACTGTCTATGTTTTGAGTCATTCCTGTGACACTAGTTATAGATTGCGATGTTTCACTCCAGCTTTACTGTATCCCTTGGACCTTCTTATTGACGATGAAACACAGAAATTGCATCGGAATTAAATACAAAAGGCACAATGCCGACTTAAGGACAAGAAGACTGACTCTTCGTACTGACTTTGTTTTGAACCATTCATGTGACACTAGTTATTGATTCCGATGCTTCACTTCAGGTTTATTGTATCCCTCTGACCACCTTATTGACGATGAAACACAGAAATTGCATCGGAATTAAATAGAAAAGGCACAATGTCGAGTTAAGTACAAGAAGACTGTCTCTTCTTACTGACTATGTTTTCAACCATTAATGTGACACTAGTTATAGATACCGATGCTTCACTCCAGGTTTACTGTATCCCTTGGATCTTCTTATTGACGATGAAACACAGAAATTGCATCGGAATTAAATAGAAAAGGCACAATGCCGACTTAAGAACAAGAATACTTACTCTTCTTACTGGCTATGTTAAGAACCATTCCTGTGACACTAGTTATAGATTCCGACGCTTCACACCAGGTTTACTGTATCCCTTGGACCTTCTTATTGATGATGAAACACAGAACTTGCATCGGAATTAAATACAAAAGGCACAATGCCGACTTAAGGACTGGAAGACTGACTCTTCTTACTGACTTTGCTTTGCACCATTCCTGTGACACTAGTTATAGATTTAGATGCTTCACTTGAGGTTTACTGTATCCCTTGGACCTTCTTATTGACGATGAAACACATAAATTGCATCGGAATTAAATACAAAAGGCACAATGCCGACTTAAGTACAAGAAGACTGACTCTTCTTACTGTCTATGACTTGAACCATTCCTGTGGCGCTAGTTATAGATTCCAATGCTTCGCTCCAGGTTTACTGTATCCCTTGAACCTTCTTATTGACGATGAAACACAGAAATTGCATCGGAATTAAATACAAAAGCCACAATGCCGACTTAAGTACAAGAAGACTGACTCTTCTTACTGACTATACTTTGAACCATTCCTGTGACACTAGTCATAGATTCCGATGCTTCACTCCAGGTTTACTGTATCCCTTGGACCTTCTTAATGACGATGAAACACAGAAATGGCATCGGAATTAAATAGAAAAGGCACAACGCCGACTTAAGTTCAAGAAGACTGACTCTTCTTACTGACTATGTTATGAACCATTCCTGTGACACTAGTTATACATTCCGATGCTTCACTTCAGGTTTACTGTTTACCTTGGACCTTCTTATTGACGATGAAACACAGAAATTGCATCGGAATTAAATACAAAAGACTCAATGCCGACTTACGTACAAGAAGACTGACTCCTCCTACTGTCTATGCTTTGAACCAATCCTTTGACACTAGTTTTGGATTCCGATGCTTCACTTGAGGTTTACTGTATCCCTCTGACCTTCTTATTGACGATGAAACAGAGAATTTGCATCGGAATTAAATACAAAAGGCACAATGCCGACTTAAGTACAAGTAGACTGACTCTTCCTAATGTCTATGTTTTGATCCATTCCTGTGACACTAGTTATAGATTCCGATGCTTCACTTCAGGTTTACTGTATCCCTCTGACCTTATTGCCGATGAAACGCAGACATTACATCGGAATTAAATACAAAAGGCACAATGCCGACTTAAGGACAACAAGACTGACTCTTCTTACTGACTATGCTTTGAACCATTCCTGTGACACAAGTTATAGATTCCGATGCTTCTCTTCAGGATTTCTGTATCCCTCTGACCTTCTTATTGACGATGAAACACAGAAATTGCATCGGAATTGTATTCAAAAGCCACAGTGCCGACTTAAGTACAAGAAGACTGACTCTTCTTACTGTCTATATATTGAACCATTCCAGTGACACTAGTTATAGATTCCGACGCTTCACTTCAGGTTTACTGTCTCCCTTGGACCTTCGTATTGACGATGATACACAGAAATTGCATCGGAATAAAATAGAAAAAGCAGAATGCCGACTTAAATACAAGAAGACCGACTCTTCTTACTGTCTATGTTCTGAACCAATCCTGTGACACTAGTTGTACTTTCCGATGCTTCACTTCAGGTTTACTGTATCCCTTGGACCTTCTTATTGACGATGAAACACAGAAAATGCATCGGAATTAAATACAAAAGGCACAATGCCGACTTAAGTAAAAGTAGACTGACTTTTCTTCCTGACGATGCTTTGTACCATTCCTGTGACACTAGTTATAGATTCCGATGCTTCACTTCAGGTTTACTGTATCCCTTGGACCTTCTTATTGACGATGAAACACAGAAATTGCATCGGAATTAAATACAAAAGACAAAATGCGGACTTAAGTACACGACGACTGACTCTTAATACTGTCTATGATTTGAACCATTCTTGTGACACTAGTTATAGATTCCGATGCTTCACTTCAGGTTTACTGTATCCCTTGGACCTACTTATTGACGATGAAACACAGAAATTGCATCGGAATTAAATACAAAAGGCACAATGCCAACTTAAGCACAAGAAGACTGACGCTTCATTCTGACTTTGTTTTAAACCATTAGTGTGACACTAGTTATAGTTTCCGATGCTTCACTTCTGGTTTACTGTATCCCTTGGACCTTCTTATTGACGATGAAACACAGAAATTGCATCGGAATTAAATACAAAAGTCAAAATGCCGACTTAAGTACAAGAAGACTGACTCTTCCTACTGTCTATGTTTAAACCATACCTGTTACCCTAGTTATAGATTCCGATGCTTCACTTCAGGTTTACTGTATCCCTTGGGCGTTCTTATTGACGATGAAACACAGAAATTGCATCGGAATTAAGTAGGAAAGGCACAATGCCGACTTAAGTACAAGAAGACTGACTCTTCTTACTGACTATGCTTTGAACCATTCCTGTGACACTAGTTATAGATTCCGATGCTTCACTTCAGGTTTACTGTATCCCTTGGACCTTCTTATTGACGATGAAACACAGAAATTGCATCGGAATTAAATACAAAAGGCACAATGCCGACTAAAGTACACGAAGACTGACTCTTCTTACTCTCTATGTTTGAACCGTTCCTGTGACACTAGTTATAGATTCCGATGCTTCACTCCAGGTTTACTATATCCCTTGGACCTTTTTATTGACGATGAAACACGGAAATTGCATCGGAATTAAATACAAAAGGCACAATGCCGACTTAAGGACAAGAAGACTGACTCTTCGTACTGACTTTGTTTTGAACCATTCCTGTGACACTAGTTATTGATTCCGATGCTTCACTTCAGCTTTATTGTATCCCTCTGACTTTCTTATTGACGATGAAACACAGAATTTGCATCGGAATTAAATAGAAAAGGCACAATGTCGACTTAAGTACAAGTAGACCGTCTCTTCTTACTGACTATGTTTTCAACCATTCCTGTGACACTAGTTATAGATACCGATGCTTCACTCCAGGTTTAGTGTATCCCTTGGACCTTCTTATTGACGATGAAACACAGAAATTGCACCTGAATCAAATAGAAAAGGCACAATGCCGACTTAAGTACAAGAAGACTTACTCTTCTTACTGACTATGTTATGAACCATTCCTGTGACACTAGTTATAGATTCCGATGCTTCACTTCAGGTTTACTGTATAACTTGGACCTTCTTATTGACGATGAAACATAGAAATTGCATCGGAATTAAATACAATGGGCACAATGCCGACTTACGTACAAGAAGACTGACTCTTCCTATTGTCTATGTTTAGAACCATTCCTGTGACCCTAGTTATAGATCTAAATGCTTCACTTGAGGTTTACTGTATCCCTTGGACCTTCTTATTGACGATGAAACACAGAAATTGCATCGGAATTAAATACAAAAGTCAAAATGCCGACTTACGTACAAGAAGACTGACTCTTCCTACTGTCTATGTTTAAACCATACCTGTTACCCTAGTTATAGATTCCGATGCTTCACTTCAGGTTTACTGTATCCCTTGGGCGTTCTTATTGACGATGAAACACAGAAATTGCATCGGAATTAAGTAGGAAAGGCACAATGCCGACTTAAGTACAAGAAGACTGACTCTTCTTACTGACTATGCTTTGAACCATTCCTGTGACACTAGTTATAGATTCCGATGCTTCACTTCAGGTTTACTGTATCCCTTGGACCTTCTTATTGACGATGAAACACAGAAATTGCATCGGAATTAAATACAAAAGGCACAATGCCGACTAAAGTACACGAAGACTGACTCTTCTTACTCTCTATGTTTGAACCGTTCCTGTGACACTAGTTATAGATTCCGATGCTTCACTCCAGGTTTACTGTATCCCTTGGACCTTTTTATTGACGATGAAACACAGAAATTGCATCGGAATTAATTAGGAAAGGCACAATGCCGACTTAAGTACAAGAAGACTGACTCTTCTTACTGACTATGCTTTGAACCATTCCTGTGACACTAGTTATAGATTCCGATGCTTCACTTCAGGTTTACTGTATGCCTTGGACCTTCTTATTGACGATGAAACACAGAAATTGCATCGGAATTAAATACAATAGGCACAATGCCGACTTAAGTACAAAAAGACTGACTCTTCTTACTCTCTATGTTTGAACCATTCCTGTGACACTAGTTATAGATTCCGATGCTTCACTCCAGGTTTACTGTATCCTGTGGACCTTCTTATTGACGATGAAACACAGAAATTGCATCGGAATTAAATACAAAAGGCACAATGCCGACTTAAGGACAAGAAGACTGACTCTTCGTACTGACTTTGTTTTGAACCATTCCTGTGACACTAGTTATTGATTCCGATGCTTCACTTCAGCTTTATTGTATCCCTCTGACTTTCTTATTGACGATGAAACACAGAATTTGCATCGGAATTAAATAGAAAAGGCACAATGTCGACTTAAGTACAAGTAGACGTCTCTTCTTACTGACTATGTTTTCAACCATTCCTGTGACACTAGTTATAGATACCGATGCTTCACTCCAGGTTTACTGTATCCCTTGGACCTTCTTATTGACGATGAAACACAGAAATTGCACCTGAATCAAATAGAAAAGGCACAATGCCGACTTAAGTACAAGAAGACTTACTCTTCTTACTGACTATGTTATGAACCATTCCTGTGACACTAGTTATAGATTCCGATGCTTCACTTCAGGTTTACTGTATAACTTGTACCTTCTTATTGACGATGAAACATAGAAATTGCATCGGAATTAAATACAATGGGCACAATGCCGACTTACGTACAAGAAGACTGACTCTTCCTATTGTCTATGTTTAGAACCATTCCTGTGACCCTAGTTATAGATCTAAATGCTTCACTTGAGGTTTACTGTATCCCTTGGACCTTCTTATTGACGATGAAATACAGAAATTGCATCGGAATTAAGTACAAAAGGCACAATGCCGACTTAAGTACATGAACACCGACTCTTCCTTCTGACTATGCTTTGAACCATTCCTGTGACACTAGTTATAGATTCCGATGCTTCACTTGAGGTTTACTGTATCCCTTGGACCTTCTTATTGACTATGAAACACAGAAATTGCATCGGAATTAAATACAAAAGGCACATTGCCGACTTAAGGACAGGAAGACTGACTCTTCTTACTGACTTTGTTTTGCACCATTCCTGTGACACTAGTTAGAGATTCCGATGCTTCACTTCAGTTTTATTGAATCCCTCTGACCTTCTTATTGACGATGAAACACAGAAATTGCATCGGATTTAAATAGAAAAGGCACAATGTCGCCTTAAGTACAAGAAGACTGTCTATTCTTACTGACTACGTTTTCAACCATTCCTGTGAATCTAGTTATAGTTTCCGATGCTTCACTCCAGGTTTACTGTATCCCTTGGGCCTTCTTATTGACGATGAAACACAGAAATTGCATCGGAATTGAACACAAAAGGCACAATGCCGACTTAAGTACAAGAAGACTGACTCTTCTTACTGACTATGTTATGAGCTATTCCTGTGACACTAGTTATAGATTCCGATGCTTCACTTCAGGCTTACTGTATAGCTTGGACCTTCTTATTGACGATGAAACACAGAAATTGCATCGGAATTAAATACAAAAGGCACAATGCCGACTTACGTACAAGAAGACTGACTGTTCCTACTGTCTATGTTTAGAACCATTCCTGTGACACTAGTTTTGGATTCCGATGCTTCACTTCAGGTTTACTGTATACCTCCGACCTTCTTATTGACGATGAAACACAGAAATTGCATCGGAATTAAATACAAGAGGCACAATGCCGACACAAGTACAAGAAGACTATCTCTTCCTAGTGTCTATGTTTTGAACCATTCCTGTGACACTAGATATAGATTCCGATGCTACACTCCAGGTTTACTGTATCCCTTGGACCTTCTTATTGACGATGAAACACAGAAATGGCATCGGAATTAAATACAAAAGGCACAATGCCGACTTAAGTACAAGAAGACTGACTCTTCCTACTGTCTATGATTTGCACCATTCCTGTGACACTAGTTATAGAATTAGATGCTTCACTTCAGGTTTACTGTATCCCTAGGACCTTCTTATTGACGATGAAACAGAGAAATTGCACCGGAGTTAAGTACAAAAGGCACAATGCCGACTTAAGTACATGAAGACCGACTCTTCCTACTGACTATGTTTTGAACCATTCCTGTGACGGTAGTTATAGATTCCGATGCTTTACTTGAGGTTTTCTGTATCCCTTGGACCTTCTTATTGACGATGAAACACAGAAATTGCATCGGAATTAATTAGGAAAGGCACAATGCCGACTTAAGTACAAGAAGACTGACTCTTCTTACTGTCTATGTTTGAACCATTCCTGTGACACTAGTTATAGATTCCGATGCTTCACTCCATTTTTACTGTATCCCTTGGCCCTCGTTATTGACGATGAAACACAGAAATTGCATCGGAATTAAATAGAAAAAGCACAATGCCGACTTAAGTACAAGAAGACTGACTCTTCTTACTGACTATGTTTTGAACCATTCCTGTGACACTAGTTATAGATCCGATGCTTCACTTCAGGTTTACTGTATCCCTTGGACCTTCTTATTGACGATGAAACACATAAATTGCATCGGAATTAAATACAAAAGCAAAATGCCGACTTAATTAAACGAAGACTGACTCCTCTTACTGTCTTTGTTTTGAATCATTCCTGTGACACTAGTTATAGTTTATGATGCTTCACTCCAGCTTTACTGTATCCCTTGGACCTTCTTATTGACGATGAAACACAGAAATTGCATCGGAATTAAACACAAAAGGCACAAAGCCGACTTAAGGACAAGAAGACTGACTCTTCGTACTGACTTTGTTTTAAACCATTCATGTGACACTAGTTATAGATTCCGATGCTTCACTTCAGGTTTACTGTATCCCTTGGACCTTCTTATTGACGATGAAACACAGAAATTGCATCGGAATTAATTAGGAAAGGCACAATGCCGACTTAAGTACATGAAGACCGACTCTTCCTACTGACTATGTCTTCATCCATTCCTGTGACCGTAGTTATAGATTCCGATGCTTCACTTGAGGTTTTCTGTATCCCTTGGATCTTCTTATTGACGATGAAACACAGAAATTGCATCGGAATTAAATACAAAAGGCACAATGCCGACTTAAGAACAAGAAGACTGACTCTTCTTAGTGACTATGTTTGAACCATTCCTGTGACACTACATAAAGATTTCGGTGCTTCACTTCAGGTCTACTGTATCCCTCTGACCTTCTTTGTGACGATGAAACACAGAAATTGCATCGGAATTGAATGTAAAAGGCACAATGCCAACTTAAGTACAAGAAGACTGACTCTTCTTACTGTCTATGTTTTGAACCATTCCATTGACACTAGTTATTGATTCCGATGCTTCACTCCAGGTTTACTGTATCCCTTGGACCTTCTTATTGACGTTGAAACACAGAAATTGCATCGGAATTAATTAGGAAGGGCACAATGCCGACTTAAGTACAAGAAGACTGACTCTTCTTACTGACCATGTTTTGAACCATTCCTGTGACACTAGTTATAGATTCCGATGCTGCACTTCAGGTTTACTGTATCCCTTGGACCTTTTTATTGACGATGAAACATAGAAATTGCATCGGAATTAAATTAAATAGGCACAATGCCGACTTATGTACAAGAAGACTGACTCTTCCTACTGTCTATGTTAAGAACCATTCCTGTGACACTAGTTATAGATTTAGATGCTTCACTTGTGGTTTACTGTATCCCTTGGATCTTCTTATTGACGATGAAACACAGAAATTGCATCGGAATTAAGTATATAAGGCACAATGCCGACTTAAGTACATGAAGACCGACTCTTCCTACTGACTATGTTTTGAACCATTCCTGTGATACTAGTTATAGATTCCGATGCTTCACTTGAGGTTTACTGTATCCCTTGGACCTTCTTACTGACGATGAAACACATAAATTGCATCGGAATTAAATACAAAAGGCACAATGCCGACTTAAGTACAAGAAGACTGACTCTTCTTACTGACTATGTTTTGAACCATTCCTGTGACACTAGTTATAGATTCCGATGCTTCACTCCAGGTTTACTATATCCCTTGGACCTTCGAAATGACGATGAAACACAGAAATTGCATCGGAATTAAATAGAAAAAGCACAACGCCGACTTAAGTTCAGGAAGACTGACTCTTCTAACTGACTATGTTGTGAACCATTCCTGTGACACTAGTTATAGATTCCGACGCTTCACTTCAGGTTTACTGTCTCCCTTGGAACTTCTTATTGACGATGAAACACAGAAATCGCATCGGAATTAAATACAGAAGGCACAATGCCGAATTAAGTACAAGAAGACTGACTCTTCTTACTGTCTATGATTTGAACCATTACTGTGGCTCTAGTTATAGATTCCGATGTTTCACTCCAGGATTACTTTATCCCTTGGACCTTCTTATTGACGATGAAACACAGAAATTGCATCGGAATTAAATACAAAAGGCACAATTCCGACATTAGGACAAGAAGACTGACTCTTCTTACTGACTATGATTCGAACCATTCCTGTGACACTAGTTATAGATTCCGATGCTTCACTTCAGGTTTACTGTATCCCTCTGACCGTCTTATTGACGATGAAACACAGAAATTGCATCGGAATTAAATACAAAAGGCACAATGCCGACTTAAGTACAAGAAGACTGACTCTTCTTACTGTCTATATTTTGAACCATTCCAGTGACACTAGTTATAGATTCCGATGCTTCACTTCAGGTTTACTGTACCCCTTGGACCTTCTTATTGACGATGAAACACAGAAATTGCATCGGAATAAAATAGAAAAAGCAGAATGCCGACTTAAATACAAGAAGACTGACTCTTCTTACTGTCTATGTTCTGAACTAATCCTGTGACACTAGTTGTACATTCCGATGCTTCACTTCAGGTTTACTGTATCCCTTGGACCTTCTTATTGACGATGAAACACAGAAAATGCATCGGAATTAAATACAAAAGGCACAATGCCGACTTAAGTAAAGGTAGACTGACTCTTCTTACTGACGATGTTTTGAACCATTCCTGTGACACTAGTTATAGATTCCGATGCTTCACTTTAGGTTTACTGTATCCCTTGGACTTTCTTATTGACGATGAAACACAGAAATTGCATCGAAAGTAAATACAAAAGCCAAAATGCGGATTTAAGTACACGACGACTGACTCTTATTACTGTCTATGTTTTGAACCATTCTTGTGACACTAGTTATAGATTCCGATGCTACATTCCAGGTTTACTGTATCCCTTGGACCTACTTATTGACGATGAAACACAGAAATTGCATCGGAATTAAATACAAAAGGCACATTGCCGACTTAAGGACAGGAAGACTGACTCTTCTTACTGACTTTGTTTTGCACCATTCCTGTGACACTAGTTAGAGATTCCGATGCTTCACTTCACGTTTACTGTATCCCTTGGACCTTATTATTGACGATGAAACACAGAAATTGCATCGGAATTAAATAGAAAAGGCACAATGCCGACTTAAGTACATGAAGACCGACTCTTCCTACTGACTATGTTTTGAACCATTTCAGCGACACTAGTTATAGATTCCGATGCTTCACTTGCGGTTTACTGTATCCCTTGGACCTTCTTATTGACGATGAAACAAAGAAATTGCATCGGAATTAGATACAAAAGGCACAATGCAGAATTAAGTACAAGAAGACAGACTCTTCTTACTGTCTATGTTTTGAACCATTCCATTGACACTAGTTATAGATTCCAATGCTTCACTCCAGGTTTACTGTATCCCTTGGACCTTGGTATTGACGATGAAACACAGAAATTGCATCGGAATTAAATAGAAAATGCACAATGCCGACTTATGTACAAGAAGACTGACTCTTCTTACTGACTATGTTTTGAACCTTTCCTGTGACACAAGTTATAGATTCCGATGCTTCACTTCAGGTTTACTGTATCCCTCTGACCTTGTTATTGACGATGAAACGCAGAAATTGCATCGGAATTAGATACAAAAGGCACAATGCCGACTTAAGGACAAGAAGACTGACTCTTCTTACTGACTATAATTTGAACCATTCCTGTGACACAAGTTATAGATTCCGATGCTTCATGTCAGGTTTACTGTGTCCCTCTGACTTTCTTATTGACGATGAAACTCAGAAATAGCATTGGAATTAAATACAAAAGGCACAATTCCGACTTAAGTACAAGATGACTACTCTTCTTACTGTCTATGTTTGAACCATTCCATTGACACTAGTTATAGATTCCGATGCTTCACTGCAGGTTTACTGTATCCCCTGGACCTTCTTATTGACGATGAAACACAGAAATTGCTTTTTATTTAAATAGAAAAGGCACAATGCCGACTTAAGTACAAGAAGAGTGACTCTTCTTACTGACTATGATTTGAACCATTCCTGTGTGAGTAGTTATAGATTCCGATGCTTCACCTCAGGATTACTGTATCCCTCTGACCTTCTTCTCGACGATGAAAGACAGAAATTGCTTCGGAATTAAATATAAAAGGCACAATGCCGACTTAAGTACAAGAAGACTGTCTCTTCCTACTGACTATGTTTTGAACCATTCCTGTGACACTAGTTTTGGAGTCCGATGCTTCACTTCAGGTTTACTGTATCCCTCTGACCTTCATATTGACGATGAAACACAGAAATTGCACCGGAAATAAATACAAAAGGCACAATGCCGACCTAAGTACAAGAAGACTGACTCTTCTTACTGACTATGCTTTGAACCATTCCTGTGACACTAGTTATAGATTCCGACGCTTCTCTTCAGGTTTACTGTATCCCTTGTACCTTCTTATTGACAATGAAACACAGAAATTGCATCGGAATTAAATAGAAAATGCACAATGCCGACTTAAGTACAAGAAGACTGACTCTTCTTACTGTCTATGTTTTGTACCATTCCTGTGACACTAGCTATAGATTCCGATTCTCCACTCCAGGTTTACAGTGTCCCTTGGACCTGCTTATTGACGATGAAACACAGAAATTGCATCGGAATTAAATACAAAAGGCACAATGCCGACTTAAGTACAAGAAGACTGACTCTTCTTACTGACTATGTTTTAACCATTCGTGTGAGAGTAGTTATAGATTATGATGCTTCACCTCAGGATTACTGTATCCCTCTGAGCTTCTTATTCACGATGAGACACAGAAATTGCTTCGGAATTAAATATAAAAGGCACAATGCCGACTTAAGAACAAGAAGACTGACTCTTCTTACTGTCTCTGTTTTGATCCATTTCTGTGACACTAGTTATAGATTCCGATGCTTCACTCCAGGTTTACTGTATCCCTTGGACCTTCGTATTGACGATGAAACACAGAAATTGCATCGGAATTAAATAGAAAAGGCACAATGCCGACTTAACTACAAGAAGACTGACTCTTCTTACTGATTATAGTTTGAACCATTCCTGTGACACTAGTTATAGATTCCGATGCATTACTTCAGGTTTACTGTGTACCTTGGACCTTCTTATTGACGATGAAACACAACAGTTGCATCGGAATTAAATACAAAAGGCAGAATGCCGACTTACGTACAAGAAGACTGACCCTTCCTACTGTCTATGTTTTGAAGCATTCCTGTGACACTAGTTGTGGTTTCCGAAGCTTCACTTCAGGTTTACTAAATCCCTCTGACCTTCTTATTGACGATGAAACATAGTAATTGCATCGGAACTAAATACAAAAGGCACAATGCCGAATAAAGTACAAGAAGACTGACTCTTCTTACTGTCTATGATTTGAACCATTACTGTGACTCTAGTTATAGATTCCGATGTTTCACTCCAGGTTTACTTTATCCCTTGGACCTTCTTATTGACGATGAAATACAGAAATTGCATCGGAATTAAATACAAAAGGCACAATTCCGACATTAGAACAAGAAGACTGACTCTTCTTACTGACTATGTTTTGAACCATTCCTGTGACACTAGTTATAGATTCCGATGCTTCACTTCAGGTTTACTGTATCCCTCTGACCGTCTAATTGACGATGAAAACACAGAAACTGCATCGGAATTAAATACAAAAGGCAAAATGCCAACTTAAGTACACGAAGACTCACTCTTCTTACTGTCTATGCTTTGAGCCATTTCTGTGACACTAGTTATAGATTCCGATGCTACACTCCAGGTTTATTGTATCCCTTGGACCTTCTTATTGACGATGAAACACAGATATTGCGTTGCAATTAAATACAAAAGGCACAATGCCGACTTAAGGACAAGAAGACTGACTCTTCTTACTGATTTCTTTGAACCATTCCTGTGACACTAATTATAGGTTCCGATGCTTCACTTCAGGTTTATTGTATCCCTGTGAGCTTCTTATTGACGATGAAACACAGAAATTGCATCGGAATTATATAGAAAAAACACAATGCCGACTTAAGTACAAGAAGACTGACTCTTCTCTCTGACTTTTTTCTTTTTAACCATTCCTGTGACGCTAAGTACAGATTCCGATGCTTCACTTCAGGTTTACTGTATCCCTCTGACCTTTTTATTGACGATGAAACACAGGAATTGCATCGGAATTAAATACAAAAGCCACTATGCCGACTCAAGTTCAAGAAGACCGACTCTTCGTACTGTCTATGTTTTGATCCATTCCTGTGACACTAGTTATAGATTCCGATGCTTCAAGTCAGGTTTACTGTGTCCCTCTGACCTTCTTATTGACGATAAAACTCAGAAATAGCATCGTAATTAAATACAAAAGGAACAATGCCGACTTAAGTACAAGATGACTGATTCTTCTTACTGTCTATGTTTTGAACCATTCCATTGACACTAGTTATAGATTCCGATGCTTCACTCTAGGTTTTCTGTATCCCTTGGACCTTCTTATTGACGATGAAACACAGACATTGCATCGGAATTAAATAGGAAACGCACAATCTGACTTAAGTACAAGAAGACTGACTCTTCGTACTGACTATGTTTTGAACCATTCCTGTGCCACTAGTAATAGATTCCGATGCTTCACTTCAGGTTTACTGTATCCATTGGACCTTCTCATTGAAGATGAAACACAGAAATTGCATCGGAATTAAATACAAAAGGCAAAATGGCGACTTAAGTACACGAAGACTAACTCTTCTTACTGGCTATATTTTGAACCATTCCTGTGACACTAGTTATAGATTCCGATGCCCCACTCCAGGTTTACTGCATCCCTTGGACCTGCTTATTGACGATGAAACACAGAAATTGCATCGGAATTAAATACAAAATGCACAATGCCGACCTAAATACAAGAAGACTGTGTCTTCTTACTGACTATGATTTGAACCATTCCTGTGACAGTAGTTATAGATTCCGATGCTTCAGCTAAGGTTTACTGTAGCCCTCTGACCTTCGTATTGGCGATGAAACACAGAAATTGCTTCGGAATTAAATAGAAAAGCACAATGCCGAATTAAGTAGAAGAGGACTGATTCTTCTTACTGTCTATGTTTTGAACCATTCCATTGACACTAGTTATAGATTCCGATGCTTCACTCTAGGTTTTCTGTATCCCTTGGACCTTCTCATTGACGATGAAACACAGAAATTGCATCGGAATTATATAGAAAAGGCACAATGCCGACTTAAGTACAAGAAGACTGACTCTTCTTACTGATTATAGTTTGAACCATTCCTGTGACACAAGTAATAGATTCCCATGCTTTACTTCAGGTTTACTGTATACCTTGGACCCTTCTTATTGACGATGAAACACAGAAATTGCATCGGATTTAAATACAAAAGGCACAATGTCGACTTAAGTATAAGAAGACTGACTCTTCCTACTGTCTATGTTTTGAACCATTCCTGTGACACTAGTTGTGGATTCCGATGCTTCACTTCAGGTTTACTGTATCCCTTGGACCTTCTTATTGACTATGAAACACAGAAATTGCATCGGAATTAAATACAAAAGGCACATTGCCGACTTAAGGACAGGAAGACTGACTCTTCTTACTGACTTTGTTTTGCACCATTCCTGTGACACTAGTTAGAGATTCCGATGCTTCACTTCAGTTTTATTGTATCCCTCTGACCTTCTTATTGACGATGAAACACAGAAATTGCATCGGATTTAAATAGAAAAGGCACAATGTCGCCTTAAGTACAAGAAGACTGTCTCTTCTTACTGACTACGTTTTCAACCATTCCTGTGAAGCTAGTTATAGTTTCCGATGCTTCACTCCAGGTTTACTGTATCCCTTGGGCCTTCTTATTGACGATGAAACACAGAAATTGCATCGGAATTGAACACAAAAGGCACAATGCCGACTTAAGTACAAGAAGACTGACTCTTCTTACTGACTATGTTATGAGCTATTCCTGTGACACTAGTTATAGATTCCGATTCTTCACTTCAGGCTTACTGTATAGGTTGGACCTTCTTATTGACGATGAAACACAGAAATTGCATCGGAATTAAATACAAAAGGCACAATGCCGACTTACGTACAAGCAGACTGACTGTTCCTACTGTCTATGTTTAGAACCATTCCTGTGACACTAGTTTTGGATTCCGATGCTTCACTTCAGGTTTACTGTATACCTCCGACCTTCTTATTGACGATGAAACACAGAAATTGCATCGGAATTAAATACAAAAGGCACAATGCCGACACAAGTACAAGAAGACTATCTCTTCCTAGTGTCTATGTTTTGAACCATTCCTGTGACACTAGATATAGATTCCGATGCTACACTCCAGGTTTACTGTATCCCTTTGACCTTCTTATTGACGATGAAACACAGAAATGGCATCGGAATTAAATACAAAAGGCACAATGCCGACTTAAGTACTAGAAGACTGACTCTTCCTACTGTCTATGATTTGCACCATTCCTGTGACACTAGTTATAGAATTAGATGCTTCACTTCAGGTTTACTGTATCCCTAGGACCTTCTTATTGACGATGAAACAGAGAAATTGCACCGGAGTTAAGTACAAAAGGCACAATGCCGACTTAAGTACATGAAGACCGACTCTTCCTACTGACTATGTTTTGAACCATTCCTGTGACGGTAGTTATAGATTCCGATGCTTCACTTGAGGTTTTCTGTATCCCTTGGACCTTCTTATTGACGATGAAACACAGAAATTGCATCGGAATTAATTAGGAAAGGCACAATGCCGACTTAAGTACAAGAAGACTGACTCTTCTTACTGACTATGCTTTGAACCATTCCTGTGACACTAGTTATAGATTCCGATGCTTCACTTCAGGTTTACTGTATCCCTTGGAACTTCTTATTAACGATGAAACAGAGAAATTGCATCGGAATGAAATACAAAAGGCACAATGCCGACTTAAGTACAAGAAGACTGACTCTTCTTACTGTCTATGTTTGAACCATTCCTGTGACACTAGTTATAGATTCCGATGCTTCACTCCATTTTTACTGTATCCCTTGGCCCTCGTTATTGACGATGAAACACAGAAATTGCATCGGAATTAAATAGAAAAAGCACAATGCCGACTTAAGTACAAGAAGACTGACTCTTCTTACTGACCATGTTTTGAACCATTCCTGTGACACTAGTTATAGATTCCGATGCAGCACTTCAGGTTTACTGTATCCCTTGGACCTTCTTATTGACGATGAAACATAGAAATTGCATCGGAATTAAATTAAATAGGCACAATGCCGACTTATGTACAAGAAGACTGACTCTTCCTACTGTCTATGTTAAGAACCATTCCTGTGACACTAGTTATAGATTTAGATGCTTCACTTGAGGTTTACTGTATCCCTTGGATCTTCTTATTGACGATGAAACACAGAAATTGCAATGGAATTAATTAGGAAAGGCACAATGCCGACTTAAGTACATGAAGACCGACTCTTCCTTCTGACTATGTTTTGATCCATTCCTGTGACGGTAGTTATAGATTCCGATGCTTCACTTGAGGATTTCTGTATCCCTTGGATCCTCTTATTGACGATGAAACACAGAAATTGCATCGGAATTAAATACAAAAGGCACAATGCCGACTTAAGAACAAGAAGACTGACTCTTCTTAGTGACTATGTTTGAACCATTCCTGTGACACTAGATAAAGATTCCGGTGCTTCACTTCAGGTCTACTGTATCCCTCTGACCTTCTTTGTGACGATGAAACACAGAAATTGCATCGGAATTGAATGTAAAAGGCACAATGCCAACTTAAGTACAAGAAGACTGACTCTTCTTACTGTCTATGTTTTGAACCATTCCATTGACACTAGTTATTGATTCCGATGCTTCACTCCAGGTTTACTGTATCCCTTGGACTTTCTTATAGACGATGAAACACAGAAATTGCATCGGAATTAATTAGGAAAGGCACAATGCCGACTTAAGTACAAGAAGACTGACTCTTCTTACTGACCATGTTTTGAACCATTCCTGTGACACTAGTTATAGATTCCGATGCTGCACTTCAGGTTTACTGTATCCCTTGGACCTTCTTATTGACGATGAAACATAGAAATTGCATCGGAATTAAATTAAATAGGCACAATGCCGACTTATGTACAAGAAGACTGACTCTTCCTACTGTCTATGTTAAGAACCATTCCTGTGACACTAGTTATAGATTTAGATGCTTCACTTGAGGTTTACTGTATCCCTTGGATCTTCTTATTGACGATGAAACACAGAAATTGCATCGGAATTAAGTATAAAAGGCACAATGCCGACTTAAGTACATGAAGACCGACTCTTCCTACTGACTATGTTTTGAACCATTCCTGTGATACTAGTCATAGATTCCGATGCTTCACTTGAGGTTTACTGTATCCCTTGGACCTTCTTACTGACGATGAAACACATAAATTGCATCGGAATTAAATACAAAAGGCACAATGCCGACTTAAGTACAAGAAGACTGACTCTTCTTACTGACTATGTTATGAACCATTCCTGTGACACTAGTTATAGATTCCGATGCTTCACTCCAGGTTTACTATATCCCTTGGACCTTCGAAATGACGATGAAACACAGAAATTGCATCGGAATTAAATAGAAAAGCACAACGCCGACTTAAGTTCAGGAAGACTGACTCTTCTAACTGACTATGTTGTGAACCATTCCTGTGACACTAGTTATAGATTCCGATGCTTCACTTCAGGTTTACTGTATACCTTGGACCTTCTTATTGACGATGAAACACAGAAATTGCATCGGAATTAAATACAAAAGGCACAATGCCGACTTACGTACAAGAAGACTGACTCTTCCTACTGTCTATGTTTTGAACCAATCTTGTGACACTAGTTTTGGATTCCGATGCTTCACTTAAGGTTTACTGTATCCCTCTGACCTTCTTATTGACGATGAAACACAGAATTTGCATCGGAATTAAATACAAAAGGCACAATGCCGACTTAAGTACAAGTAGACTGACTCATCCTACTGTCTATGTTTGATCCATTCCTGTGACACTAGTTATAGATTCCGATGCTTTACTTCAGGTTTACTGTAACCGTCTGACCTTATTGCCGATGAAACGCAGACATTACATCGGAATTAAATACAAAAGGCACCATGCCGACTTAAGTATAAGAAGACTGACTCTTCCTACTGTCTATGTTTTGAACCATTTCTGTGACACTAGTTATAGATTCCGACGCTTCACTTCAGGTTTACTGTCTCCCTTGGAACTTCTTATTGACGATGAAACACAGAAATCGCATCGGAATTAAATACAGAAGACACAATGCCGAATTAAGTACAAGAAGACTGACTCTTCTTACTGTCTATGATTTGAACCATTACTGTGGCTCTAGTTATAGATTCCGATGTTTCACTCCAGGTTTACTTTATCCCTTGGACCTTCTTATTGACGATGAAACACAGAAATTGCATCGGAATTAAATACAAAAGGCAAAATTCCGACATTAGGACAAGAAGACTGACTCTTCTTACTGACTATGATTTGAACCATTCCTGTGACACTAGTTATAGATTCCGATGCTTCACTTCAGGTTTACTGTATCCCTCTGACCGTCTTATTGACGATGAAACACAGAAATGGCATCGGAATTAAATACAAAAGGCAGAATGCCGACTTAAGTACAAGAAGACTGACTCTTCTTACTGTCTATATTTTGAACCATTCCAGTGACACTAGTTATAGATTCCGATGCTTCACTTCAGGTTTACTGTACCCCTTGGACCTTCTTATTGACGATGAAACACAGAAATTGCATCGGAATAAAATAGAAAAGGCAGAATGCCGACTTAAATACAAGAAGACTGACTCTTCTTACTGTCTATGTTCTGAACTAATCCTGTGACACTAGTTGTACATTCCGATGCTTCACTTCAGGTTTACTGTATCCCTTGGACCTTCTTATTGACGATGAAACACAGAAAATGCATCGGAATTAAATACAAAAGGCACAATGCCGACTTAAGTAAAGGTAGACTGACTCTTCTTACTAACGATGTTTTGAACCATTCCTGTGACACTAGTTATAGATTCCGATGCTTCACTTTAGGTTTACTGTATCCCTTGGACCTTCTTATTGACGATGAAACACAGAAATTGCATCGGAAGTAAATACAAAAGCCAAAATGCGGATTTAAGTACACGACGACTGACTCTTATTACTGTCTATGTTTTGAACCATTCTTGCGACACTAGTTATAGATTCCGATGCTACATTCCAGGTTTACTGTATCCCTTGGACCTATTTATTGACGATGAAACACAGAAATTGCATCGGAATTAAATACAAAAGGCACATTGCCGACTTAAGGACAGGAAGACTGACTCTTCTTACTGACTTTGTTTTGCACCATTCCTGTGACACTAGTTAGAGATTCCGATGCTTCACTTCACGTTTACTGTATCCCTTGGACCTAATTTTTGACGATGAAACACAGAAATTGCATCGGAATTAAATAGAAAAGGCACAATGCCGACTTAAGTACATGAAGACCGACTCTTCCTACTGACTATGTTTTGAACCATTTCTGCGACACTAGTTATAGATTCCGATGCTTCACTTGCGGTTTACTGTATCCCTTGGACCTTCTTATTGACGATGAAACAAAGAAATTGCATCGGAATTAGATACAAAAGGCACAGTGCAGAATTAAGTACAAGAAGAATGACTCTTCTTACTGTCTATGTTTTGAACCATTCCATTGACACTAGTTATAGATTCCAATGCTTCACTCCAGGTTTACTGTATCCCTTGGACCTTGGTATTGACGATGAAACACAGAAATTGCATCGGAATTAAATAGAAAATGCACAATGCCGACTTAAGTACAAGAAGACTGACTCTTCTTACTGACTATGTTTTGAACCTTTCCTGTGACACAAGTTATAGATTCCGATGCTTCACTTCAGGTTTACTGTATCCCTCTGACCTTCTTATTGACGATGAAACGCAGAAATTGCATCGGAATTAGATACAAAAGGCACAATGCCGACTTAAGGACAAGAAGACTGACTCTTCTTACTGACTATAATTTGAACCATTCCTGTGACACAAGTTATAGATTCCGATGCTTCATGTCAGGTTTACTGTGTCCCTCTGACTTTCTTATTGACGATGAAACTCAGAAATAGCATTGGAATTAAATACAAAAGGCACAATTCCGACTTAAGTACAAGATGACTGACTCTTCTTACTGTCTATGTTTGAACCATTCCATTGACACTAGTTATAGATTCCGATGCTTCACTGCAGGTTTACTGTATCCCCTGGACCTTCTTATTGACGATGAAACACAGAAATTGCATTTTATTTAAATAGAAAAGGCACAATGCCGACTTAAGTACAAGAAGAGTGACTCTTCTTACTGACTATGATTTGAACCATTCCTGTGAGAGTAGTTATAGATTCCGATGCTTCACCTCAGGATTACTGTATCCCTCTGACCTTCTTCTCGACGATGAAAGACAGAAATTGCTTCGGAATTAAATATAAAAGGCACAATGCCGACTTAAGTACAAGAAGACTGTCTCTTCCTACTGACTATGTTTTGAACCATTCCTGTGACACTAGTTTTGGAGTCCGATGCTTCACTTCAGGTTTACTGTATCCCTCTGACCTTCATATTGACGATGAAACACAGAAATTGCACCGGAAATAAATACAAAAGGCACAATGCCGACCTAAGTACAAGAAGACTGACTCTTCTTACTGACTATGCTTTCAACCATTCCTGTGACACTAGTTATAGATTCCGACGCTTCTCTTCAGGTTTACTGTATCCCTTGTACCTTCTTATTGACAATGAAACACAGAAATTGCATCAAAATTAAATACAAAAGGCACAATGCCGATTGAAGTAAATGAAGACCGACTCTTCTTATTGACAATGATTTGAACCATTCCTGTGATACTAGTTATAGATTCCGATGTTTCACTTCAGGTTAACTGTATCCCTTGGACATTCTTATTGAAGATGAAACACAAAAATTGCATCGGAATTAAGTACAAAAGGCAAAATGCCGACTTAAGTACACGAAGTCTAACTCTTCGTACTGTCTATGTTTTGTACCATTCCTGTGACACTAGCTATAGAGTCCGATTCTCCACTCCAGGTTTACAGTATCCCTTGGACCTGCTTATTGACGATGAAACACAGAAATTGCATCGGAATTAAATATAAAAGGCACAATGCCGACTTAAGAACAAGAAGACTGACTCTTCTTACTGTCTATGTTTTGATCCATTTCTGTGACACTAGTTATAGATTCCGATGCTTCACACCAGGTTTACTGTATCCCTTGGACCTTCGTATTGACGATGAAACACAGAAATTGCATCGGAATTAAATAGAAAAGGCACAATGCCGACTTAAGTACAAGAAGACTGACTCTTCTTACTGATTATAGTTTGAACCATTCCTGTGACACTAGTTATAGATTCCGATGCATTACTTCAGGTTTACTGTGTACCTTGGACCTTCTTATTGACGATGAAACACAACAATTGCATCGGAATTAAATACAAAAGGCAGAATGCCGACTTACGTACAAGAAGACTGACCCTTCCTACTGTCTATGTTTTGAAGCATTCCTGTGACACTA
Organism: Schistocerca piceifrons; assembly: GCF_021461385.2. NCBI lineage: Eukaryota > Metazoa > Arthropoda > Insecta > Orthoptera > Acrididae > Schistocerca > Schistocerca piceifrons. The sequence goes on along the minus strand of NC_060146.1, from coordinate 14,457,343 downwards.
GTTGTGGTTTCCGAAGCTTCACTTCAGGTTTACTAAATCCCTCTAACCTTCTTATTGACGATGAAACATAGTAATTGCATCGGAACTAAATACAAAAGGCACAATGCCGAATAAAGTACAAGAAGACTGACTCTTCTTACTGTCTATGATTTGAACCATTACTGTGACTCTAGTTATAGATTCCGATGTTTCACTCCAGGTTTACTTTATCCCTTGGACCTTCTTATTGACGATGAAATACAGAAATTGCATCGGAATTAAATACAAAAGGCACAATTCCGACATTAGAACAAGAAGACTGACTCTTCTTACTGACTATGTTTTGAACCATTCCTGTGACACTAGTTATAGATTCCGATGCTTCACTTCAGGTTTACTGTATCCCTCTGACCGTCTAATTGACGATGAAACACAGAAACTGCATCGGAATTAAATACAAAAGTCAAAATGCCAACTTAAGTACACGAAGACTCACTCTTCTTACTGTCTATGCTTTGAGCCATTTCTGTGACACTAGTTATAGATTCCGATGCTACACTCCAGGTTTATTGTATCCCTTGGACCTTCTTATTGACGATGAAACACAGATATTGCGTTGCAATTAAATTCAAAAGGCACAATGCCGACTTAAATACAAAAGGCACAATGCCGACTTAAGTGCAAGAAGACCGACTCTTCCCACTGTCTATGCTTTGAACCATTCCTGTTACAGTAGTTACAGATTCCGATGGTTCACTTCAGGTTTACTGCATCCCTTGGACCTTCTTATTGACGATGAGACACAGAAATTCCATCGGAATTAAATACAAAAGGCACAATGCCGACTTATGTACAAGAAGACTGACTCTTCTTACTGACTATGTTTTGAACCATTCCTGTGACAATAGTTATAGACTATGATGCTTCACTTCAGGTTTACTGTATCCCTTGGACCTTCATATTGAAGATGAAACACAGAAATTGCATCGGTATTAAATACAAAAGGCCAATGCCGACTTAAGTACAAGAATACTGACTCTTCTTACTGTCTACGTTTTGAACCATCCCTGTGACACTAGTTATAGATTCCATTGCTTAACTCCAGGTTTACTGTATCCAATGGACCTTCTTATTGACGATGAAACACAGAAATTGCATCGGAATTAAATGCAAAAGGGACAATGCCGACTTTAGTGCAAGTAGACTGATCCATCTTACTCACTATGTTTTGATTCATTCCTGTGACACTAGTTATATTTCCGATGCTTCACTCCAGGTTTACTGTATCCCTTGGTCCTTCTTATTGACGATGAAACACAGAAATTGCATCGGAATTAAATACAAAAGGCACAATGCCGACTTTAGTGCAAGAAGACTGATCCTTCTTACTCACTATGTTTTGATTCATTCCTGTGACACTAGTTATATTTCCGATGCTTCACTCCAGCTTTACTGTATCCCTTGGACCTTCTTATTGACGATGAAACACAGAAATTGCATCGGAATTAAATACAAAAGGCACAATGCCGACTTTAGTACAAGAAGACTGACCCTTCTTACTCACTATGTTTTGATTCATTCCTGTGACACTAGTTATAGATTCCGATGCTTCACTCCAGGTTTACTGTATCCCTTGGTCCTCCTTATTGACGAAGAAACACAGAAATTGCATCGCAATTAAATACAAAAGGCACAATGCCGACTTAAGTACAAGAAGACTGACTCTTCTTACTGACTATGCTTTGAACCATTCCTGTGCCACTAGTTATAGATTCCGGTGCTTCACTTCAGGTTTAATGAATCCCTTGGACCTTCTTATTGACGATGAAACACAGAAATTGCATCGGAATTAAATAAAAAGGCAAAATGCCGATTTAAGTACAAGAATACTGACTCTTCTTACTGTCTATGATTTCAACCATCCCTGTGTCACTAGGTATAGATTCCGATGCTTGACTTCAGATTTACTGTATCCCTCTGACCTTCTTATTGACGATGAACACAGAAATTGCATCGGAATTAAATACAAAAGTCACAATGCCGACTTGAGTACAAGAAGACTGACTCTTCTTCTGTCTATGTTTTGAACCATTCCTGTGACACTAGTTATAAATTTCGATGCTTCACTTCAGGTTTACTATATCCCTTGGACCTTCTTGTTGACGGTGAAACACAGATGCTGTCGATGGTTTGAACCATTCCTGTGACAGTAGTTATAGTTTCCGATGCTTCACTCCAGGTTTACTGTATCCCTTGGACCTTCGTATTGACGATGAAACACAGAAATTGCATCGGAAATAAATTAAAAATGCACAATGCCGACTTAACGACAAGAAGACTGACACTACTTACTGTCTTTGCTTTGAACCATTCATGTGACACTAGTTATAGATTCCGATGCTTCACCTCAGGTTTACTGTATACCTCTGACCTTCTTATTGACGATCAAACACAGAAATTGCATCGTAATTAAATACAAAAGGCACAATGCCGACTTAAGTACAAGAAGACCGCCTCTTCCCACTGTCTATGCTTTGAACCATTCCTGTTACACTAGTTATAGATTCCGATGCTTCACTTCAGGTTTAATGTATCCTTTGGACCTTCTTATTGACGATGAAACACAAAAATTGCATCGGAATTAAATACAAAAGGCACAATGCCAACTTATGTACAAGAAGACTGACTCTTCTTACTGACTATGTTTTTAACCATTCCTGTGACACTAGTTATAGATTCCGGTGCTTCACTTCAGGTTTACTGTTTCCCTTGGATCTTCTTATTGACGATGAAACACAGAAATTGCATCGGAATTAAATACAAAAGGCAAAATGCCGACTTAAGTACAAGAATACTGACTCTTCTTACTGACTATGTTTTGAACCATTTCTGTGACACTAGTTATAGATTCCGATGCTTCACTCCCGGTATGCTGTATCCCTTGGACCTTCTTATTGACGATGAAACACAGAAATTGCATCGGAATTAAATACAAAAGGCACAATGCCGACTCAAGTACAAGAAGACTGACTCTTCTTACTGACTATGTTTTGGACCATTTCTGTGACACTAGTTATAGATTCCGGTGCTTCACTCCCGGTTTACTGTAACCCTTGGACCTTCTTATTGACGATGAAACACAAAAATAGCATCGGAATTAAATACAAAAGGAACAATGCCGACTTAAGTACCAGAAGACTGACTCTTCTTACTGACTATGTTTGAACCATTCCTGTGACACTAGTTATGGATTCCGATGCTTCACTCCAGGTTTACTGTATTCCTTGGACCTTCTTATTGACGATGAAACACAGATATTGCATCGGAATTAAATAAAAAAGGCACAATGCCGACTTAAGTACAAGAAGACTGACCTTACTTACTGTCTATGTTTGAACCATTCCTGTGACACTAGTTATAGATTCCGATGCTTCACTCCAGGTTTACTATATCACTTGGACCTTCTTATTGACGATGAAACACAGAAATTGCATAGGAATTAATTAGAAAAGTCACAATGCCGACTTTAGTAAAAGAAGACTCTCTCTTCCTACTGTCAATGGTGTGAACCATTCCTGTGACACTAGTTATAGATATCGATGCTTCACTTCAGGTTTACTGTATCCCTCTGACCTTCGTAATGACGATGAAACACAGAAATTGCATGGGAATTAAATACAAAAGGCACAATGTCGACTTTAGTGCAAGAAGACTGATCCTTCTTACTCACTAGGTTTTGATTCATTCCTGTGACACTAGTTATATTTCCGATGCTTCACTCCAGGTTTACTGTATCCCTTGGACCTTCGTATTGACGATGAAACACAGAAATTGCATCTGAATTAAATACAAAAGGCACAATGCCGACTTAAGTACAAGAATACTGAATCTTCTTACTGTCTATGCTTTGAACCATTCCTGTGAATCTAGTTATAGACTCTGATGCTTCACTTCAAGTTTACTGTATCCTTTGGACCTTCGTATTGAAGATGAAACACAGAAATTGCATCGGAATTAAACACAAAAGGCACAATGCCGACTTAAGTACAAGAATACTGATTCTTCTTACTGTCTATGTTTTGAACCATCCCTGTGACACTAGTTATAGATTCCGATGCATCACTCCAGGTTTACTGTATCCCTTGGACCGTATTATTGACGATGAAACACAGAAATTGCATCGGAATTAAATACAAAATGCACAATGCCGACTTAAGTACAAGAAGACTGACCCTACTTACTGTCTATGCTTTGAACCATTCCTGTGTCACTTGTTATTGATTCCGATGCTTGACTTCAGATTTACTGTATCCCTCTGACCTTCTTATTAACGATGAAACACAGAAATTGCATCGGAATTAAATACTAAAGGCACAATGCCGAATTAAGTACAAGAAGACTGACTCTTCTTACTGTCGATGCTTTGAACCATTCCTGTGACAGTAGTTATAAATTCCGATGCTTCACTCCAGGTTTACTGTATCCCTTGGACCCTCTTATTGACGATGAAACACAGATATTGCATCGGAATTAAATAAAAAAGGCACAATGCCGACTTAAGTACAAGAAGACTGACCCTACTTACTGTCTATGTTTTGAACCATCCCTGTCACACTAGTTATAGATTCCATTGCTTAACTCCAGGTTTACTGTATCCCATGGACCTTCGTATTGACGATGAAACACAGAAATTGCATCGGAATTAAATACAAAAGGCACAATGCCGACCTTAGTACAAGAAGACTGACCCTTCTTACTCACTATGTTTTGATTCATTCCTGTGACACTAGTTATATTTCCGATGCTTCACTCCAGGATTACTGTATCCCTTGGACCTTCTTATTGACGATGAAACACAGAAATTGCATCGGAAATAAATACAAAAAGCACAATGCCGACTTTAGTACAAGAAGACTGACCCTTCTTACTCACTATGTTTTGATTCATTCCTGTGACACTTGTTATTGATTCCGATGCTTCACTCCAGGTTTACTATATCCCTTGGACCTTCTTATTGACGATGAAACACAGAAATTGCATCGGAATTAAATACAAAAGGCATTATGCCGACTTAAGTACAAGAAGACTGACTCTTCTTACTGACTATGTTTTTAATCATTCCTGTGACAGTAGTTATAAATTCCGATGCTTCACTCCAGGTTTACTGTATCCCTTGGACCTCCTTATTGGCGAAGAAACACAGAAATTGCATCGGAATTAAATACAAAAGGCAAAATGCCGACTTAAGTACAAGAATACTGATTCTTCTTACTGTCTATGATTTCAACCATCCCTGTGTCACTAGGTATAGATTCCGATGCTTGGCTTCAGATTTACTGTATCCCTCTGACCTTCTTATTAACGATTAAACACAGAAATTGCATCGGAATTAAATACTGAAGGCACAATGCCGAATTAAGTACAAGAAGACTGACTCTTCTTACCGACTATGTTTTGAAACATTCCTGTGACACTAGTTATAGATTCCGATGTTTGACTTCAGATTTACTGTATCCCTCTGACCTTCTTATTAACGATGAAACACAGAAATTGCATCGGAATTAAATACAAAAGGCACAATGCCGACTTAAGCACAAGAAGACTGACTCTTCCTATTGTCTATGTTTTGAATCATTCCTGTGACACTAGTTATACATTCCGATGCTTCACTTCAGGTTTACTGTATCCCTTGGACCTTCTTATTGACGATGAAACACAGAAATTGCATCGGAATTAAATACAAAAGGCACAATGCCGACTTATGTACAAGAAGACTGACTCTTCTTACTGACTATGTTATGAACCATTCCTGTGACACTAGTTATAGACTCTGATGCTTCACTTCAGGTTTACTGTATCCCTTGGACCTTCATATTGAAGACGAAACACAGAAATTGCATCGGAATTAAATACAAAAGGCACAATGCTGACGTTAGTACAAGAATACTGACTCTTCTTACTGTCTACGTATTGAACCATCCCTGTGACACTAGTAATAGATTCCAATGCATAACTCCAGGTTTACTGTATCCCGTGGACCTTCTTGTTGACGATGAAACACAGAAATTGCATCGGAATTAAATCCAAAAGGCACACTGCCGACTTTAGTACAAGAAGACTGATCCTTCTTACTCACTATGTTTTGATTCATTCCTGTGACACTAGTTATATTTCCGATGCTTCACTCCAGGTTTACTGTATACCTTGGACCTTCTTATTGACGATGAAACACAGAAATTGCACGGAATTAAGTACAAAAGGCACAATGATGACTTTAGTACAAGAAGACTGACTCTTCTTACTGACTATGCTTTGAACCATTCCTGTCACACTAGTAATAGATTCCGGTGCTTCACTTCAGGTTTACTGTATCCCTTGGACATTCTTATTGACGATGAAACACAGAAATTGCATAGGAATTAAATACAAAAGCCAAAATGCCGACATAAGTACAAGAATACTGACTCTTCTTACTGTCTATGATTTCAACCATCCCTGTGTCACTAGGTATAGATTCCGATGCTTCACTTCAGGTTTACTGTATCCCTCTGACCTTCTTATTGACGATGAAACACAGAAATTGCATCGGAATTAAATACAAAATGCACAATGCCGAATGAAGTACAAGAAGACTGACTCTTCTTACCGACTATGTTTTGAACCATTCCTGTGACACTAGTTATAGATTCCGATGCTTGACTTCAGATTTACTGTATCACTCTGACCTTCTTATTAACGATGAAACACAGAAATTGCATCGGAATTAAATACTAAAGGCACAATGCCGAATTAAGTACAAGAAGACTGACTCTTCTTACTGTCGATGTTTTGAACCGTTCCTGTGACACCAGTTATAGATTCCGATGCTTCACTCCAGGTTTACTATATCCCTTGCAAATTCTTGTTGACGATGAAACACAGAAATTGCATCGGAATTAAATAAAAAAGGCACAATGCCGACTTAACTACAATAAGACTGTCTCTTCCTACTGTCTATGTTTTGAGCCATTCCTGTGACACTAGTTTTAGATTCCGATGCTTCACTTCAGGTTTTCTACCATCCCTCTGACCTTCTTATTGACGATGAAACACAGAAATTGCATCGGAATTAAATACAAAAGGCACAATGCCGACTTAAGTACAAGAAGACTGACTCTTCCCACTGTCTATGCTTTGAACCATTCCTGTTACACTAGTTATAGATTCCGGTGCATCACTTCATGTTAACTGTATCCCTTAGACCTTCCGATTGACGATGAAACACAGAAATTGCATCGGAATTAAATACAAAAGGCACAATGCCGACTTAAGTACAAGAATACTGACTCTTCTTACTGTCTATGTTTTGAACCATCCCTGTGACACTAGTTACAGATTCCGATGCATCACTCCAGGTTTACTGTATCCCTTGGACCTTATTATTGACGATAAAACACAGAATTAGCATCGGAATTAAATACAAAAGGCACAATGCCGACTTAAGTACAAGAAGACTGACCCTACTTACTGTCTATGCTTTGAACCATTCCTGTCACACTTGTTATTGATTCCGATGCTTCACTCCAGCTTTACTATATCCCTTGGACCTTCTTATTGACGATGAAACACAGAAATTGCATCGGAATGAAATACAAAAGGCACAATGCCGACTTTAGTACAAGAAGTCTGATCCTTCTTACTCACTATGTTTTGATTCATTCCTGTGACACTAGTCATATTTCCGATGCTTCACTCCAGGTTTACTGTATCCCTTGGACCTTCTTATTGACGATGAAACACAGAAATAGCATCGGAATTAAATTCAAAAGCACAATGCCGACTTTAGTACAAGAAGACTGACCCTTCTTACTCACTATGTTTTGATTCATTCCTGTGACACTAGTTATAGATTGCGATGCTTCACTCCAGGTTTACTGTATCCCTTGGACCTCCTTATTGACGAAGAAACACAGAAATTGCATCGGAATTAAATACAAAAGGCAAAATGCCGACTTAAGTACAAGAATACTGACTCTTCTTACTGTCTATGATTTCAACCATCCCTGTGTCACTAGGTATAGATTCCGATGCTTGACTTCAGATTTACTGTATCCCTCTGACCTTCTTATTAACGATTAAACACAGAAATTGCATCGGAATTAAATACTGAAGGCACAATGCCGAATTAAGTACAAGAAGACTGACTCTTCTTACCGACTATGTTTTGAAACATTCCTGTGACACTAGTTATAGATTCCGATGCTTGACTTCAGATTTACTGTATCCCTCTGACCTTCTTATTAACGATGAAACACAGAAATTGCATCAGAATTAAATACTAAAGGCACAATGCCGATTTAAGTGCAAGAAGGCTGACTCTTCTTACTGTCGATGTTTTGAACCATTCCTGTGACAGTAATTATAAATTCCGATGCTTCACTCCAGGTTTACTGTATCCCATGGACCTTCTTATTGACGATGAAACACAGATATTGCATCGGAATTGAATGAAAAAGGCACAATGCCTACTTAAGTACAAGAAGACTGACCCAACTTACTGTCTATGTTTTGAACCATTCCTGTGACACTAGTTATAGATTCCGATGCTTGACTCGAGGTTTACTATATCCCTTGGACCTTCTTATTGACGATGAAACACAGAAATTGCATAGGAATTAAATAGAAAAGGCACAATGCCGACTTAAGTACAAGAAGACTGTCTCTTCCTACTGTCTATGTTGTGAACCATTCCTGTGATACTAGTTATAGATTCCGATGCTTCACTTCAGGTTTACTGTATCCCTCTGACCTTCTTATTGACGATGATACACAGAAATTGCATCGGAATGAAATACAAAAGGCACAATGCCGACTTAAGTGCAAGAAGACCGACTCTTCCCACTGTCTATGCTTTGAACCATTCCTGTTACAGTAGTTATAGATTCCGATGCTTCACTTCAGGTTTACTGTATCCCTTGGACCTTCTTATTGACGATGAAACACAGAAATTGCATCGGAATTAAATACAAAAGGCACAATGCCGACTTATGTACAAGAAGACTGACTCTTCTTACTGACTATGTTATGAACCATTCCTGTGACACTAGTTATAGACTCTGATGCTTCACTTCAGGTTTACTGTATCCCTTGGACCTTCATATTGGAGATGAAACACAGAAATTGCATCGGAATTAAATACAAAAGGCACAATCCTGACTTTAGTACAAGAATACTGACTCTTCTTACTGTCTACGTATTGAACCATCTCTGTGACACTAGTTATAGATTCCAATGCATAACTCCAGGTTTACTGTATCCCGTGGACCTTCTTGTTGACGATGAAACACAGAAATTGCATCGGAATTAAATCCAAAAGGCACACTGCCGACTTTAGTACAAGAAGACTGATCCTTCTTACTCACTATGTTTTGATTCATTCCTGTGACACTAGTTATATTTCCGATGCTTCACTCCAGGTTTACTGTATCCCTTGGACCTTCTTATTGACGATGAAACACAGAAATTGCACGGAATTAAGTACAAAAGGCACAATGATGACTTTAGTACAAGAAGACTGACTCTTCTTACTGACTATGCCTTGAACCATTCCTGTCACACTAGTAATAGATTCCGGTGCTTCACTTCAGGTTTACTGTATCCCTTGGACATTCTTATTGACGATGAAACACAGAAATTGCATAGGAATTAAATACAAAGGCCAAAATGCCGACTTAAGTACAAGAATACTGACTCTTCTTACTGTCTATGATTTCAACCATCCCTGTGTCACTAGGTATAGATTCCGATGCTTCACTTCAGGTTTACTGTATCCCTCTGACCTTCTTATTAACGATGAAACACAGAAATTGCATCGGAATTATATACTAAAGGCACAATGCCGAATTAAGTACAAGAAGACTGACTCTTCTTACCGACTATGTTTTGAACCATTCCTGTGACACTAGTTATAGATTCCGATGCTTGCATTCAGATTTACTGTATCCCTCAGACCTTCTTAGTAACGATGAAACACAGAAATTGCATCGGAATTAAATACTAAAGGCACAATGCCGAATTAAGTACAAGAAGACTGACTCTTCTTACTGTCGATGTTTTGAACCGTTCCTGTGACACCAGTTATAGATTCCGATGCTTCACTCCAGGTTTACTATAACCCTTGCAAATTCTTGTTGACGATGAAACACAGAAATTGCATCGGAATTAAATAAAAAAGGCACAATGCCGACTTAACTACAATAAGACTGTCTCTTCCTACTGTCTATGTTTTGAGCCATTCCTGTGACACTAGTTTTAGATTCCGATGCTTCACTTCAGGTTTTCTACCATCCCTCTGACCTTCTTATTGACGATGAAACACAGAAATTGCATCGGAATTAAATACAAGAGGCACAATGCCGACTTAAGTACAAGAAGACCGACTCTTCCCACTGTCTATGCTTTGAACCATTCCTGTTACACTAGTTATAGATTCCGATGCTTCACTTCAGGTTTAATATATCCTTTGGACCTTCTTATTGACGATGAAACACAAAAATTGCATCGGAATTAAATACAAAAGGCACAATGCCAACATATGTACAAGAAGACTGACTCTTCTTACTGACTATGTTTTTAACCATTCCTGTGACACTAGTTATAGATTCCGGTGCTTCACTTCAGGTTTACTGTTTCCCTTGGATCTTCTTATTGACGATGAAACACAGAAATTGCATCGGAATTAAATAGAAAAGGCAAAATGCCGACTTAAGTAAAAGAATACTGACTCTTCTTACTGACTATGTTTTGAACCATTTCTGTGACACTAGTTATAGATTCCGATGCTTCACTCCCGATTTGCTGTATCCCTTGGACCTTCTTATTGACGATGAAACACAGAAATTGCATCGGAATTAAATACAAAAGGCACAATGCCGACTCAAGTACAAGAAGACTGACTCTTCTTACTGACTATGTTTTAGACCATTTCTGTGACACTAGTTATAGATTCCGGTGCTTCACTCCCGGTTTACTGTCTCCCTTCGACCTTCTTATTGACGATGAAACACAAAAATAGCATCGGAATTAAATACAAAAGGAACAATGCCGACTTAAGTACAAGAAGACTGACTCTTCTTACTGACTATGTTTGAACCATTCCTGTGACACTAGTTATAGATTCCGATGCTTCACTCCAGGTTTACTGTATCCCTTGGACCTTCTTATTGACGATGAAACACAGATATTGCATCGGAATTAAATAAAAAGGGCACAATGCCGACTAAAGTACAAGAAGACTGACCTTACTTACTGTCTATGTTTGAACCATTCCTGTGACACTAGTTATAGATTCCGATGCTTCACTCCAGGTTTACTATATCACTTGGACCTTCTTATTGACGATGAAACACAGAAATTGCATAGGAATTAATTAGAAAAGTCACAATGCCGACTTTAGTAAAAGAAGACTGTCTCTTCCTACTGTCAATGGTGTGAACCATTCCTGTGACACTAGTTATAGATATCGATGCTTCACTTCAGGTTTACTGTATCCCTCTGACCTTCGTAATGACGATGAAACACAGAAATTGCATCGGAATTAAATACAAAAGGCACAATGCCGACTTAAGTACAAGAAGACTGACACTTCCCACTGTCTGTGATTTGAAACATTCCTGTTACACTAGTTATAGATTCCGATGCTTCACTTCTGGTTTAGTGTATAACATTGCACCTTCTTATTGACGATGAAACACAAACATTGCATCGGAATTAAATACAAAAGGCACAATGCCGGCTTATATACAAGAAGACTGACTCTTCTTACTGACTATGTTTTGAACCATTCCTGTGACACTAGTTATAGACTCTGATGCTTCACTTCAAGTTTACTGTATCCTTTGGACCTTCTTATTGAAGATGAAACACAGAAATTGCATCGGAATTAAATACAAAAGGCACAATGCTGACTTTAGTACAAGAATACTGACTCTTCTTACTGTCTACGTATTGAACCATCCCTGTGACACTAGTTATAGATTCCAATGCATAACTCCAGGTTTACTGTATCCCGTGGACCTTCTTGTTGACGATGAAACACAGAAATTGCATCGGAATTAAATCCAAAAGGCACACTGCCGACTTTAGTACAAGAAGACTGATCCTTCTTACTCACTATGTTTTGATTCATTCCTGTGACACTAGTTATATTTCCGATGCATCACTCCAGGTTTACTGTATCCCTTGGACCTTCTTATTGACGATGCAACACAGAAATTGCACGGAATTAAGTACAAAAGGCACAATGATGACTTTAGTACAAGAAGACTGACTCTTCTTACTGACTATGCCTTGAACCATTCCTGTCACACTAGTAATAGATTCCGGTGCTTCACTTCAGGTTTACTGTATCCCTTGGACATTCTTATTGACGATGAAACACAGAAATTGCATAGGAATTAAATACAAAGGCCAAAATGCCGACTTAAGTACAAGAATACTGACTCTTCTTACTGTCTATGATTTCAACCATCCCTGTGTCACTAGGTATAGATTCCGATGCTTCACTTCAGGTTTACTGTATCCCTCTGACCTTCTTATTAACGATGAAACACAGAAATTGCATCGGAATTATATACTAAAGGCACAATGCCGAATTAAGTACAAGAAGACTGACTCTTCTTACCGACTATGTTTTGAACCATTCCTGTGACACTAGTTATAGATTCCGATGCTTGACTTCAGATTTACTGTATCCCTCTGACCTTCTTAGTAACGATGAAACACAGAAATTGCATCGGAATTAAATACTAAAGGCACAATGCCGAATTAAGTACAAGAAGACTGACTCTTCTTACTGTCGATGTTTTGAACCGTTCCTGTGACACCAGTTATAGATTCCGATGCTTCACTCCAGGTTTACTATAACCCTTGCAAATTCTTGTTGACGATGAAACACAGAAATTGCATCGGAATTAAATAAAAAAGGCACAATGCCGACTTAACTACAATAAGACTGTCTCTTCCTACTGTCTATGTTTTGAGCCATTCCTGTGACACTAGTTTTAGATTCCGATGCTTCACTTCAGGTTTTCTACCATCCCTCTGACCTTCTTATTGACGATGAAACACAGAAATTGCATCGGAATTAAATACAAAAGGCACAATGCCGACTTAAGTACAAGAAGACCGACTCTTCCCACTGTCTATGCTTTGAACCATTCCTGTTACACTAGTTATAGATTCCGATGCTTCACTTCAGGTTTAATATATCCTTTGGACCTTCTTATTGACGATGAAACACAAAAATTGCATCGGAATTAAATACAAAAGGCACAATGCCAACTTATGTACAAGAAGACTGACTCTTCTTACTGACTATGTTTTTAACCATTCCTGTGACACTAGTTATAGATTCCGGTGCTTCACTTCAGGTTTACTGTTTCCCTTGGATCTTCTTATTGACGATGAAACACAGAAATTGCATCGGAATTAAATACAAAAGGCAAAATGCCGACTTAAGTACAAGAATACTGACTCTTCTTACTGACTATGTTTTGAACCATTTCTGTGACACTAGTTATAGATTCCGATGCTTCACTCCCGGTTTGCTGTATCCCTTGGACCTTCTTATTGACGATGAAACACAGAAATTGCATCGGAATTAAATACAAAAGGCACAATGCCGACTCAAGTACAAGAAGACTGACTCTTCTTACTGACTATGTTTTAGACCATTTCTGTGACACTAGTTATAGATTCCGGTGCTTCACTCCCGGTTTACTGTATCCCTTGGACCTTCTTATTGACGATGAAACACAAAAATAGCATCGGAATTAAATACAAAAGGAACAATGCCGACTTAAGTACAAGAAGACTGACTCTTCTTACTGACTATGTTTGAACCATTCCTGTGACACTAGTTATAGATTCCGGTGCTTCACTCCAGGTTTACTGTATCCCTTGGACCTTCTTATTGACGATGAAACACAGATATTGCATCGGAATTAAATAAAAAGGGCACAATGCCGACTTAAGTACAAGAAGAATGACCTTACTTACTGTCTATGTTTGAACCATTCCTGTGACAATAGTTATAGATTCCGATGCTTTACTCCAGGTTTACTATATCACTTGGACCTTCTTATTGACGATGAAACACAGAAATTATATAGGAATTAATTAGAAAAGTCACAATGCCGACTTTAGTAAAAGAAGACTGTCTCTTCCTACTGTCAATGGTGTGAACCATTCCTGTGACACTAGTTATAGATATCGATGCTTCACTTCAGGTTTACTGTATCCCTCTGACCTTCGTAATGACGATGAAACACAGAAATTGCATCGGAATTAAATACAAAAGGCACAATGCCGACTTAAGTACAAGAAGACTGACACTTCCCACTGTCTGTGATTTGAACCATTCCTGTTACACTAGTTATAGATTCCGATGCTTCACTTCAAGTTTACTGTATCCTTTGGACCTTCTTATTGAAGATGAAACACAGAAATTGCATCGGAATTAAATACAAAAGGCACAATGCCGACTTAAGTACAAGAAGACTGATTCTTCTTACTGACTATGTTTTGAACCATTCCTGTGACTCTAGTTGTAGATTCCGATGCTTCACTTCAGGTTTACTGTATCCCTCTGACCTTCTTATTAACGATGAAACACAGAAATTGCATCGGAATTAAATTCTAAAGGCACAATGCCGAATTAAGTACAAGAAGACTGACTCTTCTTACTGTCGATGTTTGGAACCATTCCTGTGACAGTAGGTATAGATTCCGATGCTTCACTCCAGGTTTACTGTATCCCTTGGACCCTCTTATTGACGATGAAACGCAGAAATTGCATCGGAATTAAATAAAAAGGGCACAATGCCGACTTAATTACAAGAAGACTGACCCTACTTACTGTCTATGTTTTGAACCATTCCTGTGACACTAGTTATTGATTCCGATGCTTCACTCCAGGTTTACTATATCCCTTGGACCTTCCTATTGACGATGAAACACAGAAATTGCATAGGAATTAAACAGAAAAGGCACAATGCCGACTTAAGTACAAAAAGACTGTCTCTTCCTACTGTCTATGTTTTGAACCATTCCTGTGACACTAGTTATAGATTCCGATGCTTCACTTCAGGTTTACTGTATCCCTGGGACCTTCTTATTGTCGATGAAACACAGAAATTGCATCGGAATTAAATACAAAAGGCACAATGTCGACTTTAGTGCAAGAAGACTGATCCTTCTTACTCACTAGGTTTTGATTCATTCCTGTGACACTAGTTATATTTCCGATGCTTCACTCCAGGTTTACTGTATCCCTTGGACCTTCGTATTGACGATGAAACACAGAAATTGCATCTGAATTAAATACAAAAGGCACAATGCCGACTTAAGTACAAGAATACTGAATCTTCTTACTGTCTATGTTTTGAACCATTCCTGTGAATCTAGTTATAGACTCTGATGCTTCACTTCAAGTTTACTGTATCCTTTGGACCTTCGTATTGAAGATGAAACACAGAAATTGCATCGGAATTAAACACAAAAGGCACAATGCCGACTTAAGTACAAGAATACTGATTCTTCTTACTGTCTATGTTTTGAACCATCCCTGTGACACTAGTTATAGATTCCGATGCATCACTCCAGGTTTACTGTATCCCTTGGACCTTATTATTGACGATGAAACACTGAAATTGCATCGGAATTAAATACAAAAAGCACAATGCCGACTTAAGTACAAGAAGACTGACCCTACTTACTGTCTATGCTTTGAACCATTCCTGTGACACTTGTTATTGATTCCGATGCTTGAATTCAGATTTACTGTATCCCTCTGACCTTCTTATTAACGATGAAACACAGAAATTGCATCGGAATTAAATACTAAAGGCACAATGCCGAATTAAGTACAAGATGACTGACTCTTCTTACTGTCGATGTTTTGAACCATTCCTGTGACAGTAGTTATAAATTCCGATGCTTCACTCCAGGTTTACTGTATCCCTTGGACCCTCTTATTGACGATGAAACACAGATATTGCATCGGAATTAAATAAAAAAGGCACAATGCCGACTTAAGTACAAGAAGACTGACCCTACTTACTGTCAATGTTTTGAACCATCCCTGTCACACTAGTTATAGATTCCATTGCTTAACTCCAGGTTTACTGTATCCCATGGACCTTCTTATTGACGATGAAACACAGAAATTAAATCGGAATTATATACAAAAGGCACAATGCCGACCTTAGTACAAGAAGACTGACCCTTCTTACTCACTATGTTTTGATTCATTCCTGTGACACTAGTTATATTTCCGATGCTTCACTCCAGGATTACTGTATCCCTTGGACCTTCTTATTGACGATGAAACACAGAAATTGCATCGGAAATAAATACAAAAGGCACAATGCCGACTTTAGTACAAGAAGACTGACCCTTCTTACTCACTATGTTTTGATTCATTCCTGTGACACTTGTTATTGATTCCGATGCTTCACTCCAGGTTTACTATATCCCTTGGACCTTCTTATTGACGATGAAACACAGAAATTGAATCGGAATTAAATACAAAAGGCATTATGCCGACTTAAGTACAAGAAGACTGACTCTTCTTACTGACTATGTTTTTAATCATTCCTGTGACAGTAGTTATAAATTCCGATGCTTCACTCCAGGTTTACTGTATCCCTTGGACCTTCTTATTGACGATGAAACACAGAAATTGCATCGGAATGAAATACAAAAGGCACAATGCCGACTTTAGTACAAGAAGTCTGATCCTTCTTACTCACTATGTTTTGATTCATTCCTGTGACACTAGTTATATTTCCGATGCTTCACTCCAGGTTTACTGTATCCCTTGGACCTTCTTATTGACGATGAAACACAGAAATAGCATCGGAATTAAATTCAAAAGCACAATGCTGACTTTAGTACAAGAAGACTGACCCTTCTTACTCACTATGTTTTGATTCATTCCTGTGACACTAGTTATAGATTCCGATGCTTCACTCCAGGTTTACTGTATCCCTTGGACCTCCTTATTGACGAAGAAACACAGAAATCGCATCGGAATTAAATACAAAAGGCAAAATGCCGACTTAAGTACAAGAATACTGACTCTTCTTACTGTCTATGATTTCAACCATCCCTGTGTCACTAGGTATAGATTCCGATGCTTGACTTCAGATTTACTGTATCCCTCTGACCTTCTTATTAACGATGAAACACAGAAATTGCATCAGAATTAAATACTAAAGGCACAATGCCGATTTAAGTACAAGAAGGCTGACTCTTCTTACTGTCGATGTTTTGAACCATTCCTGTGACAGTAGTTATAAATTCCGATGCTTCACTCCAGGTTTACTGTATCCCATGGACCTTCTTATTGACGATGAAACACAGATATTGCATCGGAATTAAATAAAAAAGGCACAATGCCTACTTAAGTACAAGAAGACTGACCCAACTTACTGTCTATGTTTTGAACCATTCCTGTGACACTAGTTATAGATTCCGATGCTTGACTCGAGGTTTACTATATCCCTTGGACCTTCTTATTGACGATGAAACACAGAAATTGCATAGGAATTAAATAGAAAAGGCACAATGCCGACTTAAGTACAAGAAGACTGTCTCTTCCTACTGTCTATGTTGTGAACCATTCCTGTGACACTAGTTATAGATTCCGATGCTTCAGTTCAGGTTTACTGTATCCCTCTGAACTTCTTATTGACGATGAAACACAGAAATTGCATCGGAATTAAATACAAAAGGCACAATGCCGACTTAAGTGCAAGAAGACCGACTCTTCCCACTGTCTATGCTTTGAACCACTCCTGTTACAGTAGTTATAGATTCCGATGCTTCACTTCAGGTTTGCTGTATCCCTTGGACCTTCTTATTGACGATGAAACACAGAAATTGCATCGGAATTAAATACAAAAGGCACAATGCCGACTTATGTACAAGAAGACTGACTCTTCTCACTGACTATGTTATGAACCATTCCTGTGACACTAGTTATAGACTCTGATGCTTCACTTCAGGTTTACTGTATCCCGTGGACCATCTTGTTGACGATGAAAACACAGAAATTGCATCGGAATTAAATCCAAAAGGCACACTGCCGACTTTAGTACAAGAAGACTGATCCTTCTTACTCACTATGTTTTGATTCATTCCTGTGACACTAGTTATATTTCCGATGCTTCACTCCAGGTTTACTGTATCCCTTGGACCTTCTTATTGACGATGAAACACAGAAATTGCACGGAATTAAGTACAAAAGGCACAATGATGACTTTAGTACAAGAAGACTGACTCTTCTTACTGACTATGCTTTGAACCAATCCTGTCACACTAGTAATAGATTCCGGTGCTTCACTTCAGGTTTACTGTATCCCTTGGACATTCTTATTGACGATGAAACACAGAAATTGCATTGGAATTAAATACAAAAGCCAAAATGCCGACTTAAGTACAAGAATACTGACTCTTCTTACTCTCTATGATTTCAACCATCCCTGTGTCACTAGGTATAGATTCCGATGCTTCACTTCAGGTTTACTGTATCCCTCTGACCTTCTTATTAACGATGAAACACAGAAATTGCATCGGAATTATATACTAAAGGCACAATGCCGAATTAAGTACAAGAAGACTGACTCTTCTTACCGACTATGTTTTGAACCATTCCTGTGACACTAGTTATAGATTCCGATGCTTGACTTCAGATTTACTGTATCCCTCTGACCTTCTTATTAACGATGAAACACAGAAATTGCATCGGAATTAAATACTAAAGGCACAATGCCGAATTAAGTACAAGAAGACTGACTCTTCTTACTGTCGATGTTTTGAACCGTTCCTGTGACACCAGTTATAGATTCCGATGCTTCACTCCAGGTTTACTATATCCCTTGCAAATTCTTGTTGACGATGAAACACAGAAATTGCATCGGAATTAAATAAAAAAGGCACAATGCCGACTTAACTACAATAAGACTGTCTCTTCCTACTGTCTATGTTTTGAGCCATTCCTGTGACACTACTTTTAGATTCCGATGCTTCACTTCAGGTTTTCTACCATCCCTCTGACCTTCTTATTGACGATGAAACACAGAAATTGCATCGGAATTAAATACAAAAGGCACAATGCCGACTTAAGTACAAGAAGACTGACTCTTCCCACTGTCTATGCTTTGAACCATTCCTGTTACACTAGTTATAGATTCCGGTGCTTCACTTCATGTTAACTGTATCCCTTAGACCTTCCGATTGACGATGAAACACAGAAATTGCTTCGGAATTAAATACAAAAGGCACAATGCCGACTTAAGTACAAGAAGACTGACCCTACTTACTGTCTATGTTTTGAACCATCCCTGTCACACTAGTTATAGATTCCATTGCTTAACTCCAGGTTTACTGTATCCCATGGTCCTTCTTATTGACGATGAAACACAGAAATTGCATCGGAATTAAATACAAAAGGCACAATGCCGACCTTAGTACAAGAAGACTGACCCTTCTTACTCACTATGTTTTGATTCATTCCTGTGACACTAGTTATATTTCCGATGCTTCACTCCAGGATTACTGTATCCCTTGGACCTTCTTATTGACGATGAAACACAGAAATTGCATCGGAAATAAATACAAAAGGCACAATGCCGACTTTAGTACAAGAAGACTGACCCTTCTTACTCACTATGTTTTGATTCATTCCTGTGGCACTTGTTATTGATTCCGATGCTTCACTCCAGGTTTACTATATCCCTTGGACCTTCTTATGGACGATGAAACACAGAAATTGAATCGGAATTAAATACAAAAGGCATTATGCCGACTTAAGTACAAGAAGACTGACTCTTCTTACTGACTATGTTTTTAATCATTCCTGTGACAGTAGTTATAAATTCCGATGCTTCACTCCAGGTTTACTGTATCCCTTGGACCTTCTTATTGACGATGAAACACAGAAATTGCATCGGAATGAAATACAAAAGGCACAATGCCGACTTTAGTACAAGAAGTCTGATCCTTCTTACTCACTATGTTTTGATTCATTCCTGTGACACTAGTTATATTTCCGATGCTTCACTCCAGGTTTACTGTATCCCTTGGACCTTCTTATTGACGATGAAACACAGAAATAGCATCGGAATTAAATTCAAAAGCACAATGCCGACTTTAGTACAAGAAGACTGACCCTTCTTACTCACTATGCTTTGATTCATTCCTGTGACACTAGTTATAGATTCCGATGCTTCACTCCAGGTTTACTGTATCCCTTGGACCTCCTTATTGACGAAGAAACACAGAAATTGCATCGGAATTAAATACAAAAAGCAAAATGCCGACTTAAGTACAAGAATACTGACTCTTCTTACTGTCTATGATTTCAACCATCCCTGTGTCACTAGGTATAGATTCCGATGCTTGACTTCAGATTTACTGTATCCCTCTGACCTTCTTATTAACGATTAAACACAGAAATTGCATCGGAACTAAATACTGAAGGCACAATGCCGAATTAAGTACAAGAAGACTGACTCTTCTTACCGACTATGTTTTGAAACATTCCTGTGACAATAGTTATTGATTCCGATGCTTGACTCCAGATTTACTGTATCCCTCTGACCTTCTTATTAACGATGAAACACAGAAATTGCATCAGAATTAAATACTAAAGGCACAATGCCGATTTAAGTACAAGAAGGCTGACTCTTCTTACTGTCGATGTTTTGAACCATTCCTGTGACAGTAATTATAAATTCCGATGCTTCACTCCAGGTTTACTGTATCCCATGGACCTTCTTATTGACGATGAAACACAGATATTGCATCGGAATTAAATAAAAAAGGCACAATGCCTACTTAAGTACAAGAAGACTGACCCAACTTACTGTCTATGTTTTGAACCATTCCTGTGACACTAGTTATAGATTCCGATGCTTGACTCGAGGTTTACTATATCCCTTGGACCTTCTTATTGACGATGAAACACAGAAATTGCATAGGAATTAAATAGAAAAGGCACAATGCCGACTTAAGTACAAGAAGACTGTCTCTTCCTACTGTCTATGTTGTGAACCATTCCTGTGACACTAGTTATAGATTCCGATGCTTCACTTCAGGTTTACTGTATCCCTCTGACCTTCTTATTGACGATGAAACACAGAAATTGCATCGGAATTAAATACAAAAGGCACAATGCCGACTTAAGTGCAAGAAGACCGACTCTTCCCACTGTCTATGCTTTGAACCATTCCTGTTACAGTAGTTATAGATTCCGATGCTTCACTTCAGGTTTACTGTATCCCTTGGACCTTCTTATTGACGATGAAATACAGAAATTGCATCGGAATTAAATACAAAAGGCACAATGCCGACTTATGTACAAGAAGACTGACTCTTCTTACTGACTATGTTATGAACCATTCCTGTGACACTAGTTATAGACTCTGATGCTTCACTTCAGGTTTACTGTATCCCTTGGACCTTCATATTGAAGATGAAACACAGAAATTGCATCGGAATTAAATACAAAAGGCACAATGCTGACTTTAGTACAAGAATACTGACTCTTCTTACTGTCTACGTATTGAACCATCCCTGTGACACTAGTTATAGATTCCAATGCATAACTCCAGGTTTACTGTATCCCGTGGACCTTCTTGTTGACGATGAAACACAGAAATTGCATCGGAATTAAATCCAAAAGGCACACTGCCGACTTTAGTACAAGAAGACTGATCCTTCTTACTCACTATGTTTTGATTCATTCCTGTGACACTAGTTATATTTCCGATGCTTCACTCCAGGTTTACTGTATCCCTTGGACCTTCTTATTGACGATGAAACACAGAAATTGCACGGAATTAAGTACAAAAGGCACAATGATGACTTTAGTACAAGAAGACTGACTCTTCTTACTGACTATGCCTTGAACCATTCCTGTCACACCAGTAATAGATTCCGGTGCTTCACTTCAGGTTTACTGTATCCCTTGGACATTCTTATTGACGATGAAACACAGAAATTGCATAGGAATTAAATACAAAAGCCAAAATGCCGACTTAAGTACAAGAATACTGACTCTTCTTACTGTCTATGATTTCAACCATCCCTGTGTCACTAGGTATAGATTCCGATGCTTCACTTCAAGTTTACTGTATCCCTCTGACCTTCTTATTAACGATGAAACAAAGAAATTGCATCGGAATTATATACTAAAGGCACAATGCCGAATTAAGTAC
Source organism: Schistocerca piceifrons (assembly GCF_021461385.2). Taxonomy (NCBI): domain Eukaryota; kingdom Metazoa; phylum Arthropoda; class Insecta; order Orthoptera; family Acrididae; genus Schistocerca; species Schistocerca piceifrons. The sequence continues at coordinate 14,435,102 of NC_060146.1, read as the reverse complement.
AAGAAGACTGACTCTTCTTACCGACTATGTTTTGAACCATTCCAGTGACACTAGTTATAGATTCCGATGCTTGACTTCAGATTTACTGTATCCCTCTGACCTTCTTATTAACGATGAAACACAGAAATTGCATCGGAATTAAATACTAAAGGCACAATGCCGAATTAAGTACAAGAAGACTGACTCTTCTTACTGTCGATGATTTGAACCGTTCCTGTGACACCAGTTATAGATTCCGATGCTTCACTCCAGGTTTACTATAACCCTTGCAAATTCTTGTTGACGATGAAACACAGAAATAGCATCGGAATTAAATAAAAAAGGCACAATGCCGACTTAACTACAATAAGACTGTCTCTTCCTACTGTCTATGTTTTGAGCCATTCCTATGACACTAGTTTTACATTCCGATGCTTCACTTCAGGTTTTCTACCATCCCTCTGACCTTCTTATTGACGATGAAACACAATAATTGCATCGGAATTAAATACAAAAGGCACAATGCCGACTTAAGTACAAGAAGACTGACTCTTCCCACTGTCTATGCTTTGAACCATTCCTGTTACACTAGTTATAGATTCCGGTGCTTCACTTCATGTTAACTGTATCCCTTAGACCTTCCGATTGACGATGAAACACAGAAATTGCATCGGAATTAAATACAAAAGGCACAATGCCGACTTAAGTACAAGAATACTGACTCTTCTTACTGTCTATGTTTTGAACCATCCCTGTGACACTAGTTATAGATTCCGATGCATCACTCCAGGTTTACTGTATCCCTTGGACCTTATTATTGACGATCAAACACAGATTTTGCATCGGAATTAAATACAAAAGGCACAATGCCGACTTAAGTACAAGAAGACTGACCCTACTTACTGTCTATGTTTTGACCCATCCCTGTCACACTAGTTATAGATTCCATTGCTTAACTCCAGGTTTACTGTATCCCATGGTCCTTCTTATTGACGATGAAACACAGAAATTGCATCGGAATTAAATACAAAAGGCACAATGCCGACCTTAGTACAAGAAGACTGACCCTTCTTACTCACTATGTTTTGATTCATTCCTGTGACACTAGTTATATTTCCGATGCTTCACTCCAGGATTACTGTATCCCTTGGACCTTCTTATTGACGATGAAACACAGAAATTGCATCGGAAATAAATACAAAAGGCACAATGCCGACTTTAGTACAAGAAGACTGACCCTTCTTACTCACTATGTTTTGATTCATTCCTGTGGCACTTGTTATTGATTCCGATGCTTCACTCCAGGTTTACTATATCCCTTGGACCTTCTTATGGACGATGAAACACAGAAATTGAATCGGAATTAAATACAAAAGGCATTATGCCGACTTAAGTACAAGAAGACTGACTCTCCTTACTGACTATGTTTTTAATCATTCCTGTGACAGTAGTTATAAATTCCGATGCTTCACTCCAGGTTTACTGTATCCCTTGGACCTTCTTATTGACGATGAAACACAGAAATTGCATCGGAATGAAATACAAAAGGCACAATGCCGACTTTAGTACAAGAAGTCTGATCCTTCTTACTCACTATGTTTTGATTCATTCCTGTGACACTATTTATATTTCCGATGCTTCACTCCAGGTTTACTGTATCCCTTGGACCTTCTTATTGACGATGAAACACAGAAATAGCATCGGAATTAAATTCAAAAGCACAATGCCGACTTTAGTACAAGAAGACTGACCCTTCTTACTCACTATGTTTTGATTCATTCCTGTGACACTAGTTATAGATTCCGATGCTTCACTCCAGGTTTACTGTATCCCTTGGACCTCCTTATTGACGAAGAAACACAGAAATTGCATCGGAATTAAATACAAAAAGCAAAATGCCGACTTAAGTACAAGAATTCTGACTCTTCTTACTGTCTATGATTTCAACCATCCCTGTGTCACTAGGTATAGATTCCGATGCTTGACTTCAGATTTACTGTATCCCTCTGACCTTCTTATTAACGATTAAACACAGAAATTGCATCGGAACTAAATACTGAAGGCACAATGCCGAATTAAGTACAAGAAGACTGACTCCTCTTACCGACTATGTTTTGAAACATTCCTGTGACAATAGTTATTGATTCCGATGCTTGACTTCAGATTTACTGTATCCCTCTGACCTTCTTATTAACGATGAAACACAGAAATTGCATCAGAATTAAATACTAAAGGCACAATGCCGATTTAAGTACAAGAAGGCTGACTCTTCTTACTGTCGATGTTTTGAACCATTCCTGTGACAGTAATTATAAATTCCGATGCTTCACTCCAGGTTTACTGTATCCCATGGACCTTCTTATTGACGATGAAACACAGATATTGCATCGGAATTAAATAAAAAAGGCACAATGCCTACTTAAGTACAAGAAGACTGACCCAACTTACTGTCTATGTTTTGAACCATTCCTGTGACACTAGTTATAGATTCCGATGCTTGACTCGAGGTTTACTATATCCCTTGGACCTTCTTATTGACGATGAAACACAGAAATTGCATAGGAATTAAATAGAAAAGGCACAATGCCGACTTAAGTACAAGAAGACTGTCTCTTCCTACTGTCTATGTTGTGAACCATTCCTGTGACACTAGTTATAGATTCCGATGCTTCACTTCAGGTTTACTGTATCCCTCTGACCTTCTTATTGACGATGAAACACAGAAATTGCATCGGAATTAAATACAAAAGGCACAATGCCGACTTAAGTGCAAGAAGACCGACTCTTCCCACTGTCTATGCTTTGAACCATTCCTGTTACAGTAGTTATAGATTCCGATGCTTCACTTCAGGTTTACTGTACCCCTTGGACCTTCTTATTGACGATGAAACACAGAAATTGCATCGGAATTAAATACAAAAGGCACAATGCCGACTTATGTACAAGAAGACTGACTCTTCTTACTGACTATGTTATGAACCATTCCTGTGACACTAGTTATAGACTCTGATGCTTCACTTCAGGTTTACTGTATCCCTTGGACCTTCATATTGAAGATGAAACACAGAAATTGCATCGGAATTAAATACAAAAGGCACAATGCTGACTTTAGTACAAGAATACTGACTCTTCTTACTGTCTACGTATTGAACCATCCCTGTGACACTAGTTATAGATTCCAATGCATAACTCCAGGTTTACTGTATCCCGTGGACCTTCTTGTTGACGATGAAACACAGAAATTGCATCGGAATTAAATCCAAAAGGCACACTGCCGACTTTAGTACAAGAAGACTGATCCTTCTTACTCACTATGTTTTGATTCATTCCTGTGACACTAGTTATATTTCCGATGCTTCACTCCAGGTTTACTGTATCCCTTGGACCTTCTTATTGACGATGAAACACAGAAATTGCACGGAATTAAGTACAAAAGGCACAATGATGACTTTAGTACAAGAAGACTGACTCTTCTTACTGACTATGCCTTGAACCATTCCTGTCACACCAGTAATAGATTCCGGTGCTTCACTTCAGGTTTACTGTATCCCTTGGACATTCTTATTGACGATGAAACACAGAAATTGCATAGGAATTAAATACAAAAGCCAAAATGCCGACTTAAGTACAAGAATACTGACTCTTCTTACTGTCTATGATTTCAACCATCCCTGTGTCACTAGGTATAGATTCCGATGCTTCACTTCAAGTTTACTGTATCCCTCTGACCTTCTTATTAACGATGAAACAAAGAAATTGCATCGGAATTATATACTAAAGGCACAATGCCGAATTAAGTACAAGAAGACTGACTCTTCTTACCGACTATGTTTTGAACCATTCCTGTGACACTAGTTATAGATTCCGATGCTTGACTTCAGATTTACTGTATCCCTCTGACCTTCTTATTAACGATGAAACACAGAAATTGCATCGGAATTAAATACTAAAGGCACAATGCCGAATTAAGTACAAGAAGACTGACTCTTCTTACTGTCGATGGTTTGAACCGTTCCTGTGACACCAGTTATAGATTCCGATGCTTCACTCCAGGTTTACTATAACCCTTGCAAATTCTTGTTGACGATGAAACACAGAAATTGCATCGGAATTAAATAAAAAAGGCACAATGCCGACTTAACTACAATAAGACTGTCTCTTCCTACTGTCTATGTTTTGAGCCATTCCTGTGACACTAGTTTTACATTCCGATGCTTCACTTCAGGTTTTCTACCATCCCTCTGACCTTCTTATTGACGATGAAACACAATAATTGCATCGGAATTAAATACAAAAGGCACAATGCCGACTTAAGTACAAGAAGACTGACTCTTCCCACTGTCTATGCTTTGAACCATTCCTGTTACACTAGTTATAGATTCCGGTGCTTCACTTCATGTTAACTGTATCCCTTAGACCTTCCGATTGACGATGAAACACAGAAATTGCATCGGAATTAAATACAAAAGGCACAATGCCGACTTAAGTAAAAGAATACTGACTCTTCTTACTGTCTATGTTTTGAACCATCCCTGTGACACTAGTTATAGATTCCGATGCATCACTCCAGGTTTACTGTATCCCTTGGACCTTATTATTGACGATCAAACACAGAATTTGCATCGGAATTAAATACAAAAAGCACAATGCCGACTTAAGTACAAGAAGACTGACCCTACTTACTGTGTATGCTTTGAACCATTCCTGTCACACTTGTTATTGATTCCGATGCTTCACTCCAGCTTTACTATATCCCTTGGACCTTCTTATTGACGATGAAACACAGAAATTGCATCAGAATTAAATACAAAAGGCACAATGCCGACTTAAGTACAAGAAGACTGACTCTTCTTACTGACTATGTTTTTAACCATTCCTGTGACACTAGTTATAGATTCCGATGCTTGACTTCAGATTTACTGTATCCCTCTGACCTTCTTATTAACGATGAAACACAGAAATTGCATCGGAATTAAATACTAAAGGCACAATGCCGAATTAAGTACAAGAAGACTGACTCTTCTTACTGTCGATGTTTTGAACCATTCCTGTGACAGTAGTTATAAATTCCGATGCTTCACTCCAGGTTTACTGTATCCCTTGGACCTTCTTATTGACGATGAAACACAGATATTGCATCGGAATTAAATAAAAAAGGCACAATGCCGACTTAAGTTCAAGAAGACTGACTCTTCTTACTGTCTATGTTTGAACCATTCCTGTGGCACTAGTTATAGATTCCGATGCTTCACTTCAGGTTTACTGTATCCCTCTGACCTCCTCATTGACGATGAAAAACAGGAATTGCATCGGAATTAAATACAAAAGACACAATGCCGAATTAAGTATAAGAAGACTGACTCTTCCTACTGTCTATGTTTTGAACCATACCTGTGACACTAGTTATAGATTCCGATGCTTCACTCCAGGTTTACTATATCCCTCTGACCTTCTTATTGACGATGAAACACAGAAATTGCATAGGAATTAAATAGAAAAGGCACAATGCCGACTTAAGTACAAGAAGACTGTCTCTTCCTACTGTCTATGTTGTGACCATTCCTGTGACACTAGTTATAGATTCCGATGGTTCACTTCAGGTTTACTGTATCCCTCTGACCTTCTTAATGACGATGAAACACAGAAATTGCATCGGAATTAAATACAAAAGGCACAATGCCGACTTAAGTACAAGAAGACTGACACTTCCCACTGTCCTGTGCTTTGAACCATTCCTGTTACACTAGTTATAGATTCCGATGCTTCACTCCTGGTTTACTGTATAACATTGGACCTTCTTATTGACGATGAAACACAAATATTGCATCGGAATTAAATACAAAAGGCACAATGCCGGCGTATGTACAAGAAGACTGACTCTTCTTACTGACTATGTTTTGAACCATTCCTGTGACACTAGTTATAGACTCTGATGCTTCACTTCAAGTTTACTGTATCCTTTGGACCTTCTTATTGCAGATGAAACACAGAAATTGCATCGGAATTAAATACAAAAGGCACAATGCCGACTTAAGTACAAGAATACTGACTCGTCTTACTGTCTATGCTTTTAACCATCCCTGTGACACTAGTTATAGATTCCGATGCTTCACTCCAGGTTTACTGTATCCCTTGGACCTTCTTATTGACGATGAAACACAGAAATTGCATCGGAATTAAATACAAAAGGCATAATGCCGACTTTAGTACAAGAAGACTGACTCTTCTTACTGACTATGTTCTGAGCCATTTCTGTGACACTAGTTATAGATTCCGATGCTTCACTCCAGGTTTACTGTATCCCTTGGACCTTCTTATAGACGATGAAACACAAAAATAGCTTCGGAATTAAATACAAAAGGCACAATGGCGACTTAAATACAAGAAGAGTGACTCTTCTTACTGACTATGTTTTGAACCATTCCTGTGACACTAGTTATAGATTCCGAACCTTCACTCCAGGTTTACTGTATCCCTTGGTCCTCCTTATTGACGAAGAAACACAGAAATTGCATCGGAATTAAATACAAAAGGCACAATGCCGACTTAAGTACAAGAATACTGACTCTTCTTACTGTCGATGTTTTAACCACCCCTGTGTCACTAGTTATAGATTCCGATGCTTCGCTCCAGTTTTACTGTATCCCTTGGACCTTCTTATTGACGATGAAACACAGAAATTGCATCGGAATCTAATACAAAAGGCACAATGCCGACTTAAGTACAAGAAGACTGATTCTTCTTACTGACTATGTTTTGAACCATTCCTGTGACTCTAGTTATAGATTCCGATGCTTCACTTCAGGTTTACTGTAGCCCTCTAACCTTCTTATTGACGATGAAACACAGAAATTGCATCGGAATTAAATACTAAAGGCACAATGCCGAATTAAGTACAAGAAGATTGACTCTTCTTACTGTCGATGTTTTGAACCATTCCTGTGACAGTAGTTATAGATTCCGATGCTTCACTCCAGGTTTACTGTATCCCTTGGACCTTCTTATTGACGATGAAACGCAGAAATTGCATCGGAATTAAATAAAGAAGTCACAATGCCGACTTAATTACAAGAAGACTGACCCTACTTACTGTCTATGATTTGAACCATTCCTGTGACACTAGTAATTGAATCCGATGCTTCACCCCAGGTTTACTATATCCCTTGGACCTTCTTATTGACGATGAAACACAGAAATTGCATCGGAATTAAATACAAAAGGCACAATGCCGACTTTAGTACAAGAAGACTGATCCTTCTTACTCACTATGTTTTGATTCATTCCTGTGACACTAGTTATATTTCCGATGCTACACTCCATCTTTACTGTATCCCTTGGACCTTCTTATTGACGATGAAACACAGAAATTGCATCGGAATTAAATACAAAAGGCACAATGCCGACTTTAGTACAAGAAGACTGACCCTTCTTACTCACTATGTTTGATTCATTCCTGTGACACTAGATATAGTTTCCGAAGCTTCACTCCAGGTTTACTGTATCTCTTGGAACTTCTTATTGACGATGAAACACAGAAATTGCATCGGCATTAAATACAAAAGGCACAATGCCGACTTAAGTACAAGAAGACTGTCTCTTCCTACTGTCTATGTTTTGAACCATTCCTGTGACACTAGTTATAGATTCCGATGCTTCACTTCAGGTTTTCTACCATCCCTCTGACCTTCTTATTGACGATGAAACACAGAAATTGCATCGGAATTAAATACAAAAGGCACAATGCTGACTTAAGTACAAGAATAGTGATTCTTCTTACTGTCTATGTTTTGAACCATCCCTGTGACACTAGTTATAGATTCCGATGCATCACTCCAGGTTTACTGTATCACTTATACCTTATTATTGATGATGAAACACAGAAATTGCATCGGAATTAAATACAAAAGGCACAATGCCGACTTAAGTACAAGAAGACTGACCCTACTAACTGTCTATGCTTTGAACCATTCCTGTGACACTTGTTATTGATTCCGATGCTTCACTCCAGGTTTACTATATCCCTTGGACCTTCTTATTGACGATGAAAAACAGAAACTGCATCGGAATTAAATACAAAAGGCACAATGCCGACTTAAGTACAAGAAGACTGACTCTTCTTACTGACTATGTTTTTAACCATTCCTGTGACACTAGTTATAGATTCCGATGCTTGACTTCAGATTTACTGTATCCCTCTGACCTTCTTATGAACGATGAAACACAGAAATTGCATCGGAATTAAATACTAAAGGCACAATGCCGAATTAAGTACAAGAAGACCGACTCTTCTTACTGTCGTTGTTTTGAACCATTCCTGTGACAGTAGTTATAAATTCCGATGCTTCACTCCAGGTTTACTGTATCCCTTGGACCTTCTTATTGACGATGAAACACAGATATTGCATCGAAATTAAATAAGAAAGGCACAATGCCGACTTAAGTACAAGAAGACTGACCCCACTTACTGTCTATGTTTTGAACCATTCCTGTGACACTAGTTATAGATTCCGATGCTTCACTCCAGATTTACTATATCCCTTGGACCTTCTTATTGACGATGAAACACAGAAATTGCATAGGAATTAAATAGAAAAGGCACAATGCCGACTTAAGTACAAGAAGACTGTCTCTTCCTACTGTCTATGTTGTGAACCATTCCTGTGACACTAGTTATAGATTCCGATGGTTCACTTCAGGTTTACTGTATCCCTCTGACCTTCTTAATGACGATGAAACACAGAAATTGCATCAGAATTAAATACAAAAGGCACAATGCCGACTTAAGTACAGAAGACTAACACTTCCCACTGTCTGTGCTTTGAACCATTCCTGTTACACTAGTTATAGATTCCGATGCTTCACTTCTGGTTTACTTTATAACGTTGGACCTTCTTATTGCCGATGAAACACAAATATTGCATCGGAATTAAATACAAAAGGCACAATGCCGGCTTATGTACAAGAAGACTGACTCTTCTTACTGACTATGTTTTGAACCATTCCTGTGACACTAGTTATAGACTCTAATGCTTCACTGCAAGTTTGCTGTATCCTTTGGACCTTTTTATTGAAGATGAAACACAGAAATTGCATCGGAATTTAATACAAAAGGCACAATGCCGACTTAAGTACAAGAATACTGACTCTTCTTACTCTCTATCTTTTAACCATCCCTGTGACACTAGTTATAGATTCCGATGCTTCACTCCAGGTTTACTCTATCCCTTGGACCTTCTTATTGACGATGAAACACAGAAATTGCATCGGAATTTAATACAAAAGGCATAATGCCGACTTCAGTACAAGAAGACTGACTCTTCTTACTGACTATGTTTTGAGCCATTTCTGTGACACTAGTTATAGATTCCGATGCTTCACTTCAGGTTCACTGAATCCCTCTGACCTTCTTATTGACGATGAAACACAGAAATTGCATCGGAATCAAATGCAAAAGGCACAATGCCGACTTAAGTACACGAAGTCTGATTCTTCTTACTGACTATGTTTTGAACCATTCCTGTGACCCTAGTTATAGATTCCGATGCTTCACTTCAGGTTTACTGTATCCCTCTGACCTTCTTATTAACGATGAAACACATAAATTGCATCGGAATTAAATACTAAAGGCACAATGCCGAATTAAGTACAAGAAGACTGACTCTTCTTACTGTCGATGTTTTGAACCATTCCTGTGACTGTAGTTATAGATTCCGATGCTTCACTCCAGGTTTACTGTATCCCTTGGACCTTCTTATTGACGATGAAACGCAGAAATTGCATCGGAATTAAATAAAAAAGGCACAATGCCGACTTAATTACAAGAAGTCTGACCCTACTTACTGTCTATGTTTTGAACCATTCCTGTGACACTAGTAATTGAATCCGATGCTTCACTCCAGGTTTACTATATCCCTTGGACCTTCTTATTGACGATGAAACACAGAAATTGCATAGGAATTAAACAGAAAAGGCACAATGCCGACTTAAGTACAAGAAGACTGTCTCTTCTTACTGTCTATGTTTTGAACCATTCCTGTGACACTAGTTATAGATTCCGATGCTTCACTTCAGGTTTACTGTATCCCTCGGACCTTCTTATTGACAATGAAACACAGAAATTGCATCGGAATTAAATACAAAAGGCACAATGCCGACTTAAGTACAAGAAGACCGACTCTTCCCACTGTCTATGATTTGAGCCATTCCTGTTACAGTAGTTATAGATTCCGATGCTTCACTTCAGGTTTACTGTATCCCTTGGACCTTCTTATTGACGATGAAACACAGAAATTGCATCGGAATTAAACAAAAAAGGCACAATGCCGACTTAAGTACAAGAAGACTGACCCTACTTACTGTGTATGATTTGAACCATTCCTGTGACACTACTTATAGATTACGATGCTTCACTCCAGGTTTACTAAATCCCTTGGACCTTCGTATTGACGATGAAACACTGAAATTGCATAGGAATTAAATAGAAAAGGCACAATGCAGACTTAAGTACAAGAAGACTGTCTCTTCCTACTGTCTATGCTTTGAACCATTCCTGTGACACTAGTTATAGATTCCGGTGCTTCACTTCCGTTTTACTGTATCCCTTGGACCTTCTTATTGACGATGAAACACAGAAATTGCATTGGAATTAAATACAAAAGGCAAAATGCCGACTTAAGTACAGGATTACTGACTGTTCTTACTGTTTATGATTTCAACCATCCCTGTGGCACTAGGTATAAATTCCGATGCTTCACTCCAGGTTCACTGTATCCTTTGGACCTTCTTATTGACGATGAAACACACATATTGCATCGGAATTAAATACAAAAGGCACAATGCCGGCTTATGTACAAGAAGACTGACTCTTCTTACTGAATATGTTTTGAACCATTCCTGTGACACTAGTTATAGACTCTGATGCTTCTCTGCAAGTTTACTGTATCCTTTGGACCTTTTTATTGAAGATGAAACACAGAAATGGCATCGGAATTAAATACAAAAGCCACAATGCCGACTTAAGTACAAGAATACTGACTCTTCTTACTCTCTATCTTTTAACCATCCCTGTGACACTAGTTATAGATTCCGATGCTTCACTCCAGGTTTACTCTATCCCTTGGACCTTCTTATTGACGATGAAACACAGAAATTGCATCGGAATTAAATACAAAAGGCACAATGCCGACTTAAGTACAAGAAGACCGACTCTTCCCACTGTCTATGATTTGAGCCATTCCTGTTACAGTAGTTATAGATTCCGATGCTTCACTTCAGGTTTACTGTATCCCTTGGACCTTCTTATTGACGATGAACGCAGAAATTGCATCGGAATTAAATAAAGAAGTCACAATGCCGACTTAATTACAAGAAGACTGACCCTACTTACTGTCTATGATTTGAACCATTCCTGTGACACTAGTAATTGAATCCGATGCTTCACCCCAGGTTTACTATATCCCTTGGACCTACTTATTGACGATGAAACACAGAAATTGCATCGGAATTAAATACAAAAGGCACAATGCCGACTTTAGTACAAGAAGACTGATCCTTCTTACTCACTATGTTTTGATTCATTCCTGTGACACTAGTTATATTTCCGATGCTACACTCCATCTTTACTGTATCCCTTGGACCTTCTTATTGACGATGAAACACAGAAATTGCATCGGAATTAAATACAAAAGGCACAATGCCGACTTTAGTACAAGAAGACTGACCCTTCTTACTCACTATGTTTGATTCATTCCTGTGACACTAGATATAGTTTCCGATGCTTCACTCCAGGTTTACTGTATCTCTTGGAACTTCTTATTGACGATGAAACACAGAAATTGCATCGGCATTAAATACAAAAGGCACAATGCCGACTTAAGTACAAGAAGACTGTCTCTTCCTACTGTCTATGTTTTGAACCATTCCTGTGACACTAGTTATAGATTCCGATGCTTCACTTCAGGTTTTCTACTATCCCTCTGACCTTCTTATTGACGATGAAACACAGAAATTGCATCGGAATTAAATACAAAAGGCACAATGCTGACTTAAGTACAAGAATAGTGATTCTTCTTACTGTCTATGTTTTGAACCATCCCTGTGACACTAGTTATAGATTCCGATGCATCACTCCAGGTTTACTGTATCACTTATACCTTATTATTGATGATGAAACACAGAAATTGCATCGGAATTAAATACAAAAGGCACAATGCCGACTTAAGTACAAGAAGACTGACCCTACTTACTGTCTATGCTTTGAACCATTCCTGTGACACTTGTTATTGATTCCGATGCTTCACTCCAGGTTTACTATATCCCTTGGACCTTCTTATTGACGATGAAAAACAGAAACTGCATCGGAATTAAATACAAAAGGCACAATGCCGACTTAAGTACAAGAAGACTGACTCTTCTTACTGACTATGTTTTTAACCATTCCTGTGACACTAGTTATAGATTCCGATGCTTGACTTCAGATTTACTGTATCCCTCTGACCTTCTTATGAACGATGAAACACAGAAATTGCATCGGAATTAAATACTAAAGGCACAATGCCGAATTAAGTACAAGAAGACCGACTCTTCTTACTGTCGTTGTTTTGAACCATTCCTGTGACAGTAGTTATAAATTCCGATGCTTCACTCCAGGTTTACTGTATCCCTTGGACCTTCTTATTGACGATGAAACTCAGATATTGCATCGAAATTAAATAAGAAAGGCACAATGCCGACTTAAGTACAAGAAGACTGACCCCCACTTACTGTCTATGTTTTGAACCATTCCTGTGACACTAGTTATAGATTCCGATGCTTCACTCCAGATTTACTATATCCCTTGGACCTTCTTATTGACGATGAAACACAGAAATTGCATAGGAATTAAATAGAAAAGGCACAATGCCGACTTAAGTACAAGAAGACTGTCTCTTCCTACTGTCTATGTTGTGAACCATTCCTGTGACACTAGTTATAGATTCCGATGGTTGACTTCAGGTTTACTGTATCCCTCTGACCTTCTTAATGACGATGAAACACAGAAATTGCATCGGAATTAAATACAAAAGGCACAATGCCGACTTAAGTACAGAAGACTAACACTTCCCACTGTCTGTGCTTTGAACCATTCCTGTTACACTAGTTATAGATTCCGATGCTTCACTTCTGGTTTACTTTATAACGTTGGACCTTCTTATTGCCGATGAAACACAAATATTGCATCGGAATTAAATACAAAAGGCACAATGCCGGCTTATGTACAAGAAGACTGACTCTTCTTACTGACTATGTTTTGAACCATTCCTGTGACACTAGTTATAGACTCTGATGCTTCACTGCAAGTTTACTGTATCCTTTGGACCTTTTTATTGAAGATGAAACACAGAAATGGCATCAGAATTAAATACAAAAGCTACAATGCCGACTTAAGTACAAGAATACTGACTCTTCTTACTCTCTATCTTTTAACCATCCCTGTGACACTAGTTATAGATTCCGATGCTTCACTCCAGGTTTACTCTATCCCTTGGACCTTCTTATTGACGATGAAACACAGAAATTGCATCGGAATTTAATACAAAAGGCATAATGCCGACTTCAGTACAAGAAGACTGACTCTTCTTACTGACTATGTTTTGAGCCATTTCTGTGACACTAGTTATAGATTCCGATGCTTCACTTCAGGTTCACTGAATCCCTCTGACCTTCTTATTGACGATGAAACACAGAAACTGCATCGGAATCAAATGCAAAAGGCACAATGCCGACTTAAGTACAAGAAGTCTGATTCTTCTTACTGACTATGTTTTGAACCATTCCTGTGACCCTAGATATAGATTCCGATGCTTCACTTCAGGTTTACTGTATCCCTCTGACCTTCTTATTAACGATGAAACACATAAATTGCATCGGAATTAAATACTAAAGGCACAATGCCGAATTAAGTACAAGAAGACTGACTCTTCTTACTGTCGATGTTTTGAACCATTCCTGTGACTGTAGTTATAGATTCCGACGCTTCACTCCAGGTTTACTGTATCCCTTGGACCTTCTTATTGACGATGAAACACAGAAATTGCATCGGAATTAAATAAAAAAGGCACAATGCCGACTTAATTACAAGAAGTCTGACCCTACTTACTGTCTATGTTTTGAACCATTCCTGTGACACTAGTAATTGAATCCGATGCTTCACTCCAGGTTTACTATATCCCTTGGACCTTCTTATTGACGATTAAACACAGAAATTGCATAGGAATTAAACAGAAAAGGCACAATGCCGACTTAAGTACAAGAAGACTGTCTCTACTTACTGTCTATGTTTTGAACCATTCCTGTGACACTAGTTATAGATTCCGATGCTTCACTTCAGGTTTACTGTATCCCTCGGACCTTCTTATTGACAATGAAACACAGAAATTGCATCGGAATTAAATACAAAAGGCACAATGCCGACTTAAGTACAAGAAGACCGACTCTTCCCACTGTCTATGATTTGAGCCATTCCTGTTACAGTAGTTATAGATTCCGATGCTTCACTTCAGGTTTACTGTATCCCTTGGACCTTCTTATTGACGATGAAACACAGAAATTGCATCGGAATTAAACAAAAAAGGCACAATGCCGACTTAAGTACAAGAAGACTGACCCTACTTACTGTGTATGATTTGAACCATTCCTGTGACACTACTTATAGATTACGATGCTTCACTCCAGGTTTACTAAATCCCTTGGACCTTCGTATTGACGATGAAACACTGAAATTGCATAGGAATTAAATAGAAAAGGCACAATGCAGACTTAAGTACAAGAAGACTGTCTCTTCCTACTGTCTATGCTTTGAACCATTCCTGTGACACTAGTTATAGATTCCGGTGCTTCACTTCCGGTTTACTGTATCCCTTGGACCTTCTTATTGACGATGAAACACAGAAATTGCATTGGAATTAAATACAAAAGGCAAAATGCCGACTTAAGTACAGGAATACTGACTGTTCTTACTGTTTATGATTTCAACCATCCCTGTGGCACTAGGTATAAATTCCGATGCTTCACTCCAGGTTCACTGTATCCTTTGGACCTTCTTATTGACGATGAAACACAGATCTTGCATCGGAATTAAATACAAAAGGCACAATGCCGACTTAAGTACAAGAAGACTGACTCTTCTTACCGGCTATGTTTTGAACCATTCCTGTGACACTAGTTATAGATTCCGATGCATCACTCCAGGTTTACTGTATCCCTTGCACCTTCTTATTGACGATGAAACACGAAAATAGCATCGGAATTAAATACAAAAGGCAAATTGCCGACTTAAGTACAAGAAGACTGACTCTTCTTACTAGCTATGTTTTGAACCATTCCTGTGACACTAGTTATAGATTCCGATGCTTCACTCCAGGTTTACTGTATCCCTTGGACCTCCATATTGACGAAGAAACACAGAAATTGCATCGGAATTAAATACAAAAGGCACAATGCCGACTTAAGTACAAGAAGACTGACTCTTTTTACTGACTATGCTTTGAACCACTCCTGTGACACTAGTTATAGATTCCGGTGCTTCACTTCAGGTTTACTGTATCCCTTGGACCTTCTTATTGACGATGAAACACAGAAATTACATCGGAATTAAATACAAAAGGCAAAATGCCGACTTCAGTACATGAATACTGACTCTTCTTACTGTCTATGATTTCAACCATCCCTGTGTCACTAGGTATAGATTCCGATGCTTCACTCCAGGTTTACTGTATCCCTTATACCTTCTTATTGACGATGAAACACATATCTTGCATCGGAATTTAGTACAAAAGGCACAAAGCCGACTTAAGCACAAGAAGACTGACTCTTCTTACTGACTATGTTTTGAACCATTCCTGTGACACTAGTTATAGATTCCGATGCTTGACTTCAGATTTACTGTATCCCTTTGACCTTCTTATTAACGATGAAACACAGAAATTGCATCGGAATTAAATACTAAATTCAAATGCCGAATTAAGTACAAGAAGACTGACTCTTCTTACTATCGATGTTTTGAACCATTCCTGTGACAGTAGTTACAGATTCCGATGCTTCACTCCAGGTTTACTGTATCCCTTGGACCTTCTTATTGACGATGAAACACAGAAATTGCATCGGAATTAAACAAATCAGGCACAATGCCGACTTAAGTACAAGAAGACTGACCCTACTTACTGTCTATGATTTGAACCATTCCTGTGACACTACTTATAGATTACGATGCTTCACTCCAGGTTTACTAAATCCCTTGGTCCTTCTTATTGACGATGAAACACAGAAATTGCATAGGAATTAAATAGAAAAGGCACAATGCAGACTTAAGTACAAGAAGACTGTCTCTTCCTACTGTCTATGCTTTGAACCATTCCTGTGACACTAGTTATAGATTCCGATGCTTCACTTCGGTTTTACTGTTTCCCTCTGACCTTTTAATTGACGACGAAACATAGAAATTGCATTGGAATTAAATACAAAAGGCACAATGCCGACTTAAGTACAAGAAAACTGACTCTTCCCACTGTCTATGCTTTGAACCATTCCTGTTACACTAGATATAGATTCCGATGCTTCACTTCAGGTTTACTGTATCCCTTGGATCTTCTTATTGACGATGAAACACAGAAATTGCATCGGAAATAAATACAAAAGGCACAATGCCGACTTATGTACAAGAAGACTGACTCATCTTACTGACTATGTTTTGAACCATTCCTGTGACACTAGTTATAGACTCTGATGCTTCTCTTAAGTTTTACTGTATCCCTTGGACCTTCAAATTGAAGATGAAACACAGAAATTGCATCGGAATTAAATACAAAAGACACAATGCCGACTTAAGTACAAGAATACTGACTCTTCTTACTGTCTACGTTTTGAACCATCCCTGTGACACTAGTTATAGATTCCGATGCTTAACTCCAGGTTTACTGTATCCCCTGGACCTTCTTATTGACGATGAAACACAGAAAATTCATCGGAATTAAATACAAAAGCTACAATTCCGATTTTAGTACAAGAAGACTGACTCTTCTCACTGACTATGTTTTGATTCATTCCTGTGACACTAGTTAGAGATTCCGATGCTTCACTCAAGGTTTTCTGTATCCCTTGGATCTTCTTATTGACGATGAAACACAGAAATTTGCATCGGAATTAAATACAAAAGGTACAATGCCGACTTAAGTACTAGAAGACTGACTCTTCTTACTGACTATGTTTGAACCATTTCTGTGACACTAGTTATAGATTCCGATGCTTCACTCCCGGTTTACTGTATCCCTTGGACCTTCATATTGATGATGAAACACAAAAATAGCATCGGAATTAAATACAAAAAGCACAATGCCGACTTAAGTACAAAAAGACTGACTCTTCTTACTGACTATGTTTTGAACCAGTCCTGTGACACTAGTTATAGATTCCGGTGCCTCACTTCAGGTTTAATGCATCCCTTGGACCTTCTTATTGACGATGAAACACAGAAATTGCATGGGAATTAAATACAAAAGGCACAATGCCGACTTTAGTACAAGAATACTGACTCTTCTTACTGTCTATGTTTTGAACCATCCCTGTGACACTAGTTACAGATTCCGAAGCTTCACTCCAGGTTTACTGTATCACTTGGACCTTCTTATTGACGATGAAACACAGAACTTGCATCGGAATTAAATACAAAAGGCACAATGCCTACTTAAGTACAAGAAAACTGACTCTTCTTACTGACTATGTTTTGAACCATTCCTGAGACTTCAGATTTACTGTATCCCTCTGACCTTCTTATTAACGATGAAACACAGAAATTGCATCGGAATTAAATATTAAAGGCACAATGTCGAATTAAGTACAAGAAGACTGACTCTTCTTAATGTCGATGTTTTGAACCATTCCTGTGACAGTAGTTATTAATTCCGATGCTTCACTCCAGGTTTACTGTATCCCTGGGACCTTCTTATTAACGATGAATCACAGAACTTGCATCGGAATTAAATAAAAAAGGCACAATGCCGACTTAAGTACAAGTAGTCTGACCCTACTTACTGTCTACGTTTTGAACCATTCCTGTGACACTAGTTATAGATTCCGATGCTCTACTCTAGGTTTACTATATCCATTGGACCTTCTTATTGACGATGAAACACAGAAATTGCATAGGAATTAAATAGAAAAAGCACAATGCCGACTTAAGTACAAGAAGACTGTCTCTTCCTACTGTCTATGCTTTCAACCATTCCTGTGACACTAGTTATAGACTCTGATGCTTCACTTCAGGTTTACTGTATCCGTTGGACCTTCATATTGAAGATGAAACACAGAAATTGCATCGGAATTAAATACAAAAGGCACAATGCCGACTTAAGTACAAGAATACTGACTCTTCTTACTGTCTACGCTTTGAACCATCCCTGTGACACTAGTTATAGATTCCGATGCTTATCTCCAGGTTTACTGTATCCCTTGGACCCTCTTATTGACGATGAAACACAGAAATTGCATCGGAATTAAATACAAAATGCACAATGCCGACTTTAGTACACGAAGACTGTATCTTCTTACTGACTATGCTTTGATTCATTCCTGTTACACTAGTTATAGTTTCCGATGCTTCACTCCAGGTTTACTGTATCCCTTGCACCTTCTTATTGACGATGAAACACAGAAATTGCATCGGAATTAAAAACAAAAGCCACATTGCCGACTTAAGTACAAGAAGACTGATTCTTCTTACTGACTATGTTTGAACCATTCCTGTGACACTAGTTATAGATTCCGATGCTTCACTTCAGGTTTAGCGTATCCCTTGGACCTTCGTATTGACGATGAAACACAGAAATGGCATCGGAATTAAATACAAAAGGCACAATGCCGACTTAGGTAGAAGAAGACTGACTCTTCTTACTGACTATGTTTTGAACCATTCCTGTGACACTAGTTATAGACTCTGATGCTTCACTTCAGGTTTACTGTATCCGTTGGACCTTCATATTGAAGATGAAACACAGAAATTGCATCGGAATTAAATACAAAAGGCACAATGACGACTTAAGTACAAGAATACTGACTCTTCTTACTGTCTACGCTTTGAACCATCCCTGTGACACTAGTTATAGATTCCGATGCTTATCTCCAGGTTTACTGTATCCCTTGGACCCTCTTATTGACGATGAAACACAGAAATTGCATCGGAATTAAATACAAAATGCACAATGCCGACTTTAGTACACGAAGACTGTATCTTCTTACTGACTATGCTTTGATTCATTCCTGTTACACTAGTTATAGTTTCCGATGCTTCACTCCAGGTTTACTGTATCCCTTGCACCTTCTTATTGACGATGAAACACAGAAATTGCATCGGAATTAAAAACAAAAGCCACATTGCCGACTTAAGTACAAGAAGACTGATTCTTCTTACTGACTATGTTTGAACCATTCCTGTGACACTAGTTATAGATTCCGATGCTTCACTTCAGGTTTAGCGTATCCCTTGGACCTTCGAATTGACGATGAAACACAGAAATGGCATCGGAATTAAATACAAAAGGCACAATGCCGACTTAGGTAGAAGAAGACTGACTCTTCTTACTGACTATGTTTTGAACCATTCCTGTGACACTAGTTATAGACTCTGATGCTTCACTTCAGGTTTACTGTATCCGTTGGACCTTCATATTGAAGATGAAACACAGAAATTGCATCGGAATTAAATACAAAAGGCACAATGCCGACTTAAGTACAAGAATACTGACTCTTCTTACTGTCTACGCTTTGAACCATCCCTGTGACACTAGTTATAGATTCCGATGCTTATCTCCAGGTTTACTGTATCCCTTGGACCCTCTTATTGACGATGAAACACAGAAATTGCATCGGAATTAAATACAAAATGCACAATGCCGACTTTAGTACACGAAGACTGTATCTTCTTACTGACTATGCTTTGATTCATTCCTGTTACACTAGTTATAGTTTCCGATGCTTCACTCCAGGTTTACTGTATCCCTTGGACCTTCTTATTGACGATGAAACACAGAAATTGCATCGGAATTAAATACATAAGGACAATGCCGATTTAAGTACAAGAAGACTGACTCTTCTTACTGACTATGTTTTGAACCATTCCTGTGACACTAGTTATACATTCCGATGCTTGACTTCAGATTTACTGTATCCCTCTGACCTTCTTATTAACGATGAAATACAGAAATTGCATCGGAATTAAATACTAAAGGCACAATGCCGAATTAAGTACAAGAAGACTGACTCTTCTTACTGTCGATGTTTTGAAACATTCCTGTGACAGTAGTTATAGATTCCGATGCTTCACTTCAGGTTTACTGTATCCCTTGGACCTTCTTATTGACGATGAAACACAGAAATTGCATCGGAATTAAATACAAAAGGCACAATACCGACTTAAGTACAAGAATACTGACTCTTCTTACTTTCTATGTTTTGAACCATCCCAGTGTCACTAGTTCCAGATTCCGATGCTTCACTCCAGGTTTACTGTATCACTTTGTAACGCCGGAAATGCATATCCTCCTATTTCCATCTATTGTACTATTATTTTTTTCCTTGTTTTGTTACCTCAAGATATGACATTTCTGTCTCTTTATATATTGTAATTGCTTTACTGTTTGGATATATATATATATTTATGCACGTATGTCGATGTATAATTCGTTTGTTTCGTAAATATTATTTGTATTTTTACGCTGGGTCTTGCCTAGGGAAAACTGCTATCGAACGATTACGTCGATAGGTCGTGTGAAGAATCAAAGTGTGTAGGATCTTTGGTAGTGTTAACTCTGCCGCGTGGGGCGCGGGCAGAAGGAGTCTGTCGGGAGTAGCGAGTGGAGCAGGTGTGTTGTGTGACGCTCCCACGAGTTGCCGCGCTTTTGGGGTTTGGCAGCATGTAATTGCGCTCGACTCGCGATGATAGTTACTGACATGGTGTCGCGGACGGGAAGCATTAGCTGGCGCACATCAAGAGCCCGTTTCGCCTGGTAACCGTGTCGAGAAGAAGGCGCGCCAACATCCAGCTTCTGCAACAGCGACGGCCGACAATGAGTGACTGTCGCCACCTCCTCGACCGACGGCTTCAAACCTTCAATCAACCAACAAGGAAGACTAAAAGCACGTAAAGTTTCAGAACTGTATGGCAGACCTGAGCTTTCCAAATTGTTCCATTTGTCTCGCAAAATTACAGCAACTTAGCATGAATCTTTGTTGCTCATTGTCCCAATTGCATTGCCATGCAGGGTCCCTTCCTTTTCCGAAATGAACCCGAGTGTCGTTGAAATTCAAACGCCAGCATTAAAGTAATATAGCTAACTCGTTTTCACTGCTTTAATTTCAAAGTTCAATTATGGCATTAATAGCTGGCTACAATATTCAGATTACACAAGCACGAATTAAGACTGCGAGCTTTGTTACCGTATTTTAGCTTACCTGTGACTGCAGCTCAGCTTGGTACGTACTAAATTTTACTATTGTTAATTGTTCAGAATCATTTAATTCAAGTTCAAAGTTAAATCTCTTATTTCTAAATTGCGTAGATTCAAGTAGTTTTTGAAATGATTGTTGAGGTAGTCCAAGACTAACCGTATTTTACTGAATTTCGATGTGCTTCAGAAAGAAAGATCACTATTAACTTCAGTCACTAAATTAACTTTCGATTTTCCGGTTTTATTAATTCTTTTGCTAAATTAAGTCAGGGTGTAGCGAAATTTATTACTTCTGACAAACTTTCAGTTTTCACACTACACGTGTCAACCTTCAGTTGCCACGCTTCTAGTGCTAATTATATGTGTAATAACCTTTCTTCTTCAGTCACTATAGTAATTGTGCTTAGGACTGGCGACCGTGATTCCCCCAAATCTCAAATACCTAATTACCGCTAGTTAATTGTTAACGTAACGGCTGCACATTTACTTGCTTTATTAACTTTACCCCTTTTCAAAATCAATATCCACCAGTTTCATTAGCACATTTCCTTTCATATAGATGTAACCCTTTCCTCCCTCTTTACCGACAGGTTAACTTCGGTGACGATTACTTTTCCAAAACTCCCATTAGGTACACGCGGTTTCATTTTTCACTGTCATTAAGGCCGGTAAGTGAGGGGGAGGCTACACGTGGCGACCGTGACAGGACAATCTTCGAATTTGAGGTTGTTCTGGACACGAATTTTGCATTGTGCAAATCTCGTAACAAAGTATTGGTTACGAACAGGTCGTTACGTCAGCGACATTAAGTAGTGGGAGTAAATCTAATTATATTTGAGATTTGGCATTTATATTGAAAATTATTAAAATGAGTGAAGGCAACAATTACCAAAATTTGGTAGACTTGGATACGGAACAATCGGTCCAACAGTGGGAAACGCGCATGGCGGTTCCCATTGTTCAGGGGCAGGCGGGTAGCATGAAAGACGCGACCGCCGAAACGCAACAAAGAGCAGAAATGGAATTCCAAGCTTTAGAAAATGTTTCGGAATCGGAAGCGAAAATCAAATCTGTACCCCTTGATGATGAATACGGGGGAACATGTATAGAGGAACCAGCTACGGAAGTAAAACCGGTAGTCTCCGGGAATTTAACTGATTTATTGAATGTTTTGATTAATGAAATCAAGAGTCAATCGGCAGAAATTATAGCTCTGTCTGCCAAGCAAGAAGCTCAGTCTGAAAAAATTGAACGAATGCTAGACAATCAGAACAAAGCTATTAATGTTGTTAACAACAATGTTGAAGTTGTTAACACAAAAGTTGATAAAATCAAAGACGATATTGTCGTGATTAATACCGAAATCGGTAACCTTAAACAGGAAATGATAGGCGTTCAGGCGGAAATTGCGAGCATAAATACTCGTTTTGATTCCGAAATTAGCAGAATCGAGAAAAGTGTAGGAGAAGCAGTTGCTCCGATCATCGAGAATAAGGTGACGGAACAAATTCAATTAGTGAAAAAAGAGGATCAACAGAAGGTGGAAACTTTAAAGGCTTTAGTGTCCGAAGTAGACACTAAAGTGAGGGAGCAGGCTAATACCTGCGAAGAGAAAAAGAGGGAAGTGGAAACGCTTGCGACAACCACTTGCCAAGTAATTACGAGAGTGTCGGAATTAGAAAAGAAACTTGACGAAAAACAGAGCTATGTGCCAATCTGTGCACATAGTTCGGAATTGTTGACGAAAGAGGAGCGGTTCGACCCCTTGAAAAAAGGCGGTATACACGCGACGGATTTCATTAAAAATTGTGAAAGAGTTTTACCCAGATCATGGACTAATGAGAGAAAAATTAATGCGGTTATTGATGTGCTGGCTGGTGATGCCAAGCGTTGGGGCTTAACCTCGACATTACGAACCTGACTTTTGACGAGTTTAAAAATTTGTTTCTGGCTGAATACTGGTCAGAGCAAAAACAGCAAAGTGTCTGGCGCGAATTTGTCGTATCGAGGCCTTTCGATGCGAATTCGCGCGGTTCGATGAGGGAGTTTCGTGAGGGCTGGATCCGCAAGTTGGAATATTTGCGTGATCGCCGCACGGAATCCGAAATAGTCTGGGAACTCTACAAGAAGCTTCCAGATGATACAAAACGCTACGTAGGAAGCAATTACAGGACAATCAATGATTTCCTAGAAAGAGTTGAGGACGAGGACAATTGGCGCAATAATCGCGACAGTGGTAGAGGCCGTGGTAACAACAACGGGTACCACAGCAACCACAGCAACGATAACCATGGGAATAATGCATACCGCAACCATGGCAGCAATAACAATAATGGTTCGGACCGTAATAACAATCGGTACAATGCAAATAATAACAGGAATGACGGAAACCAGTATCACACTAACGTGATACGGCCTTCACAGAATAGTAATAACGCCAGAGGGTGTGATCAGCCGCCTCAGCAGCATCCGGGGAGCGTATCTGCTGGGACGAGACAGGGAAACCATTGCCCGCGCCGGTGAGGGGCCGACCGGGCGTGGAGAAATTTTGGCGGCCCAATAACAGTAGAAAACCGAGGTGTCGTCGTTATGGAAATTCCGTATGGAATAATCAACGGCGGGAGAGTGTGCCAGTATTAGGAGAAAGGAGTGCGCCCACAAGTAGTAGATCAGCTGTAGACACGGCAGTAGAAAATACATTCACTGTCAGTGAGAACAGTTTAAGCAGTGTTCCGGAAATCGATTATAAAGTGGCAGCTGTAACACCCACAGTGGAACTGGAGATTGAGTTTAAGAATGATTCGCAATTGTTGAGAGAAGATCAGATGTCGGATAAAACGTCCGTCATCGAGCGAGGGGATGCAGAGAGGGATGAGGTCTGGTTAAGGCAGTTCGGTCGCTTATACGACGAACTAAGAGATTATAGGGGCCTGTACGGGAGGAGTGTTTATAGGGAGCGCGGGCAGGATTTGCCGCGTCTCGTCCCACAGGAAGATAGTATTTGTGAAGTGATGGAAAGTTCTGGCCCTAACCGGCAGACTTTACCAGAAATAGTTGATGTTAAGGGGGAGCACGAGCAAGATTCGTCGTGTTTCGTCCCACAGGAGTTAGATGTTGAAGTAGTAACGGAAAGTTCTGGCCCTAACCGGCAGACCTTACCGAAAGTTTCAGTGGTAGAAGTAACCGACCCATCCGACGCAAACCTCCAGTTTAAACATTGCGAGAGTATTAAGGAGAAAGATTGCGAAAATTTTAGTGATAGCCGGACACGATTGGTAGAAAAGCACATAGATTACAGCGTGTATGAGGTTAGAGCTGACATTATACAGTCAGACGATAGCAGTGTGGGTTGCGCAGATCCAGAGGAAGTAATTTCAGATGCTACTGGGCACATTCCTCCAGGTAGATTGGCAGATGAGATCAATCTGACCAAAGTGGAATCAACGAAGGTGACAATTAGTGAATTGATAGCAAAGCAACACTCACTAGTTGACGAGTTACAGGAAAAGGTTCCGGTATTGGAGGCGAAGCTACAGACTAAGCCTCAGGACAAACGTGTTGAAATTAAAACTGTATGTGAACAGAGGCAGAAAAAGCCGCCAGATAAACCGGATTTAGGATCAAAGCCGGATGGTTTTTTCTGGAATGACCTGGATATAGACGAGGATTTACTGTGGGAAAATAAAGAAACAGTCGAGGACAAGTGTAGACAGATAGTAGTGTCTGTTAATATGCACGACCTACAACTAAACGTGTTGATTGACACCGGTGCAGAATTGAGTGCTGTATCTGGGAAAATATTTGAGTTACTGAAAGACAGACCTGGCATCGTAGTTATGCCAGTAACAGGAGTGAAAATTATCGGTGCTACTGGGAAGGCCAGTAAACCGGTCACAAAACAGATTTCTGTCAACTTCGAGATATGTGGGGCACGATTTGAACAAGAGTTTGTCGTCGTGCCAGACTTAACTACGGAAGTAATTATCGGGTTAGATTGGCTATTAAAGTACCGTGCAGTGATTAACTGCGAAAGCAAAACTTTGACATGTATGTCACTAGATAAAACAATGGTAGTTGGTTTTGACGAGGCAGGAGACGGTGTGCATAGGCAATACCAGCCTATACACATTGTTAACTAGCCGGATGACATTGACGTAGGAATGAGTTTGAACTGCCATAACATGAGGAATTTCGGCATTGACAAAAGTGTAGAAAGTGAATTGGAAGAGATAATCAAATTCCCTCCACGGATTAACATTAGTATTGGTGTGAAAAAAGATCGTTTGCGAGAAGTAATGAAGCTAAAAGCCGATGCTCGCATACGTCGTCATGACGCTAAAGCGCGTTTTGCTAAGTTTGCAATCGGAGACTTAGTACTTGTAAAAGCTCATGAGAAATCGAGCGAGATAGACCATGAAAACTCTAAATTTAAGTTTGTTTATAATGGACCATATAAAGTCATTGGTATGCCTCACACAAATGCTTACGGAATATTGTAGACTTGAAATTGTACCAACCTAGGATCGATTAATACCACACAATGGGTAATTTATACAGTATGTAAAATAGAGTATAAGATTTAACGATTTGCTAGATTGCCATGCTTTTGACTGACCAAGGTCATTAAAGAAGTTGTAATTAATAAGTAATTAATTTTGATTAATCAATTTAATTTTAATCAATTTAATCATGATCTAATCAACTGAAAAATCCAAGCTGCTAGTTTAAGTTTTCAGCTGAGTCACAGTAGATTAAGGAATGTAAATATGATTTTGTAAATAGCTGTAAGATTTCATAAATATGTGATTTACTAGTCATTGCCGATGTACTTAGACGCTGTTTTAAGTTTCAGGCTAGTACATGCGTGTGATGATGGACAGTGTTGAGTTATCCACTGTGATAGTATTAAGGGACTCCTTGAGATTACTCGGGAGTGAGTTTTTCCTAAAGAATTCAGTGAAACGGACGTTCTGGAAACGCCGTCACAAGGGCGAGTGAGATCAAGCGTGCCGCACACGCGGGCGCAACAATACTGGCGAGGCGAGCCGCTGTCGGCTCTTGTGCCGCTGTTGGCTCTTGGGCCGCTGTCGGCATTCTTTGTACTTGCGAGTACGGAAGGCGGAATTGTTTTTCTTCCTGGACAGCTGAAAGAATTCTACTGTCAATATTTATGGTTTTTTCGATCTGATGTGTGTTATTTTCTTGTTTAGCGTTTAATGGACTCCCATGACGAGAATATTAATTATGAAAGGGTTATGTAAAAATGTGTATTCTATGTAATTAATTATTAATTTGCGTATTTTGATCTACCTGTTTTTATGACCATGTACTCTGATTAATTGTATAAATAGTATTCCATTTCTTGATACTGTTGGGAATTTTGACAATTTTAGAATAGCTAAACCGTTTTCTATGTTTTCTATGAATTTTGATATGTTGTCAACCTGTTTTATTTTGTGCAAGATGACAGAGTGGAATAAGATTAGGAGTTTCTCCACTCAATTATTATTGTCTACAAATTGGTTTATGGTTAATTAGACGAATGCTAAATTTTGTTGATGTTTTGAGCATATGCATTTCCGCTGTTTCTTTTTTGGGACATTTTCTGAGTCTGTTTACGTTACACGAACATCCTCAGACAATGTGGGGCACGTGTAACGCCGGAAATGCATATCCTCCTATTTCCATCTATTGTACTATTATTTTTTTCCTTGTTTTGTTACCTCAAGATATGACATTTCTGTCTCTTTATATATTGTAATTGCTTTACTGTTTGGATATATATATATTTATGCACTTATGTCGATGTATAATTGGTTTGTTTCGTAAATATTATTTGTATTTTTACGCTGGGTCTTGCCTAGGGAAAACTGCTATCGAACGATTACGTCGATAGGTCGTGTGAAGAATCAAAGTGTGTAGGATCTTTGGTAGTGTTAACTCTGCCGCGTGGGGCGCGGGCAGGGCGGTAGGAGTCTGGCTGGAGTAGCGAGTGGAGCAGGTGTGTTGTGTGACGCTCCCGCGAGTTGCCGCGCTTTCGGGGTTTGGCAGCATGTAATTGCGCTCGACTCGCGATGATAGTTTCTGACATGGTGTCGCGGACGGGAAGCATTAGCTGGCGCACATCAAGAGCCCGTTTCGCCTGGTAACCGTGTCGAGAAGAAGGCGCGCCAACATCCAGCTTCTGCAACAGCGACGGCCGACAATGAGTGACTGTCGCCACCTCCTCGACCGACGGCTTCAAACCTTCAATCAACCAACAAGGAAGACTAAAAGCACGTAAAGTTTCAGAACTGTATGGCAGACCCCAGCTTTCCAAATTGTTCCATTTGTCTCGCAAAATTACAGCAACTTAGCATGAACCTTTGTTGCTCATTGTCCCAATTGCATTGCCAAGCAGGGTCCCTTCCTTTTCCGAAATGAACCCGAGTGTCGTTGAAATTCAAACGCCAGCATTAAAGTAATATAGCTAACTCGTTTTCACTGCTTTAATTTCAAAGTTCAATTATGGCATTAATAGCTGGCTACAATATTCAGATTACACAAGCACGAATTAAGAGTGCGAGCTTTGTTACCGTATTTTAGCTTACCTGTGACTGCAACTCAGCTTGGTACGTACTAAATTTTACTATTGTTAATTGTTCAGAATCATTTAATTCAAGTTCAAAGTTAAATCTCTTATTTCTAAATTGCGTAGATTCAAGTAGTTTTTGAAATGATTGTTGAGGTAGTCCAAGACTAACCGTATTTTACTGAATTTCGATGTGCTTCAGAAAGAAAGATCACTATTAACTTCAGTCACTAAATTAACTTTCGATTTTCCGGTTTTATTAATTCTTTTGCTAAATTAAGTCAGGGTGTAGCGAAATTTATTACTTCTGACAAACTTTCAGTTTTCACACTACACGTGTCAACCTTCAGTTGCCACGCTTCTAGTGCTAATTATATGTGTAATAACCTTTCTTCTTCAGTTACTATAGTAATTGTCCTTAGGACTGGCGACCGTGATTCCCCCAAATCTCAAATACCTAATTACCGCTAGTTAATTGTTAACGTAACGGCTGCACATTTACTTGCTTTATTAACTTTACCCCTTTTCAAAATCAATATCCACCAGTTTCATTAGCACATTTCCTTTCATATAGATGTAACCCTTTCCTCCCTCTTTACCGACAGGTTAACTTCGGTGACGATTGCTTTTCCAAAACTCCCATTAGGTACACGCGGTTTCATTTTTCACTGTCATTAAGGCCGGTAAGTGAGGGGGAGGCTACAACTTGGACCTTCTTATTGACGATGAAACACAGAACTTGCATCGGAATTAATTACAAAAGGCACAATGCCGACTTAAGTACAAGAAAACTGACTCTTCTTACTGCCTATGTTTTGAACCATTCCTGTGACAGTAGTTATTAATTCCGATGCTTCACCCCAGGTTCACTGTATCCCTTGGACCTTCGTATTGACGATGAATCACAGAACTTGCATCGGAATTAAATAAAAAAGGCACAATGCCGACTTAAGTACAAGTAGACTGACCCTACTTACTGTCTACGTTTTGAACCATTCCTGTGACACTAGTTATAGATTCCGATGCTCTACTCCAGGTTTACTACATCCATTGGACCTTCTTATTGACGATGAAACACAGAAATTGGATAGGAATTAAATAGAAAAGGCACAATGCCGACTTAAGTACAAGAAGACTGTCTCTTCCTACTGTCTATATTTTGAACCATTCCTGTGACACTAGTTGTAGATTCCGATGCTTCACTTCAGGTTTACTGTAACCCTCTGACCTTCTTATTGACGATGAAACACAGAAATTGCATCGGAATTAAATACAAAAGGCACAATGCAGACTTAAGTACAAGAAGACTGTCTCTTCCTACTGTCTATGCTTTGAACCATTCCTGTGACACTAGTTATAGATTCCGATGCTTCACTTCGGGTTTACTGTATCCCTCTGACCTTTTAATTGACGATGAAACATAGAAATTACATTGGAATTAAATACAAAAGGCACAATGCCGACTTAAGTACAAGAAAACTGACTCTTCCCACTGTCTATGCTTTGAACCATTCCTGTTACACTAGTTATAGATTCCGATGCTTCACTTCAGGTTTACTGTATCCCTTGGACCTTCTTATTGACGATGAAACACAGAAATTGCATCGGAATTAAATACAAAAGCCACAATGCCGACTTATGTACAAGAAGACTGACTCATCTTACTGACTATGTTTTGAACCATTCCTGTGACACTAGTTATAGACTCTGATGCTTCACTTAAGTTTTACTGTATCCCTTGGACCTTCATATTGAAGATGAAACACAGAAATTGCATCGGAATTAAATACAAAAGGCACAATGCCGACTTAAGTACAAGAATACTGACTCTTCTTACTGTCTATGTTTTGAACCATTCCTGTGACACTAGTTATAGATTCCGATGCTTTACTCCCGGTTTACTGTATCCCTTGGACCTCCTTGTTGACGAAGAAATACAGAAATTGCTTCGGAAATAATTACAAAAGGCACAATGCCGACTTAAGTACAAAAAGACTGATTCTTCTTACTGACTATGATTTGAACCATTCCTGTGACACTAGTTATAGATTCCGGTGCTTCACTTCAGGTTTACTGCATCCCTTGGACCTTCTTATTGACGATGAAACACAGAAATTGCATGGGAATTAAATACAAAAGGCACAATGCCGACTTTAGTACAAGAATACTGACTCTTCTTACTGTCTATGTTTTGAACCATCCCTGTGTCACTAGTTACAGATTCCGATGCTTCACTCCAGGTTTACTGTATCACTTGGACCTTCTTACTGACGATGAAACACAGAACTTGCATCGGAATTAAATACAAAAGGCACAATGCCGACTTAAGTACAAGAAAACTGACTCATCTTACTGACTATGTTTTGAACCATTCCTGTGACTTCAGATTTACTGTATCCCTCTGACCTTCTTATTAACGATGAAACACAGAAATTGCATCGGAATTAAACACTAAAGGCACAATGCCAAATTAAGTACAAGAAAACTGACTCTTCTTAATGTCGATGTTTTGAACCATTCCTGTGACAGTAGTGATTAATTCCGATGCTTCACCCCAGATTTACTGTATCCCTGGGACCTTCTTATTGACGATGAATCACATAACTTGCATCGGAATTAAATAAAAAAGGCACAATGCCGACTTAAGTACAAGTAGTCTGACCCTACTTACCGTCTACGATTTGAACCATTCCTGTGACACTAGTAATAGATTCCGATGCTCTACTCCAGGTTTACTATATCCATTGGACCTTCTTATTGACGATGAAACACAGAAATTGCATAGGAATTAAATAGAAAATGCACAATGCCGACTTAAGTACAAGAAGACTGTCTCTTCCTGCTGTCTATGTTTTTGAACCATTCCTGTGACACTAGTTATAGATTCCGATGCTTCACTTCATGTTTACGGTATCCCTCTGACCTTCTTATTGACGATGAAATACAGAAATTTCATCGGAATTAAATACTAAAGGCACAATGCCGAATTAAGTACAAGAAGACTGACTCTTCTTACTGTCGATGTTTTGAACCATTCCTGTGACAGTAGTTATAGATTCCGATGCTTCACTCCAGGTTTACTGTATCCCTTGGACCTTCTTATTGACGATGAAACACAGAAATTGCATCGGAATTAAATACAAAAGGCACAATGCCGACTTAAGTACAAGAATACTGACTCTTCTTACTGTCTATGTTTTGAACCATCCCTGTGTCACTAGTTACAGATTCCGATGCTTCACTCCAGGTTTACTGTATCACTTGGACCTTCTTATTGACGATGAAACACAGAACTTGCATCGGAATTAAATACAAAAGGCACAATGCCGACTTAAGTACAAGAAAGCTGACTCTTCTTACTGCCTATGTTTTGAACCATTCCTGTGACTTCAGATTTACTGTATCCCTCTGGCCTTCTTATTAACGATGAAACACAGAAATTGCATCGGAATTAAATACTAAAGGCACAATGCCGAATTAAGTACAAGAAGACTGACTCTTCTTACTGTCGATGTTTTGAACCATTCCTGTGACAGTAGTTATAGATTCCGATGCTTCACTCCAGGTTTACTGTATCCCTTGGACCTTCTTATTGACGATGAAACACAGAAATTGGATAGGAATTAAATAGAAAAGGCACAATGCCAACTTAAGTACAAGAAGGCTGTCTCTTCCTACTGTCTATGTTTTGAACCATTCCTGTGACACTAGTTGTAGATTCCAATGCTTCACTTCAGGTTTACTGTATCCTTCTGACCTTCTTATTGAAGATGAAACATAGAAATTGCATCGGAATTAAATACAAAAGGCACAATGCCGACTTAAGTACAAGAAGACTGACTCTTCCCACTGTCTATGCTTTGAACTATTCCTGTTACACTAGTCATAGATTCCGATGCTTCACTTCAGGTTTACTGTATCCCTCTGACCTTCTTATTGACGATGAAACACAGAAATTGCATCGGAATCAAATACAAAAGGCACAATGCCGGATTATGTACAAGAATACTGTCTCTTCTTACTGTCTATGCTTTGAACCATTCATGTGACACTAGTTATAGATTCCGATGCTTCACTCCAGGATTACTGTATCCCTTGGACCTTCTTATTGACGATGAAACACAGAAATTGCATCAGAATTAAATACAAAAGGCACATTGGCGACTTAAGTACAAGAAGACTGACTCTTCTTACTGTCTATGATTTAAACCATCCCTGTGTCACTAGTTATAGATTCCGATTCTTCACTCCAGGTTTACTGTATCCCTTGGACCTTCATATTGACGATGAAACACAGAAATTGCATCGGAATTAAAAACAAAAGGCACAATGCCGACTTAAGTACAAGAAGACTGATTCTTCTTACTGACTATGTTTGAACCATTCCTGTGACACTAGTTATAGATTCCGATGCTTCACTTCAGGTTTACTGTATCCCATGGACCCTCGTATTGACGATGAAACACAGAAATGGCATCGGAATTAAATACAAAGGGCACAGTGCCGACTTATGTACAAGAAGACTGACTCTTCTTACTGACTATGCCTTGAACCATTCCTGTGACACTAGTTATAGACTCTGATGCTTCACTTCCGGTTTACTGTATCCCTTGGACCTTCATATTAAAGATGAAACACAGAAATTGTATCGGAATTAAATACAAAAGGCACAATGCCGACTTAAGTACAAGAATACTGACTCTTCTTACTGTCTACGCTTTGAACCATCCCTGTGACACTAGTAACAGATTCCGACGCTTAACTCCAGGTTTACTGTATCCCTTGGACCGTCTTATTCACGATGAAACACAGAAATTACATCGGAATGAAATACAAAAGGCACAATGCCGACTTTAGTACAAGAAGACTGACTCTTCTTATTGACTATGTTTTGATTCATTCCTGTTACACTAGTTATAGATTCCGATGTTTGACTTCAGATTTACTGTATCCCTCTGACCTTCTTATTAACGATGAAACACAGAAATTGCATCGGAGTTAAATATTAAAGGCACAACGCCGAATTAAGTACAAGAAGACTGACCCTACTTACTGTCTATGTTTTGAACCATTCCTGTGACACTAGTTATAGATTCCGATGCTTCACTCCAGGTTTACTATATCCTTTGGACCTTCTTATTGACGATGTAACACAGAAATTGCATCGGAATTAAATACAAAAGGCACAATGCCGACTTAAGTACAAGAAGACTGACTCTTCTTACTGACTTTGTTTTGAACCATTTCTGTGACACTAGTTATAGATTCCGATGTTTCACTCCCGGTTTACTGTATCCCTTGGACCTTCTTATTGACGATGAAACACAAAAATAGCGTCGGAATTAAATACAAAAGGGACAATGCTGACTTAAGTACAAGAAGACTGACTCATCTTACTGACTATGTTTTGAACCATTCCTGTGACACTAGTTATAGATCCCGATGCTTCACTCCGGGTTTACTGTATCCCTTGGACCTCCTTATTGACGAAGAAACACAGAAATTGCAACGGAATTAAATACAAAAGGCACAATGCCGACTTAAGTTTAAGAAGACTGACTCTTCTTACTGACTATGTTTTGAACCATTCCTGTGACACTAGTTATAGATTCCGGTGCTTCACTTCAGGTTTACTGCATCCCTGGGACCTTCTTATTGACGATGAAACACAGAAATTGCATCGGAATTAAATACCAAAGGCACAATGCCGACTTAAGTAGAAGAATGCTGACTCTTCTTACTGTCTATGTTTTGAACCATCCCTGTGTCACTAGTTATAGATTCCGATGCTTTACTCCAGGTTTACTGTAACCCTTGGACCCTCTTATTGACGATGAAACACAGAACTTGCATCGGAATTAAATGCAAAAAGCACAATGCCGACTTAAGTACAAGAAAACTGAGTCTTCTTATTGACTATGTTTTGAACCATTCCTGTGACACTAGTTATAGATTCCTATGCTTGACTTCAGATTTACTGTATCCCTCTGACTTTCTTATTAACGATGAAACACAGATATTGCATCGGAATTAAATACTAAAGGCACAATGCCGAATTAAGTACAAGAAGACTGACTCTTCTTAATGTCGATGGTTTGAACCATTCCTGAGACAGTAGTTATAAATTCCGATGCTTCACCCAAGGTTTACTGTATCCCTTGGACCTTCTTATTGACGATGAAACACAGAACTTGCATCGGAATTAAATAAAAAAGGCACAATGCCGACTTAAGTACAAGAAGACTGACCCTACTTAGTCTCTACGTTTTGAACCATTCCTGTGACACTAGTTATAGATTCCGATGCTTGACTTCAGATTTTCTGTATCCCTCTGACCTTCTTATTAACGATGAAGCACAGAAATTGCATCGGAATTAAATACTAAAGGCACAATGCCGTATTAAGTACAAGAAGACTGATTCTTCTTACTGACTATGTTTTGAACCATTCCTGTGACACTGGTTATAGATTCCGATGCTTGACTTCAGATTTTCTGTATCCCTCTGACCTTCTTATTAACGATGAAGCACAGAAATTGCATCGGAATTAAATACTAAAGGCACAATGCCGTATTAAGTACAAGAAGACTGACCCTACTTACTGTCTATGTTTTGAACCATTCCTGTGACACTAGTTATAGATTCCGATGCTTCACTCCAGGTTTAGTATATCCCTTGGACCTTCTTATTGACGATGAAAGACAGAAATTGCATAGGAATTAAGTAGAAAAGGCACAATGCCGACTTAAGTACAAGAAGACCGTCTCTTCCTACTGTTTTTGTTTTGAACCATTCCTGTGACACTATTTATAGATTCCGATGCTTCACTTCAGGTTTTCTATATCCCTCTGACCTTTTTATTGACGATGATACACAGAAATTGCATCGGAATTAAATAGTAAAGGCACAATGCCGAATTAAGTACAAGAAGACTGACTCTTCTTAATGTCGATGGTTTGAACCATTCCTGAGACAGTAGTTATAAATTCCGATGCTTCACCCAAGGTTTACTGTATCCCTTGGACCTTCTCATTGACGATGAAACACAGAAATTGCATCCGAATTAAATACAAAAGGCACAATGGCGACTTAAGTACAAGAGTATTGACTCTTCATACTGTCTATGTTTTGAACCATTCCTGTGACACTAGTAACAGACTCTGATGCTTCACTTCAAGTTTAGTGTATCCTTTGGACCTTATTATTGAAGATGAAACACAGAAATTGCATCGGAATTAAATACAAAAGGCACAATGCCGACTTAAGTACAAGAATACTGATACTTCTTACTCTCTACGATTTGAACCATCCCTAAGACACTAGTTATAGATTGCGATGCTTCACTCCAGGTTTACTGTATCCCTTGGACCTTCTTATTGACGATGAAACACAGAAATTGCATCGGAATTAAATACAAAAGGCGCAATGCCGACTTAAGTACAAGAAGACTGACCCTACTTACTGTCTATGTTTTGAACCATTCCTGTGACACTAGTTATTGATTCCGATGCTTCACTTCAGGTTTACTATATCCCTTGGACCTTCTTATTGACGACGAAACACAGAAATTGCATTGGAATTAAATAGAAAAGGCACAATGCCGACTTATGTACAAGAAGACTGACTCTTCGAACTGTCTATGCTTTGAACTATTCCTGTTACACTAGTTATAGATTCCGATGCTTCACTTCAGGTTTACTTTATCCCTTGGACCTTCTTATTGACGATGAAACACAGAAATTTCATCGGAATTAAATACAAAAGGCACAATGCCGACTTTAGTACAAGAAGACTGACTCTTCTCACTGACTATGTTTTGATTCATTCCTGTGGCACTAGTTATAGAATCCGATGCTTCACTCCAGGTTTACTGTATCAGTTCGACCTTCTTATTGACGATGTAACACAGAAATTGCATCGGAATTAAATACAAAAGGCACAATGCCGACTTAAGTACAAGAAGACTGACTCTTCTTACTGACTATGTTTTGAACCATTTCTGTGACACTAGTTATAGATTCCGATGTTTCACTCCCGGTTTACTGTATCCCTTGGACCTTCTTATTGACGATGAAACACAAAAATAGCGTCGGAATTAAATACAAAAGGCACAATGCTGACTTAAGTACAAGAAGACTGACTCATCTTACTGACTATGTTTTGAACCATTCCTGTGACACTAGTTATAGATTCCGATGATTCACTCCGGGTTTACTGCATCCCTTGGACCTCCTTATTGACGAAGAAACACAGAAATTGCAACGGAATTAAATTCAAAAGGCACAATGCCGACTTAAGTTTAAGATGACTGAGTCTTCTTACTGTCTATGTTTTGAACCATCCCTGTGTCACTAGTTATAGATTCCGATGCTTTACTCCAGGTTTACTGTATCCCTTGGACCCTCTTATTGACGATGAAACACAGAACTTGCATCGGAATTAATTACGCAAAGCACAATGCCGACTTAAGTACAAGAAAACTGAGTCTTCTTACTGACTATGTTTTGAACCATTCCTGTGACACTAGTTATAGATTCCTATGCTTGACTTCAGATTTACTGTATCCCTCTGACTTTCTTATTAACGATGAAACACAGAAATTGCATCGGAATTAAATACTAAAGGCACAATGCCGAATTAAGTACAAGAAGACTGACTCTTCTTAATGTCGATGGTTTGAACCATTACTGAGACAGTAGTTATAAATTCCGATGCTTCACCCAAGGTTTACTGTATCCCTTGGACCTTCTTATTGACGATGAAACACAGAACGTGCATCGGAATTAAATAAAAAAGGCACAATGCCGACTTAATTACAAGAAGACTGACCCTACTTACTGTCTACGTTTTGAACCATTCTTGTGACACTAGTTATAGATTCCGATGTTTCACTCCAGGTATTCGGTATCCCTTAAACATTCTTATTGACGATGAAACACAGAAATTGCATCGGAATTAAAAACAAAAGGCACAATGCCGACTTAAGTACAAGAAGACTGATTCTTCTTACTGACTATGTTTTGAACCATTCCTGTGACACTATTTATAGATTCCGATGCTTCACTTCAG
Organism: Schistocerca piceifrons; assembly: GCF_021461385.2. Lineage (NCBI taxonomy): Eukaryota > Metazoa > Arthropoda > Insecta > Orthoptera > Acrididae > Schistocerca > Schistocerca piceifrons. The sequence continues at coordinate 14,398,008 of NC_060146.1, read as the reverse complement.
GTTTACTGTATCCCTTGGACCTTCTTATTGACGATGAAACACAGAAATTGCATCGGAATTAAATACAAAAGGCACAATGCCGACTTAAGTACAAGCAGACTGATTCTTCTTACAGACTCTGTTTTGAACCATTCCTGTGACACTAGTTATAGATTCCGATGCTTGACTTCAGATTTACTGTATCCCTCTGACCTTCTTATTAACGATGAAACACAGAAATTGCATCGGAATTAAATACTAAAGGCACAATGCCGTATTAAGTACAAGAAGACTGACCCTACTTACTGTCTATGTTTTGAACCATTCCTGTGACACTAGTTATAGATTCCGATGCTACACTCCAAGTTTAGTATATCCCTTGGACCTTCTTATTGACGATGAAACACAGAAATTGCATAGGAATTAAGTAGAAAAGGCACAATGCCGACTTAATTACAAGAAGACTGTCTCTTCCTACTGTCTATGTTTTGAACCATTCCTGTGACACTAGTTATAGATTCCGATGCTTCACTTCAGGTTTTCTGCATCCCTCTGACCTTCTTATTGACGATGATACACAGAAATTGCATCGGAATTAAATACAAAATGCACAATGCCGACTTAAGTACAAGAAGACTGACTCTTCCCACTGTCTATGCTTTGAACCATTCCTGTTACACTAGTTATAGATTCCGGTGCTTCACTTCAGCTTTACTGTATCCCTTGGACCTTCTTATTGACGATGAAACACAGAAATTGCATCCGAATTAAATACAAAAGGCACAATGGCGACTTAAGTACAAGAATATTGACTCTTCATACTGTCTATGATTTGAACCATCCCTAAGACACTAGTTATAAATTCCGATGCTTCACTCCAGGTTTACTGTATCCCTTGGACCTTCTTATTGACGATGAAACACCGAAATTGCATCGGAATTAAATACAAAAGGCACAATGCCGTCTTAAGTACAAGAAGACTGACTCTTCTTACTGACTATGTTTTGAACCATTTCTGTGACACTAGTTATAGATTCCGATGCTTCACTCCCAGTTTACTGTATCCCTTGGACCTTCTTATTGACGATGAAACACAAAAATAGCATCGCAATTAAATCCAAAAGGCACAATGCCGACATAAGTACAAGAAGACTGACTCCTCTTACTGACTATGTTTTGAACCATTCCTGTGACACTAGTTATAGATTCCGATGCTTCACTCCAGGTTTGCTGTATCCCTTGGACCTCCTTATTGACAAGGAAAGACAGAAATTGCATCGGAATTAAATACAAAATTCACAATGCCGACTTAAGTACAAGAAGACTGACTCTTCTTACTGACTATGTTTTGAACCATTCCTGTGACACTAGTTATAGATTCCGGTGCTTCACTTCAGGTTTACTGCATCCCTTGGACCTTCTTATTGACGATGAAACGCAGAAATTGCATCGGAATTAAATACAAAAGGCACAATGCCGACTTAAGTACAAGAAAACTGACTCTTCTTACAGACTATGTTTTAAACCATTCCTGTGAAACTAGTTACAGATTCCGATGCTTCACATCAGGTTTACTGTATCCCTCTGACCTTCTTATTGACGATGAAACACAGAAATTGCATCGGAATCAAATACAAAAGGCACAAAGCCGGATTAAGTACAAGAATACTGACTCTTCTTACTGTCTATGCTTTGAACTATTCATGTGACACTAGTTATAGATTCCGATACTTCACTCCAGGATTACTGTATCCCTTGGACCTTCTTATTGACGATGAAACACAGTAATTGCATCGGAATTAAATACAAAACGCACAACGGCGACTTAAGTACAAGAAGACTGACTCTTCTTACTGTCTATGATTTGATCCATCCCTGTGTCACTAGTTATACATTCCGATGCTTCACCCCAGGTTTACTGTATGCCTTGAACCCTCTTATTGACGATGAAACACAGAACTTGCATCGGAATTAAATACAAAAGGCACAATGCCGACATAAGTACAAGAAGACTGACTCTTCTTACTGACTATGTTTTGAACCATGCCTGTGACACTAGTTATAGATTCCGATGCTTGACTTCAGATTTACTGTATCCCTCTGACCTTCTTATTAACGATGAAACACAGAAATTGCATCGGAATTAAATAAAAAAGGCACAATGCCGACTTAAGTACAAGGAGACTGACCCTACTTACTGTCTATGTTTTGAACCATTCCTGTGACACTAGTTATAGATTCCGATGCTTCACTCTAGGTTTACTATATCCCTTGGACCTTCTTATTGACGATGAAACACAGAAATTGCATAGGAATTAAATAGAAAAGGCACAATGAGGACTTAAGTACAAGAAATCTGTCTCTTCCTACTGTCTAAGTTTTGAACCATGCCTGTGACACTAGTTATAGATACCGATGCTTCACTTAAGATTAAATGTATCCCTTTGACCTTCATATTGAAGATGAAACACAGAAATTGCATCGGAATTAAATACAAAAGGCACAATGCCTACTTAAGTACAAGAAGACTGACTCTTCCCACTGTCTATGCTTTGAACCATTCCCGTTACACTAGTTATAGATTCCGATGCTCCACTTCTGGTTTACTGTATCCCTTGGACCTTCTTATTGACGATGAAACACAAAAATTGCATCGGAATTAAATACAAAAGGCACAATGCCGACTTATGTACAAGAAGACTGACTCTTCTTACTGACTATGTTTTGAACCATTCCTGTGACACTAGTTATAGATTCCGATGCTTCACTCCAGGTTTACTGTATCCCTTGGACCTTCTTATTGACGATGAAACACAGAAATTGCATCGGAATTAAATACAAAAGGCACAATGCCGAATTTAGTACAAGAAGACTGACTCCTCTTACTGACTATGTTTTGATTCATTCCTGTGACACTAGTTATAGATTCCGATGCTTCACTCCAGGTTTACTGTATCCCTTGGACGTTCTTATTGACGATGCAATACAGAAATTGCATCGGAATTAAATACAAAAGGCACAATGCCGACTTAAGTACTAGAAGACTGACTCTTCTTACTGACTATGTTTTGAGCCATTTCTGTGAAACTAGTTATAGATTCCGATGCTTCACTCAAGGTTTACTGTATCCCTTGGACCTTCTTATTGACGATGAAACACAGAAATTGCAGCGGAATTAAATACAAAAGGCACAATGCCAAGTAAAAGAAGACCGACTCTTCTTACTGACTATGTTTTGAACCATACCTGTGACACTAGTTATAGATTCCGGTGCTTCACTTCAGGTTTACTGTATCCCTTGTACCTTCTTATTGACGATGAAGCACAGAAATTGCATCGGAATTAAATACAAAAGGCGCAATGCCGACTTATGTACAAGAATACTGACTCTTCTTACTGTCGATGTTTTGAAGCATATCTGTGTTACTAGTTATAGATTCCGATGCTTCACTCCAGGTTTACTGTATCCCTTTGACCTTCTTATTGACGATGAAACACAGAAATTGCATCGGAATTAAATACAAAATGCACATTGCCGACTTAAGTACAAGAAGACTGACTCTACTCACTGACTATGTTTTGGACCATTCCAGTGACACTAGTTATAGATTCCGATGCTTCACTTCGGATTTACTGTATCCCTCTGACCTTCATATTGACGATGAAACACAGAAATTTCATCGGAATAAAATACTAAAGGCACAATGCCGAATTAAGTACAAGGAGACTGTCTCTTCTTACTGTCGATGCTTTGAACCATTCCTGAGACTCTACTTATAGATTGCGATGCTTCACTCCAGGTTTTCTGTATCCCTTGGACCTTCTTATTGACGATGAAACACAGAAATTGAATCGGAATTAAATAAAAATGGCACAATGCCGCCTTAAGTGCAAGGAGACTGACTCTTCTTACTGTCTATGTTTTGAACCATTCCTGTGACACTAGTTATAGATTCCGATGCATCACTCCAGGTTTACTATATCCCTTGGACCTTCTTATTGACGATGAAACACAGAAATTGAATCGGAGTTAAATAGAAAAGGCACAATGCCGACTTAAGCACAAGAAGACTGACTCATCCCACTGTCTATGATTTGGACCATTCCTGTGACACAAGTTATAGATTCCGATGCTTCACGTCAGGTTTACTGTATCCCTTGGAGCTTCTTATTGACGATGAAACACAGAAATTGCATCGGAATTAAATACAAAAGGCACAATCACGACTTAAGTACAAGAAGACTGATTCTCCTTACTGACTATGTTTTGAACCATTCCTGTGACACTAGTTATAGATTCCGATGCTTCACTTCAGGTTTACTGTATCCCTTGGACCTCCTTATTGACGAAAAAACACAGAAATTGCATCGGAATTAAATATAAAAGGCACAATGCCAAGTACAAGAAGACTGACTCTTCTTATTGACTATGTTTTGAACCATACCTGCGACACTAGATATAGATTCCGTTGCTTCACTTCAGGTTTACAGTATCCCTTGTACCTTCTTATTGACGATGAAACACAGAAATTGCATCGGAATTAAATACAAAATGCACAATGCCGACTTAAGTGCAAGAAGACTGACTCTTCTCACTGACAATGTTTTGAACCATTCCTGTGACACTAGTTATAGATTCCGATGCTCCACTTCTGATTTACTGTATCCCACTGACCTACTTATTGACGATGAAACACAGTAATTGCATCGGAATTATATACTAAAGGCACAATGCCGAATTAAGTACAAGAATACTGTCTCTTCTTACTGTCGATGCTTTGAACCATTCCTGTGACAGTAGTTATAGATTCCGAAGCTTCACTACAGGTTTACTGTATCCCTTGGACCTTCTTATTGACGATGAAACACAGAAATAGCATCGGAATTAAATAAAAAAGGCACAATGCCGACTTAAGTACAAGAGTACTGACTCATCTTACTGACGATGTTTTGAACCATCCCTGTGTCACTAGTTATAGATTCCGATGCTTCACTCCAGGTTTACTGTATCCCTTGGACCTTCTTATTGACGATGAAACACAGAAATTGCATCGGAATTAAATACAAAAAGCACAATGCCGACTTAAGTACAAGAAGACTGATTCTTGCTACTGACTATGTTTTGAACCATTCCTGTGACACTAGTTATAGATTCCGATGCTTCACTTCAGGATTACTGTATCCCTCTGACCTTCTTATTGACGATGAAACACAGAAATTGCATCGGAATTAAATACAAAAGGCACAATGCCGGATTAAGTACAAGAAGACTGACTCTTCTTACTGTCTATGTTTTGAACCATTCATGTGACACTAGTTATAGATTCCGATGCTTCACTCCAGGTTTACTGTATCCCTTGGACATTCTTATTGACGATGAAACACAGAAATTGCATCGGAATTAAATACAAAAGGCACAATGGCGACTTAAGGACAAGAAGACTGACTCTTCTTACTGACTATGTTTTGAACCATTCATGTGACACTAGTTATAGATTCCGGTGCTTCGCTTCAGGTTTACTGTATCCCTTGGACCTTCTTATTGACGATGAAACACAGAAATTGCATCGGAATTAAATACTAAAGGCACAATGCCGAATTAAGTACAAGAAGACTTTCTCTTCTTACTGTCGATACTTTGAACCATTCCTGTGACTCTAGATATAGATTCCGATGCTTCACTCCAGGTTACTGTATCCCTTGGACCTTCTTATTGACGATGAAATACATAAATTGCATCGGAATTAAATAAAAAAGGCACAATGCCGACTTATGTACAAGAAGACTGACTCTTCTCACTGTCTATGTTTTGAACCATTCCTGTGACACTAGTTATAGGTTCCGATGCTTCACTTCAGGTTTACTGCATCCCTCTGACCTTCTTATTGACGATGAAACACAGAAATTGCATCGGAATTAAACACAAAAGACACAATGCCGACTTAAGTACATGAAGACTGACCCTTCTTACTGACTATGTTTTGAAACTTACCTGTGACACTACTTATAGATTCCGATGCTTGACTTCTGATTTACCGTATACCTCTGACCTTCTTATTGACGATGAAACACAGAAATTGCATCGGAATTAAATACAAAGGGCACAATGCCGGATTAAGTACAAGAAGACAGACTCTTCTTACTGTCTATGTTTTGAACCATTCATGTGACACTAGTTATAGATTCCGATGGTCACTCCAAGTTTACTGTACCCCTTGGACCTTCTTATTGACGATGAAACACAGAAATTGCATCGGAATTAAATACAAGAGGCACAATGGCGACTTAAGGACAAGAAGACTGACTCTTCTTACTGACTATGTTTTGAACCATTCATGTGACACTAGTTACTAGATTCCGGTGCTTCGCTTCAGGTTTACTGTATCCCTTGGACCTTCTTATTGACGATGAAACACAGTAATTGCATCGGAATTAAATACAAAAGGCACAATGCCGACTTAAGTACAAGAAGACTGACTCTTCTCACTGTCTATGCTTTGAACCATTCCTGCGACACTACCTATAGATTCGGGTGCTTCACTTCAGTTTTACTGTATCCCTTGGACCTTCTTATTGATGATGAAACACAGAAATTGCATCGGAATTAAATACAAAAGGCACAATGCCGACTTAAGTACAAGAATACTGACTCATATTACTGTCGATGGTTTGAACCATCCCTGTGTCACTAGTTATACATTCCGATGCTTCACTCCAGGTTTACTGTATCCCTTGGACCTTCTTATTGACGATGAAACACAGAAATTGCATCGGAATTAAATACAAAAGGCACAATGCCGACTTAAATACAAGAAGACTGATTCTTCTTACTGACTATGTTTTGAACCATTCCTGTGACACTAGTTATAGATTCCGATGCTTCACTTCAGGTTTACTGTATCCCTCTGACGTTCTTATTGACGATGAAACACAGAAATTGCATCGGAATTAAATACAAAAGGGAAAATGGCGACTTAAGTACAAGAAGACTGACTCTTCTTACTGACTATGTTTTGAACCATTCATATGACACTAGTTACAGATTCCGGTGCCTCGTTCAGGTTTACTGTATCCCTTGGACTTTCTTATTGACTATGAAACACAGAAATTGCATCGGAATTAAATACAAAAGGCACAATGCCGACTTAAGTACAAGAAGACTGACTCTTCTTAAGGACTATGTTTGAACCATTCCTGTGACACTAGTTATAGGTTCTGATGCTTCAGTTCAGGTTTACTGTATCCCTTAGTCCTTCTTATCTACGATGAAACACAGAAATTGCATCAGACTTAAATACAAAATGCACAATGCCGACTTAAGTACAAGAAAGCTGACTCTTCTTACTGTCTATGTTTTGAACCATTCCTGTGACACTAGTTATGGATTCCGATGCTTCACTCCAGGTTTACTATATCCCTTAGACCTTCTTATTGACGATGAAGCACAGAAATTGAATCAGAGTTAAATGGAAAAGGCACAATGCCGACTTAAGTACAAGAAGACTGACTCTTCCTACAGTCTATGATTTGAACCGTTCCTATGACACTAGTTACAGATTCCGATGCTTCACTTCAGGTTTGCTGCATCCCTTTGACCTTCTTATTTTCGATGAAACACAGAAATTGCATCGGAATTAAATACAAAATGCACAATGCTAACTTAAGTACAAGAAGACTGACTCATCCCACTGTCTACGAATTGAACCATTCCCGTGACACTAGTTATAGACTCCGATGCTTCACTACAGGTTTACTGTATACTTTGGACCTTCTTATTGACGATGAAACACAGAAATTGCATCGGAATTAAATACAAAAGGCACAATGCCGACTTAAGTACAAGAAGACTGACTCTTCTTACTGACTATGTTTGAACCATTCCTGTGACACTAGTTATAGATTCTGATGCTTCACTTCAGGTTTACTGTATCCCTTAGACCTTCTTATTGACGATGAAACACAGAAATTGCATCGGAATTAAATACAAAATGCACAATGAAGACTTAAGTACAAGAAGACTGACCCTTCTCACTGACTATGTTTTGAACCATTCCTGTGACACTCGTTATAGATTCCGATGCTTCACTTCAGATTTACTGTATCCCTCTGACCTTCGAATTGACGATGAAACACAGAAATTGCATCGGAATTAAATACTAAAGGCACAATGCCGAATTAAGTACAAGGAGACTGCCTCTTCTTACTGTCGATGTTTTGAACCATTCCTGTGACACTAGTTATAGATTCCGATGCTTCACTCCAGGTTTACTGTATCCCTTGAACCTTCTTATTGACGATGAAACACAGAAATGGCATCTGAATTCAATACTAAAGGCACAATGCCGAATTAAGTACAAGAAGACTGACTCTTCTTACTGTCGATGATTTGAGCCATCCCTGTGTCACTAGTTATAGATTCCGATGCTTCACTCCAGGTTTACTGTATCCCTTGGACCTTCTTATTGACGAGGAAACACAGAAATTGCATCGGAATTTAATACAAATGGCACAATGGCGACTTAAGTACAAGAAGACTGACTCTTCTTACTGACTATGTTTGAACCATTCCTGTGACACTAGTTATAGATTTTGATGCTTCACTTCAGGTGTACTGTATCCCTTAGACCTTCTTATTGACGATGAAACACAGAAATTGCATCGGAATTAAATACAAAATGCACAATGCTGACTTAAGTACAAGAAGACTGACTCTTCTCACTGACTATGATTTGAACCATTCCTGTGACACTAGTTATAGATTCCGATGCTTCTTTTCAGAATTACTGTATCCCTCTGACCTTCTTATTGACGATGAAACACAGAAATTGGATCGGAATTAAATACTAAAGGCACAATGCCGAATTAAGTACAAGAAGACTGTCTCTTCTTACTGTCGATGCTTTGAACCATTCCTGTGACACTAGTTATAGATTCCGATGCTTAACTCCAGGTTTACTGTATCCCTTGGACCTTCTTATTGACGATGAAACACAGAAATTGCGTCGGAATTAAATAAAAAAGGCACAATGGCGACTTATGTACAAGAAGACTGACTCCTCTTACAGTCTATGCTTTGAACCGTTCCTGTGACACTAGTTATAGATTCCGATGCTTCACTCCAGGTTTACTATAGCCCTTGGACCTTCTTATTGACGATGAAACAAAGAAATTGAATCGGAGTTAAATAGGAAAGGCACAATGCCGACTTAAGTACAAGAAGACTGACTCTTCCTACTGTCTATGATTTGAACCATTCCTGTGACACTAGTTATAGATTCCTATGCTTCACTTCAGGTTTACATTATCCCTTGGACCTTCTTATTGACGATGAGACACAGAAATTGCATCGGAATTAAATACAAAAGGCACAATGCCTACTTAAGAACAACAAGAATGACTCATCCCACTGTCTATGATTGAACCATTCCTGTGACACTAGTTATAGATTCCGATGCTTCACTTCAGGTTTACTGTATTCCTTGGACCTTCTTATTGACGATGAAACACAGAAATTGTATCGGAATTAAATACAAAAGGCACATTGCCGACTTAAGTACAAGAAGACTGACTCTTCTTACTGACTATGATTTGAACCATTCCTGTGACATTAGTTATAGATTCTGATGTTTCACTTCAGGTTTACTGTATCCCTTAGACCTTCTTATTGACGATGAAACACAGAAATTGCGTCGGAATTAAATAAAAAATGCACAATGCCGACTTAAGTACAAGAAGACTGACTCTTCTCACTGACTATGTTTTGAACCATTCCTGTGACACTAGTTATATTTTCCGATGCTTCACTTCAGATTTACTGTATCCCTCTGACCTTCTTATTGACGATGAAACACAGAAATTGCATCGGAATTAAATAATAAAGGCACAATGCCGAATTAAGTACAAGAAGACTGTCTCTTCTTACTGTCGATGCTTTGAACCATTCCTGCGACACTAGTTATAGATTCCGATGCTTCACTTCAGGTTTGCTGTATCCCTCTGCCCTTCTTATGGACGATGAAACACAGAAATTGCATCTGAATTAAATACAAAAGCACAATGCCGACTTAAGTACAAGAAGACTGACTCTTCTTCTGTCTATGTTTTGAACCATTCCTGTGACACTAGTTATAGGTTTCGATGCTTCACGTCAGGGTTACTGTATCCCTTGGACCTTCTTATTGACGATGAAACAGAGAAATTGCATCGGAATTAAATGCAAAAGGCACAATCCGACTTAAGTACAAGAAGACTGACTCTTCTTACTGACTATGTTTTAAACGATTCCTGTGATACAAGTTATAGATTCCGATGCTTCACTCCTGGTTTACTGTATCCCTTGGACCTTCTTATTGACGATGAAACACAGAAATTGCATCGGAATTAAATAAAAAATGCACAATGCCGACTTAAGTACAAGAAGACTGACTCTTCTTACTGTCTATGTTTTGAACCATTCCTGTGACACTAGTTATAGATTCCGATGCTTCACTCCAGGTTTATTATATCCCTTGGACCTTGTTATTGACGATGATACACAGAAATTTCATCGGAGTTAAATAGAAAAGGCACAAAGCCGACTTAGGTACAAGAAGACTGTCGCTTCTTACTGACTATGCTTTGAACCATTCCTGTGACACTAGTTATAGATTCCGATGCTTCACTTCAGGTTTACTGTATCCCTTGGACCTTCTTATTGACGATGAAACACAGAAATTGCATCGGAAATAAATACAAAAGGCACAATGCCGATTTAAGTACAAGAAGACTGTCTCTTCTTACTGACTTTGCTTTGAACCATTCCTGTGACACTAGTTATAGATTCCGATGCTAGACTTCAGATTTACTTTATCCCTCTGACCTTGTTATTGACGATGAAACACAGAAATTGCATCGGAATTAAATACTAAAGGCACAATGCCGAATTAAGTACAAGAAGACAGAATCTTCTTACTGTCGATGTTTTGAACCATCCCTGTGTCACTAGTTATAGATTCCGATGCTTCACTTTAGGTTTACTGTATCCCCTGGACATTTTTATTGACGATGAAACACAGAAATTGCATCGGAATTAAATACAAAAGGGACAATGCCGACTTAAGTATAAGAAGACTGACTCTTCTTCTATGTTTTGAACCCTTCCTGTGACACTAGTTATAGATTTCGATGCTTCACTTCAGGTTTACTGTATCCCTTGGACCTTCTTATTGACGATGAAACACTGAAATTGCATCCGAATTAAATACAAAAGGCACAATGCGACTTATGTACAAGAAGACTGACTCTTCTTACTGACTATGATTTGAACCATTCCTGTGACACTAGTTATTGACTCTGATGCTTCACTTCAGGTTTACTGTATCCCTTGGACCTTCTTATTGAAGATGAAACACAGAAATTGCGTCGGAATTAAATACAAAAGGTACAATGCCGACTTAAGTACAAGAATACTGACTCTTCTTACTGTCTATGTTTTGCACCATCCCTGTGACACTAGTCATAGATTCCGATGCTTCACTCCAGGTTTACTGTATCCCTTGGACCTTCTTATTGACGATGAAACACAGAAATTGCATCGGAATTAAATAAAAAAGGCACAATGCCGACTTAAGTACAAGAAGAGTGACTCTTCTTACTGACTATGTTTTGAACCATTCCTGTGACACTAGTTATAGATTCCGGAGCTTCACTTCAGGTTTACTGTATCCCTTGGACCTTCTTATTGACGATGAAACACAGAAATTGCATCGGAATTAAATACAAAAGGCACAATGCCGACTTAAGTACAAGAAGACTGACTCTTCTTACTGACTATGTTTTGAACCATTTCTGTGACACTAGTTATAGATTCCGATGCTTCACTCCCGGTTTACTGTATCCCTTGGACATTCTTAATTACGATGAAACACAAAAATAGCATCGGAATTAAATACTAAAGGCACAATGCCGACTTAAGTTCAAGAAGACTGACTCTTCTTACTGACTATGTTTTGAACCATTCCTGTGACACTAGTTATAGATTCCGAAGCTTCACTCCAGATTTACTCTATCCCTTGGACCTCCTTATTGACGATGAAACACAGAAATTGCATCTGAATTAAATACAAAAGGCACAATGCCGACTTAAGTACAAGAATACTGACTCTTCTTACTGTCTATGTTTTGAACCATCCCTGTGTCACTAGATATAGATTCCGATGCTTCACTCCAGGTTTACTGTATCCCTCTGACCTTCTTATTGACGATGAAACACAGAAATGCATCGGAATTAAATACAAAACGCACAATGCCGGATTAAGTACAAGAAGACTGACTCTTCTTACTGACTATGTTTTGAACAATTCCTGTGACACTAGTTATAGATTCTGATGCTTCACTTCCTGTTTACTGTATCCCTTAGACCTTCTTACTGACGATGAAACACAGAAATTGCATCGGAATTACATTCAAAAGGCACAGTGCCGAATTAAGTACAAGAATACTTACCCTTTTTACTGCCTATGTTTTGAACCATCCCTGTGACACTAGTTATAGATTCCGATGCTTCACTCCAGGTTTACTGTATCCCTCTGCCGTTCTTATTGACGATGAAACACAGAAATTGCGTTGGAATTAAATACAAAACGCACAATGCTGAATTAAGTACAAGAAGACTGACTCTTCTTATTGTCTATGTTTTGAACCATTCCTTTGACACTAGTTATAGATTTCGATGCTTCGCTCTAAGTTTACAGTATCCCTTGGACCTTCTTATTGACGATGAAACACAGAAATAGCATCGGAATTAAATAAAAAAGGCACAATGCCGACTTAAGTACAAGAAGAGTGACTCTGCTTATTGTCTATGTTTGAACCATTCCTGTGACACTAGTTACAGATTCCGATGCTTCACTCCAGGATTACTGTATCCCTTGGACCTTCTTATTGACGATGAAACACAGAAATTGCATCGGAATTAAATACAAAACGCACAATGCCGACTTAAGTACAAGAAGACTGACTCTTATAAAGGCACATTTGCATGCCGAGCGTGAGTTTCCTCGGAAACGCGAAATATTAATTAAATTAATAATCAGTGACAAATAAATAAAGCCTATGGCACACAACTGCAGCGCTGTGTCGCTGATAAAACAAAAGCACAATTACGTTACACTTATGTTTGATTAAAAAAGGCGAGCTCTGGTTGAAGTGGTGCGAGAAGCACGTAATTTATTTTATTGTCTGGCACACCGCCATATTTCATGTTATAGAAGAATACTACGAGTTGCAACCACACTAGGCACTCGATTCTGTAAAGAATTTATATTTATAAAAGTAAGTAGGATTATGAACTGTAGGCTTATTCATTGGATATATCTGATTTAACTAACTGTGTAACTTTTTTATGTTTAGTAGACAATCGCTTCTGTACGACGTATTGGCATGGCTGGCAAATTATTGTAATATTGTGATTTAGATTATGAGTCCGCACCTACCGCAACAGTCTTTGGAAACGATTTAATTACGAAGTCCGATTATTTCAGTTTTATTTCACGGTCAACTACGAGTAACATTGCCTTTACGAAAAAGCCATTGTCAAGCGTCTGATAACGAATAATTAAACGTCCACGTTCCAGATAAGCAAAATATTAATTACAATTGCAATCACAATCACCATCATACAGATAGAATAATTAATATCTAAATAACAATACTTTTTTATTTATTTTTTTTATTTATTTCATATTGGCGATTGCGTGTTGGACTTGTTATTTTGTCATTTGTTACATTGTTCTCTTTGTTTCATGTAAAAAATCAACTTTTAGGGCCTGGACGTCAATGTATGAGAGATAACAAAATCTGAAGATATTTTCCAATTCTGAAATTTTGCCGGAAGACGCAATGAAACTTCCAGCAAAATAAGGTAAGACGCAGCATCTTTGCATTAGCAGGCTTGACCAGACGTATAATTCAGTGTATTGGCTTTTCAGTAAATTCTGTAGTGTTTCTTTTCCGCATCACAGTTTCAGTGATAAATTTCATTCTCAGTACTTTTCCCTAAACAATAACGTATGCAACAATACCAATACACGAGTGTACAATATGGCCGACTTCTGTACGATATCATGTAACATGGCCAGCAGCCATTACCAATAATCTCAAATTCAGTTTATATTTTTAAATTAACAGACAGCCATTGTTGCTACGAGCGATTCATGCTCAACTACATTTTATTTTAAAATCAGTGTCAAAAATTTTCTTGAAACATATATCACGTGTGGCATGGTAATAACTAGAAAACAATACGCAAAAATGGAACAGCAAAGACGTACTATTCAGACGCAATCCGACTCGGACGTGAGACAAGTGTTAGAAAATGACTTTACGACAGCAACCGGTAGTGACGATTCATCAAACATTGACGCAAGTGTTGACGAAAATTTTGACGATAGGCCGTCCACTAGAAAAATTTCAAAATCTCAATCAGAGCCCATGTTAATGCATGACGTCACGTCTAATGACGCGGCGGGGGCAGAGACCTTGCAAACGGTAAACATTGCCGACATGTTACAAATGCTAATGAAACAAAACGCAGAAAATATGGCAACCATAAGGAAAGAGAACGCCGAAAACATGGCAACCTTAAAGGCACAATTAGAGACACAAAATGAACAGTTAAAAACACAAAATGACGAAATCAATTCTGATCTCATAGCAATGAAGATAGGTAGTGACACATTATGTAAGCGTGTGGAACTTATAGACGCCACACTGACCAAACAGATGACTGAACTCAGTACTAAATTTTCCCAGCTTAATACGAGACAAGAAAAGACTACAACTGACGTAGCACTTTTACAGACACAAGTAAAAAACCTTAATGTCACGTGTGAAGTTCTTACTGAACAAATTCAAACATATCCTTCAGTACATGACAACCTTGAAAAACGAATTACTGACGTACAGAATAAATTTGACAATGTTGAACAACACCTGACTGACATCTTACAATCAGATGCCACAGCTCATTTTCAAAATATTAATAAAGAATTTCATGATTAGGTTGAGAACAAAGACAAACATTTTGATAGATGCTTACGTGAAAATTTACCAACAATTGTGCACGACTCCGTAGCGCAATACATTACTAATAACAAACAGCTGATCAGTGACGCAGTACAATCCGTCACTGCACCCATGAGACAATTCACCGATCAACTACAGTCTGAATGTAACGAAAATATCAGTCAAAATGTACAGTTCAGAAACCAATATACATTCGAGTATGATACACACATTCCGCACGCGACAAATACACAAGAACAAAACACACCACGACTACAACACATACCACGATGTGCAAACACAAACACAAGCTATTATCATGGTGAGGGACCGATGACCATAGCAGTCTGGTCCCTTTAATCCCCCAAACCAACTATTATCATGGTGAACCACAGCAACATTATCGTAATTACTCGCCAGCTGAACATACCAGTAATTACAGTGGAATAAATCCATATCACAATGCGAAGGAAGATGAAAGCTTAATGAAACACAGGCAATTTCAGATTTTTATCCCAGAAAAACGAACCATTCATCCGGTGATTTTTCTTAAATCTTTTAGTAACGCATTTCCACGCAATTGGAGTGACCGGAAAAAGATTTCATATATTGTCAGTTACATCCAAGGCGATGCAGCTGTCTGGGCATACAGTCAAGCTGACGTATGTACCACGTACAGTGAGTTTGAGCGTGCTTTTCTGAACAAATTCTGGTCGCAATCCGTCCAGGAGCGACTCAGAAGACAAATTTTAGAACCTGAAACTTTTAACAGTAAAAATGGTAACTTACGCAGATATTTTGAAAAATACTTTAACATGGGACACTTTTTAGACGAACCAGTCGCAACGCGTGATATACTCCGTGCGTTGAAGGCCAAATTGCCTTTCAACATTAAAGAAAAACTCCTACATATCCCGGATGACGATTCAGATTATTTTTTAACAGCCTTAGATTCGGTTGACATGTTACTTGAAGATCAGCGCTTCGCGCGGCAAAACAGCAGCCACAATGTTTACACTAGTGGTATGC
The DNA here is from genome assembly GCF_021461385.2 of Schistocerca piceifrons. NCBI lineage: Eukaryota > Metazoa > Arthropoda > Insecta > Orthoptera > Acrididae > Schistocerca > Schistocerca piceifrons. The sequence continues at coordinate 14,381,958 of NC_060146.1, read as the reverse complement.
AAAACATGCAGGCTTGCCAACACAATTCTGGCGCGCCCACAGTTGGATACGCGGTACAACAAAAACAGCAAACTCACATGCCGTCTCAGTACGGAAATCAAAATCAACACGCGTATTCCAATACAAACAATAGTTACAACAGTAATAACATTTCATGCGGCAATCCATACAAAAGGCACCGCGGTAATAACTACAACGGTAACAACGGATACAAAGGTAATAACAAAAACACAAACAGAAATAGAAATAATAATAACTACGAGCCAAGACAGCATCAAGGTTGGACTCGTAACGATCAGTACTTTCATTCAAACTCTGCTTTACCACAGCAGCCACCAGGACAAAATTGGAGCATACCTTACGACCGACAGGTAAGTTATAATGCGCAACAGCAACAACAACCGCAAAAGTTTGGAGATCATAATAGGCAATATCCGAATGTGAATATAATAGAAATGACACCTAATGCACAACCTCAATCTGTGTCAGTACCTAGTACAAATGATAATCCAACAAACTAGAAACAGTCACTACTTTGCCCCAGGTCGTGGCTGAAGAATTCTTGGGGGGCGACTTCAATGTTAATCAGTTATTTGACACCACACTTGAACAACAGAATAATGATATGCCGAGTAATTCTAAACAAAAACTGCCTGTTTTATTTATAAGATACAACCACAATAACAATATATCAGATGAACTTTTACAAGACAGTACACAATGTCGTTTAAACACAAATGAAATTGTTTTAGCATCTACTACTGGTGTAGTAGGTGGGATTCCAACTACTATTATCCTAGATACAGGTGCAGCTGTGAGCGTTTTGTCTTTTAATTTCTATAAAAAGATATGTGAATTGGAACCTGTGCCTGAGTTTCCTGCCCAAAACTGTAAAATAACTACTGCACTAGGTAATAAGTCATGTAGGGTTACGAAGCAAGTTTTTGTAAACGTTAAAATAGGTAATGGAACCGTACAATGGCCATTCCTGGTTGTACAAAACCTTGTGACAAATTGCATATTAGGAATAGATATTATGAGCGAGAAGGACTGCATTATAGACTTCTCCAAAGGTAAATGTATTTTAAATGATAAAGGCAGTGTAATTATTATTGATTTGGACAGGAGAACTCTAAAGCATGACAAACACTGTACAGGGTACAAGGTACAGTTAGTACTTGACAAAGACATTCAAGACATGCAAACACACTCATCTGACAGAGAGCTAATGGACTTGAAAACATTGCTTGATCATAAGATAAGTGAAGCTACAGCTCTCAGTGTACATGAACGTATAAAACTACAGGAAGTGTTATCCAAATATTTACAAGTTTTTACCAAACGATTAGGTGTTATCAACACGTATGTGTACAAGATTGAAGTTAAGCCTCAAAAGATCTTCTACCATAAGACATATAACGTACCGTTATCTCAACGACCTGCTGTGTGGCAAGAATTAAAACAAATGTTAGACTGAAAGGTCATTGAACCATCCACCTCACCTTATTCTAGTCCTCTACTTGTTGTCAAAAAATCAAATGGAAGCATTAGGTTAGTGTTAGACGCACGAGCTATTAATGAAATAATTTTACCGGTTCACACAAAACCTGAAAATTTAGAAGAGCAATTACAGAAATTTCTAGATGCAAAATATTTTTCCACAATAGATCTCGCTAATTCGTTTTTGCAGGTGGGTATCACTCCTGATTCTCGGAAATATACTGCATTTATGTTCGGGGGGCGAACCTATCAGTTATGTGTTCTACCCTTCGGACTGAATGTCAGCTCTGGGGTATTCATTACAGCCCTGGATACCGTGCTTGGCGACGATTTAGTTGAGACAGTCACACACTATGTAGATGATATACTGATAGCTACACAATCTTGGAATGAACACGTTGACGCTCGTCAAAGAATTTTAGAAAAATTTGCACAAGCTGGAGTCACAGCCAACCTAAGAAAATCAAAATTTGGTTGCAGTGAGATAAAGTATTCAGGACATACCATTAATTCACAGGGTATACGTCCGGATCCCAGTAAATTAGATGCTATCAGCAACTTTCCTAGCCCTCGAACTAAAAAGCAGTTAAAATCATTCCTTGGGCTATGTTCATTTTTCAGACGTTTTTTGCCACAACCACTTTTCAACAGTAAACATCTGCTAAATCTACTCAGAAAGAATCAAGTTTGGATCTGGTCGGAACAGTGCCAGAATGACTTTAATACAATTAAATATGCTTTAGTGAATGCTAACATATTGAGCCATCCAGATTTCAATTTAGATTTTTGTATGACTTGTGACGCTTCACGTACTGGCTTGGGCTGTTGCTTATTTCAAGTTGTAAAGAATAAAGAGGAGGAACAGATAAGAATTATTGGGTTTGCGAGTCGCACTCTAACTGAATGTGAGCGTGCATACTCCACTACTGAGTTAGAAACACTTTCCATAGTATGGGCATTCAAGAAATTCAATTATTATTTATTTGGAAAACATACGGTAATTTACACCGATCACCAGGCCCTGACATTTTTGTTAACTTGTAAACTTGTACATCCTAGACTATCACGATGGGCAGTTACACTTCAGAACTACTCTTCTGAAATTAAGTACATAAGAGGTAAGGACAACACCATTGCAGACACTTTGTCTAGACTTCCACAAGGTATGAATGATACCAACAGTGACTTAGAAAATATAAATGACTACAGGATTCTCTTAATGCAAGACAAGCAGTATCACCAATATTATATTGATATGTGCAGAAACATGGCTGAATTACAAAAATCTGATCCTCACTGGTATAAGATAATAACATTACTGGTAGAAAAACACAATCATCCTTTGACTAAGTATTACAAGTTACACCATGATGTGCTATTTTATCGACGACATGCAAATGCTACTAACTGGTGTGTATGCATTCCCAAAGAGTCTGAACGTAATTTAATTTGGTACACACACTTAGTTTGGGGTCATTATGGGACAAAAAAGTGTTTAGCGAAGCTCAGTACATACTGTTATTTTAGCAATATGAGAAGAAAAATTTACAGGGAACTGAAAACATGTGTCATATGTCAAAAATCAAAACCTCAGAATTTATCCACAAAAACAGATTTACATTCTATTTTACCCAGTAAACCCCTGGAAATTCTGTGTACTGACATCAGTGGACCGCATCCAGCAAGCTCTGGAGGCGTCAAATATATCTTAGCTTTTTACGATATATTTTCTAAACATGTAAAACTTTATGCTTTAAAATCCGCCACTGCAAGTGCTATAATACGAAGATTCTCAAGTGATTACCTGACGCACGTGGGAAAACCTAAAGCAATTCTGTCAGATAATGCAGCATACTACTCTGGGTACAAATGGAGAAATTTCTTGAAGGACAATAACATCAAAAGTATATTTATTTCGAGGTTTAGTCCACAATGTAACGCGACTGAGAGACTTTTCCGAGAATTAAACCGTTTCATGAGGACCTATATTTCATCAAAACATACTAATTGGGTGTCCTACCTAAGTCTTTTCGAAGACGTACACAATAACTTAAATATTTACGATACGAATTACACACCTAACGAGATCATGTTCAATTGCAAACAGAACGATCAGTGGATAGAACCATTACCTAAGTTGTCAGACAAGGAAATCACACCTGAACAGAAAATAAAGGAAGTATTGACTACATTGACACATCACGCACAAATACGAAACAAACATCACAGAAACATAATAAAAAGAAAACAAAAATTCGAGGTAGGAATGCTTGTACTACTTCGTACTCATCATAAATCTGTAGCACTCAAACGACGCAACGCTAAGTGGCGTCTGCTATATGAAGGACCTTATATAATTGTTAACATACTGCATCCTGGTGCGTATCTGTTACAACATCCTAGAACTAACAAAATTATTGGGCTATACGCACACCGAGATCTTAGAGCATTTCATGCTGAATAATGTCAAAGTGATACCCATCAAAATATTGCTAAGCAACTCGAAAAACTCTGTTGTTACAACACAGATAATAAGTAGTATAGAAATTTTCATTTCAGCGGTTCCAGTGACGCAGTTGAAGACAGAAGAACTCTTCTTTCAGCGCGCGCCTCCACCTGAAAGACGGAATATTAAAGTAAAATTTATGATTACGTAGCAGTGGATGACATATAAATTTTTCACGGAACATTTGTTACTGAAGGTATCACTGACTTGGTGTGACACCTGACGAACTGACAGACGTCATCTGTGAAGCGATCTTTTACTTTGAGAAATAGATTAGACGCACATCTCTCAACACGAAAAGCATCTATCAGTAGTCAAGGCCATACAGACACTCTACACACACGCACAAAACGAGAGGAATCGAACATTTTCTCTCTCTTACTATTTTGAATATTTATTGAGTAGTGAAAACGCCTGGTCTTGCCTACTGATGTACTGAATGTTGTGTCTAACCTATCTTAATTTCAGATGACATCACAAAAAACATCGATAATATCCCAGCAAAACCGCTAAAGAGGATGTAAGTATCGACAATTCATGTAATCAAACGTGACACAATGTAATAACCTATAGCCATGTAATGATGATGTAAACATGTTTATGTGCAACTGTATTATGTTTATGCTAAGAAAATATGTGACGTGTGTATGTATAATTACTTATTTTTTTAACTGATGTATAGTGTAACTGTTACTATGTAAAAATTTGAACAAAACGAGTGCCAAAAAGACACTGCATAGCGAACCACTGTCCACGGACATTAACGAACATTACTAACTCTGCAACTACGCGGAAACCTATGTGAAAGAAACTGTTAATGCCATTCATTATGCAGCGTATCTATGTGAACGCGATGAACGATTTCCTTGATTAATAACTACGAACATTTAGGTGAGCTATATTCAGCAAAAAACTGAAAATGTGAAGTGCATAATTCGTGCATCGTCTAGTGATATTACTACAGTACCCAACTTCAAGATGTTAACTGGATTAAGTGGACACAAAGTGCCTGTCCAGAAAACAACACGACGGGTGGAAGAATTTTGGTTGGAACTTCAGGGAATGAAATTTTCTCGAAATGTGATGGACACTCTTACCTGGACTGTCCTAGGATCGACGCCAGCTATGTGCCGTCCGAGGTTCTGCAACCAAGATTCCAGGGAATGTAAAAAAAACGAACTGCACGTGGACCAATTACTCGACGGGTCACGTCTGATCTGTAATAAGCAATGCTTTTAGTCACAACCAACTGCATCACTATGACTATAATGGAAATGGGAAATGGACACGCTTATGTATTAATCACGTTGTTATACAACGATGTTACTGTGATCAAAAAACTTTACCACGACGATACTAACCTGTAAAAAATTATTGTGCAGCGGATGAATATGAACTGTAATAACGACACGATGTGTATAGGTCAACGCACCTGAAAAATACGGACATTTTTCTTTGAAGTAGTTCAAAACAATACTATGTAACTAAGAACATTCAACAATCTAAGTTGTATTGTGTTATAACAAATATTGTAAATTTAAAACTAAGTTACCTGTCATAGAATGTAGTCTTCATATGTAATCTTGGTTGAATATTTTCTTTGTGCAACGACTGAAAAACGCGCGCACACGAACAATATGATCTGCAATACTGTGCCGCGTGATCTAACTGTACGATATAACGGCAGTGCCGCAGTTACACAGACGCTTCTGCGCATGCGCGCACTCTATCTGCCAACATAAGAACTTTTACGGCGCACCCGCGTCATTTAAATTTTGTATATAATGTGTATAATGTGTGATGTAAGTCATGTAAATAGTTGTAGATAACTTAGATTTTCTTGTGCCTTTAGGTGAATTGCTCGCCTGCAGGTGTGTCCTTTCGCCTCGCAATTCAGGGGGCAATATAAAGGCACATTTGCATGCCGAGCGTGAGTTTCCTCGGAAACGCGAAATATTAATTAAATAAATAATCAGTGACAAATAAATAAAGCCTATGGCACACAACTGCAGCGCTGTGTCGCTGATAAAACAAAAGCACAATTACGTTACTCTTATGTTTGATTAAAAAAGGAGAGCTCTGGTTGAAGTGGTGCGAGAAGCACGTATTTTATTTTATTATCTGGCACACCGCCATATTTCATGTTATAGAAGAATACTGCGAGTTGCAACCACACTAGGCACTCGATTCTGTAAAGAATTTATATTTATAAAAGTAAGTAGGATTATGAACTGTAGGCTTATTCATTGAATATATCTGATTTAACTAACTGTGTAACTTTTTTATGTTTAGTAGACAATCACCTCTGTACAATGTATTGGCATGGCTGGCAAATTATTGTAATATTGAGATTTAGATTATGAGTCCGCACCTACCGCAGCAGTCTTTGGAAACGATTTAATTACGAAGTCCGATTATTTCAGTTTTATTTCACAGTCAACTACGAGTAACATTGCCTTTACGAAAAAGCCATTGTCAAGCGTCTGATAAAGAATAATTAAATGTCCACGTTCCAGATAAGCAAAATATTAATTACAATTGCAATCACAATCACCATCATACAGATACAATAATTAATATTTAAATAACAATATATTTTTTTATTTATTTTATTTATTTTGGACTCTTCTTACTGACTATGCTTTGAACCATTCCTGTGACACTAGTTATAGATACCGATGCTTCACCTCAGGTTTACTGTATCCCTTGGACCTTCTTATTGACGATGAACCACAGCAATTGAATCGGAATTAAATAGAAAAGGCACAATGCCGACTTAAGTATAAGAAGACTGACTCTTCCTACTGTCTATGTTTTGAACCATTCTTGTGACACTAGTTATAGATTCCGAAGCTTCACTTCAGGTTTACTGTATCCCTCTGCCCTTCTTATGGACGATGAAACACAGAAATTGCATAGGAATTAAATAGAAAAGGCACAATGCCGACTTAAGTACAAGAAGACTGTCTCTTCCTACTGTCTATGTTTTGAACCATTCCTGTGACACTAGTTATAGATTCCAATGCTTCACTTCAGGTTTACTGTATCCCTCTGACCTTCTTATTGACGATGAAACACAGAAATTGCATCGGAATTAAATACAAAAGGCACAATGCCGAATTAAGTACAAGAAGACTGACTCTCCCCACTGTCTTTGCTTGGAACCATTCCTGTTACACTAGTTATAGATTCCGATGCTTCACTTCAGGTTTACTGTATCCCTTAAACCTTCTTATTGACGATGAAACACAGAAATTGCATCGGAATTAAATACAAAAGGCACAATGCCGACATATGTACAAGAAGACTGACTCTTCTTACTCACTATGTTTTGAACCATTCCTGTGACACTAGTTATAGACTCTGATGCTTCACTTCAGGTTTACTGTATCCCTTGGACCTCCTTATTGAAGATGAAACACAGGAATTGCATCGGAATTAAATACAAAAGGTACAATGCCGACTTAAGTACAAGAATACTGACTCTTCTTACTGTCTATCTTTTGAACCATCCCTGTGACACTAGTCATAGATTCCGATGCTTCACTCCAGGTTTACTGTATCCCTTGGACCTTCTTATTGACGATGAAACACAGAAATTGCATCGGAATTAAATACAAAACGCACAATGAAGACTTTAGTACAAGAAGACTGACTCTTCTTACTGACTATGTTTTGATTCATTCCTGTGACACTAGTTATAGATTCCGATGCTTCACTCCAGGTTTACTGTATCCCTTGGAGCTTCTTATTGACGACGAAACACAGAAATTGCATCGGAATTAAATACAAAAGACACAATGCCGACTTAAGTACAAGAAGACTGACTCTTCTTACTGACTATGTTTTGAACCATTTCTGTGACACTAGTTATAGATTCCGATGCTTCACACCCGGTTTACTGTATCCCTTGGACCTTCGTAATTACGATGAAACACAAAAATAGCATCGGAATTAAATACAAAAATCACAATGCCGACTTAAGTACAAGAAGACTGACTCTTCTTACTGACTATGTTTTGAACCATTCCTGTGACACTAGTTATAGATTCCGATGCTTCACTCCAGTTTTACTGTATCCCTTGGACCTTCTTATTGACGACGAAACACAGAAAATGCATCGGAATTAAATACAAAACGCACAATGCCGACTTAAGTACAAGAAGACTGACTCTTCTTACTGACTATGTTTTGAACCATTCCTGTGACACTAGTTATAGATTCCGATGCTTCACTTCAGGTTTACTGGATCCCTCTGCCCTTCTTATGGACGATGAAACACAGAAATTGTATCTGAATTAAATACAAAAGGCACAATGGTGACTTAAGTACAAGAAGACTGACTCTTCTTACTGACTATGCTTCGAACCATTCCTGTGACACTAGTTATAGATTCCGATGCTTCACATCAGGTTTACTGTATCCCTCTGACCTTCTTATTGACGATGAAACACAGAAATTGCATCGGAATTAAATACAAAAGGCACAATGCCAAATTAAGTACAAGAAGACTGACTCTTCTTACTGTCTATGTTTTAATCCTTTCATGGGACACTTGTTGTGGATTCCGATGCTTCACTTCAGGTTTACTGTGCCCTCTGACCTTCTTATTGAGGATGAAAAACAGAAATTGCATCGGAATTAAACAGAAAAGGCACAATGTCGACTTAAGTACAAGAAGACTAACTCTTCTTACTGACTATGTTTTGAACCATTCGTGTGACACTAGTTACAGATTCCGATGCTTCACCCCAGGTTCACTGTATCCCTTGGACCTTCTTATTGACGATGAAACACAGAATTTGGATCGGAATTAAATAGAAAAGGCACAATGTCGACTTATGTACAGGAAGACTGACTCTTCTTACTGTCTATGTTTTGAACCATTCCCGTGACACTAATTATAGATTCCGGTGCTTCACTCCAGGTTTACTGTATCCCTTGGACCTTCTTATTGATGATGAAACACAGAAATTGCATCAGTATTACATACAAAAGCCAAAATGCAGACTTAAGTACACTAAGACTGACTCTTCTTAGTGTCTATATTTTGAACCATTCCTGTGACACTAGTTATAGATTCCGATGCTACACTCCAGGTTTACTTTATCACTTGGACCTTCTTATTGACGATGAAACACAGAAATTGGATCGGAATTAAATACTAAAGGCACAATGCCGACATAAGGACAAGAAGACTGACTCTTCTTACTGACTTTGTTTGAACCATTCCCGTGACACTAGTTATAGATTCCAATGTTTCACTTCAGGTTTCTTGTATCCCTCTGACATTCATATTGACGATGAAACACAGAAATTGCATCGGAATTAAATAGAAAATGCACAATGTCGACTTAAGTAAAAGAAGACGGACTCTTCCTACTGTCTATGTTTTGAACCATTCCTGTGACACTAGTTTTGGATTCCGATGCTTCACACCAGGTTTACTGTATCCCTTGGACCTTGTTATTGACGATGGAACACAGAAATTGCATCGTAATTAAACACAAAAGTCACAATGCCGACTTAAGTACAAGAAGACTGACTCTTCCTACTGTCTATGTTTTGAACCATTGCATTGAACCTAGTTATAGATTCCGATGCATCACTGCAGATTTACTGTATCCCTTGGACCTTGTTATTGACGATGAAACACAGATATTGCATCGGAATTATATAGACAAGGCACAATGCCGAATTAAGTACAATAAGACTGACTCTTCTTACTGACTATGTTTGGAACCATTCCTGTGACATTAGTTATAGATTCCGATGCTTCACCTCAGGTTTACTGTATCCCTTTACCTTCTTATTGACGATGAAACACAGAAATTGCATCTGAATTAAATACAAAAGGCTAAATGCCGGCTTTAGTACACGAAGACTGACTCTTCTTACTGTCTATGTTTGACCCATTCCTGTGACACTAGTTATAGATTCCGATTCTTCACTTCAGAATAATTGTATCCCTCTCACCTTCTTATTGACGATGAAACACAGAAATTGCATCGGAATTAAACAGAAAAGGCACAATGTCTACTGCAGTACAAGAAGACTGACTCTTCTTACTGACTATGTTTTGAACCATTCCTGCGACACTAGTTATAGATTCCGATGCTTCACTCGAGGTTTACTGTATCCCTTGGACATTCTTATTGACGATGAAACACAGAAATTGCATCGGAATTAAATAGAAAAGGCACAATGCCGACTTAAGGACAAGAAGATTGACTCTTCTTACTATGATTTATACCATTTCTGTGACACTAGTTATAGATTCCGATGCTACACTCCAGGTTTACTATATCACTTTCACCTTCTTATTGACGATGAAACACAGAAATTGGATCGGAAATAAATACAAAAGGCACAATGCCGACTTAAATACAAGAAAACTGACTCTCCTTATTGACTTTGTTTTGAACCATTCCTGTGACACTAGTTACAGATTCCAATACTTCACTTCAGGTTTATTGTATCCCTCGGACCTTCTTATTGACGATGAAACACAGAAATTGCATCGGAGGTAAATAGAAAAGGCACAATGTCGACTTAAGTACAGGTAGACTGACTCTTCTTACTGTCTATGTTTTGAACCATTCCTGTGACACTAGTCATAGATTCCGATGCTTCACACCAGGTTTACTGCATCCCTTGGAACTTCTTATTGACGATGAAACACAGAAATTGCATCGGAATTAAATAGAAAAGGCACAATGCCGCCTTACGTACAAGAAGACTGACTCTTCCTACTGTCTATGTTTTGAACCATTCCTGTGACACTAGTTTTGGATTCCGATGCTTCACCTTAGGTTTACTGTATCCCTCTGACCTTCTTATTGACGATGAAACACAGAAATTGCATCGGAATTAAATACAAAAGGCACAATGTCGACTTAAGTACAAGAAGACTCACTCTTCTTACTGTCTATGCTTTGAACCATTCCTGTGACACTAGTTATAAATTCCGATGCTTTACTTTAGGTTTACTGTATCCCTTGGACCTTCTTATTGACGATGAAACACAGAAATTGCATCGGAATTAAATACAAAACGCAAAATGCCGACTTAAGTACACGAAGACTGACTCTTCTTACTGTCTATGTTTTTAACCATTCCTGTGACACTAGTTATAGATTCAGATGCTACACTCCAGGTTTACTGTATCCCTTGGACCTTCTTATTGACGATCAAACACAGAAATTGCATCGGAATTATATGCAAAAGGCACAATGCCGACTAAAGTACAAGAAGACCGACTCTTCCTACTGTTTATGTATTGAACCATTCCTGTGACACTAGTTATAGATTCCGATGCTTCACTTCAGGTTTACTGTATCCCTTGGATCTTCGTAGTGACGATGAAACACAGAAATTGCATTGGAATTAAATACAAAAGGCACAATGCTGACTTAAGTACATGAAGACCGACTCTCCCTACTGACTATGTTTTGAACCATTCCTGTAACACTAGTTATAGATTCAGATGCTTTACTTTAGGTTTACTGTATCCCTCTGTTCTTCTTATTGACGATGAAACACAGAAATTGCATCGGAATTAAATACAAAAGGCACAATGCCGACTTAAGTACAATGAGGCTGACCCTTCTTCCTGTCTATGTTTTGAACCATTGCATTGACCCTAGTTATAGATTCCGATGCTTCACTGCAGATTTACTGTATCCCTTGGACCTAGTTATTGACGATGAAACACAGATATTGCATCGGAATTATATGGAAAAGGCACAATGCCGACATAAGTACAAGATGACTGACTCTCCTTACTGTCTATGTTTTGAAATATTGCATTGACACTAGTTATAGATTCCGATGCTTCACTCCAAGTTTACTGTATCCCTTGGACCTTCTTACTGACGATGAAACACAGAAATTGCATCGGAGGTAAATAGAAAAGGCACAATGTCGACTTAAGTACAGTAGACTGACTCTTCTTACTGTCTATGTTTTGAACCATTCCTGTGACACTAGACATAGATTCCGATGCTTCACTCCAGGTCTACTGCATCCCTTGCAACTTCTTATTGACGATGAAACACAGAAATTGCATCGGAATTAAATACAAAAGGCACAATGCCGACTTAAGGACAAGAAGACTGACTCTTCCTACTATGTATGTTTTGAACCATTCCTGTGACACTAGTTTTGGATTCCGATGCTTCACCTCAGGTTTACTGTATCCCTCTGACCTTCTTATTGACGATGAAACACAGAAATTGCATCGGAATTAAATACAAAAGGCACAATGCCGACTTAAGGACAAGAAGACTGACTCTTCTTACTGACTTTGTTTTAAATTATTCCTGTGACACTAGTTATAGATTCCGATGCTTCACTTCAGGTATACTGTATCCCTTGGATCTTCTTATTGACGATGAAACACAGAAATTGCATAGGAATTAAATACAAAAGGCACAATGCCGACTTAAGTACAAGAAGACTGGCTCTTCCTACTGTCTATGTTTTGAACCATTCCTGTGACACTAGTTATAGATTCCGATGCTACACTCCAGGTTAACTGTATCACTTGGACCTTCTTATTGACGATGAAACACAGAAATTGGATCGGAATTAAATACAAATGGCACAATGCGGGCTTAATGGTAAGAAGACTGACACTTCTTACTGACTTTTATTTTGAACCATTCCTGTGACACTAGTTATAGGTTCCGATGCTATACTTCAGGTTAATTGTATCCCTTTGACCTACTTATTGACGATGAAACACAGAAATTGCATCGGAATTAAGTAGAAAATGCACAATGTCGACTTAAGTACAAGAAGTCTGACTCTTCTTACTGTCAATGATTTGAACCATTCCTGTGACAATAGTTATAGATTCCGATGCTTCACTCCAGGTTTACTCTATCCCTTGGACCTTCTTATTGACGATGAAACACAGAAATTAATCGGAATTAAATAGAACAGGCACAATGCCGAATTAAGTACAAGAAGACTGACTCTTCTTACTGACTATGTTTTGAACCATTCCTGTGAAACTAGTTATAAACTCCGATGCTACACTTCAGGTTTACTGTATACCTTGGACCTTCTTATTGACGATAAAACACAGAGATTGCATCGGAATTAAATACAAAAGGCACAATGCCGACTTAAGTACAAGGAGAATGACTCTTCCTACTGTCTATGTTTTGAACCATTCCTGTGACACTATTTATAGATTCCGATGCTTCACTTCAGGTTTACTGTATCCCACTGACCTTATTGCCCATGAAACACAGATATTGCATCGGAATTAATTACAAAAGGCACAATGCCGGCTTAAGGACAAGAAGACTGACTCTTCTTACTGACTATGTTTTGAACTATTCCGGTGACACTAGCTATAGATCCCGATGCTTCACTTCAGGTTTACGGTATCCCTCTGACCTTCTTATTGACGATGAAACACAGAAATTTCATCGGAATTATATGCAATAGGCACAATGCCGACATAAGTACAAGATGACTGACTCTCCTTACTGTCTATGTTTTGAAATATTGCATTGACACTAGTTATAGATTCCTATGCTTCACTCCAGATTTACTGTATCCCTTGGACCTTCTTACTGACGATGAAACACAGAAATTGCATCGGAATTAAATAGAAAAGGCACAATGACTATTTAAGTACAAGAAGACTGACTCTTCTAACTGACTATTTTTTGAACCATTCCTGTGACACTAGTTATAGATTCCGATGCTTCACCTCAGGTTTACTGTATCCCTTGGACCTTCTTATTGACGATGAAACACAGAAATTGCATCGGAATTAAATACAAAAGGCAAAATGACGTCTTAAGTACACGAAGACTGACTCTTCTTACTGTCTATGTTTTGAACCATTCCTGTGACACTAGTTATAGATTCCGATGCTACACATCAGGTTTACTGTATACCTTGGACCTTCGTATTGACGATGAAACACAGAGATTGCATCGGAATTAAATACAAAAGGCACAGTGCCGACTTAAGTACAAGGAGACTGACTCTTCTTACTCTCAATGTTTTGAACCATTCCTGTGACACTATTTATAGATTCCGATGCTTCACTTCAGGTTTACTGTATCCCACTGACCTTATTGCCCATGAAACACAGATATTGCATCGGAATTAATTACAAAAGGCACAATGCCGGCTTAAGGACAGAAGACTGACTCTTCTTACTGACTATGTTTTGAACTATTCCTGTGACACTAGTTATAGATTCCGATGCTTCACTTCAGGTTTACTGTATCCCTTGGACAATCTTATTGTCGATGAAACACAGAAATAGCATCGTAATTAAATACAAAAGGGAGAATGCCGACTTAAGGACAAGTAGACTGACTCTTCTTACTTACTATGTTTTGAACCATTCCTGTGACACTAGCTATAGATTCCGATGCTTCACTCCAGGTTTACTGTGTCCCTTGGACCTTCATATTGACGATGAAACACAGAAATTGCATTGGAATTAAATACAAAAGGCACAATGCCGACTTCAGGACAAGAAGACTGACTCTTCCTACTGACTATGTTTTGAACCATTCCTGTGACACTAGTTACAGATTCCGATGCTTCACTTCAGGCTTACTGTATATCTCTGACCTTCTTATTGACATTGAAACACAGAAATTGCATCGGAATTAAATACAAAAGGCACAATGCCGACTTAAGAACAAGAAGACTGACTCTTCTTACTGACTATGATTTGAACCATTTCTGTGACACTAGCTATAGATTCCGATGCTTCACTTCAGGTTTACTGTATCCCTCTGACCGTCTTATTGACGATGAATCACAGAAATTGCATCGGAATTAAATAGAAAAGGCACAATGCCGACTTAAGTACAAGAAGACTGACTCTCCTTACTGACTATGTTTCGAACCATTCCTGAGACACTACTTATAGATTTCGATGCTTCACTTCAAGTTTACTGCATCCCTTGGACCTTTTTACTGGCGATGAAACACAGAAATTGCATCGGAGTTAAATAAAAAAGGCAAAATGCCGACTTAAGTACACGAAGACTGACTCATCTTACTGTCTATGATTTGAACCATTCCTGTGACACTAGTTATAAATTCCGATGCTACACTCCAGGTTTACTGTATCCCTTGGACCTTCTTATTGACGATGAAACACAGACATTGCATCGGAATTAAATACAAAAGGCACAATGCCGACTTAAGGACAAGAAGAATGTCTCTTCTTACTGACTTGGTTTTGTACCATAACTGTGACACTAGTTATAGATTCCGATTGTTCACCTCAGGTTTACTGTATCCCTTGGACCTTCGTATTGACGATGAAACACAGAAATTGCATCGGAATTAAATACAAAAGGCACAAACCCGACTTAAGTACAAGAAGACTGACTCTTCCCACTGTCTATGCTTTGAACCATTCCTGTGACACTAGTTATAGATTCCGATAATTCACTTCAGCTCTACTGTATCCCTTGGACCTTCTTACTGGCGATGAAACACAGAAATTGCATCGGAGTTAAATACAAAAGGCAAAATGCCGACTTAAGTACACGAAGACTGACTCTTCTTACTGTCTATGATTTGAACCATTCCTGTGACACTAGTTATAAATTCCGATGCTACACTCCAGGTTTACTGTATCCCTTGGACCTTCTTATTGACATTGAAACACAGAAATTGCATCGGAATTAAATACAAAAGGCACAATGCCGACTTAAGAACAAGAAGACTGACTCTTCTAACTGACTATTTTTTGAACCATTCCTGTGACACTAGTTATAGATTCCGATGCTTCACCTCAGGTTTACTGTATCCCTTGGACCTTCTTATTGACGATGAAACACAGAAATTGCATCGGAATTAAATACAAAAGGCAAAATGACGTCTTAAGTACACGAAGACTGACTCTTCTTACTGTCTATGTTTTGAACCATTCCTGTGACACTAGTTATAGATTCCGATGCTACACATCAGGTTTACTGTATACCTTGGACCTTCTTATTGACGATGAAACACAGAGATTGCATCGGAATTAAATACAAAAGGCACAGTGCCGACTTAAGTACAAGGAGACTGACTCTTCTTATTCTCAATGTTTTGAACCATTCCTGTGACACTAGTTATAGATTCCGATGCTTCACTTCAGGTTTACTTTATCCCACTGAACTTATTGCCGATGAAACACAGATATTACATCGGAATTAAATACAAAGGCAAATTGCCGGCTTAAGGACAGAAGACTGACTCTTCTTACTGACTATGTTTTGAACCATTCCTGTGACACTAGTTATAGATTCCGATGCTTCACTTCAGGTTTACTGTATCCCTTGGACCATCTTATTGTCGATGAAACACAGAAATAGCATCGTAATTAAATACAAAAGGGAGAATGCCGACTTAAGGACAAGTAGACTGACTCTTCTTACTTACTATGTTTTGAACCATTCCTGTGACACTAGCTATAGATTCCGATGCTTCACTCCAGGTTTACTGTGTCCCTTGGACCTTCATATTGACGATGAAACACAGAAATTGCATTGGAATTAAATACAAAAGGCACAATGCCGACTTCAGGACAAGAAGACTGACTCTTCCTACTGACTATGTTTTGAACCATTCCTGTGACACTAGTTACAGATTCCGATGCTTCACTTCAGGTTTACTGTATATCTCTGACCTTCTTATTGACATTGAAACACAGAAATTGCATCGGAATTAAATACAAAAGGCACAATGCCGACTTAAGAACAAGAAGACTGACTCTTCTTACTGACTATGATTTGAACCATTTCTGTGACACTAGCTATAGATTCCGATGCTTCACTTCAGGTTTACTGTATCCCTCTGACCGTCTTATTGACGATGAATCACAGAAATTGCATCGGAATTAAATAGAAAAGGCACAATGCCGACTTAAGTACAAGAAGACTGACTCTCCTTACTGACTATGTTTCGAACCATTCCTGAGACACTACTTATAGATTTCGATGCTTCACTTCAAGTTTACTGCATCCCTTGGACCTTTTTACTAGCGATGAAACACAGAAATTGCATCGGAGTTAAATACAAAAGGCAAAATGCCGACTTAAGTACACGAAGACTGACTCTTCTTACTGTCTATGATTTGAACCATTCCTGTGACACTAGTTATAAATTCTGATGCTACACTCCAGGTTTACTGTATCCCTTGGACCTTCTTAATAACGATGAAACACAGACATTGCATCGGAATTAAATACAAAAGGCACAATGCCGACTTAAGGACAAGAAGAATGTCTCTTCTTACTGACTTGGTTTTGTACCATAACTGTGACACTAGTTATAGATTCCGATTGTTCACTTCAGGTTTACTGTATCCCTTGGACCTTCGTATTGACGATGAAACACAGAAATTGCATCGGAATTAAATACAAAAGGCACAAACCCGACTTAAGTACAAGAAGACTGACTCTTCCCACTGTCTATGCTTTGAACCATTCCTGTGACACTAGTTATAGATTCCGATAATTCACTTCAGCTCTACTGTATCCCTTGGACCTTCTTACTGGCGATGAAACACAGAAATTGCATCGGAGTTAAATACAAAAGGCAAAATGCCGACTTAAGTACACGAAGACTGACTCTTCTTACTGTCTATGATTTGAACCATTCCTGTGACACTAGTTATAAATTCCGATGCTACACTCCAGGTTTACTGTATCCCTTGGACCTTCTTATTGACATTGAAACACAGAAATTGCATCGGAATTAAATACAAAAGGCACAATGCCGACTTAAGAACAAGAAGACTGACTCTTCTTACTGACTATGATTTGAACCATTCCTGTGACACTAGTTATAAATTCCGATGCTACACTCCAGGTTTACTGTATCCCTTGGACCTTCTTAATAACGATGAAACACAGACATTGCATCGGAATTAAATACAAAAGGCACAATGCCGACTTAAGGACAAGAAGAATGTCTCTTCTTACTGACTTGGTTTTGTACCATAACTGTGACACTAGTTATAGATTCCGATTGTTCACTTCAGGTTTACTGTATCCCTTGGACCTTCGTATTGACGATGAAACACAGAAATTGCATCGGAATTAAATACAAAAGGCACAAACCCGACTTAAGTACAAGAAGACTAACTCTTCCCACTGTCTATGCTTTGAACCATTCCTGTGACACTAGTTATAGATTCCGATAATTCACTTCAGCTCTACTGTATCCCTTGGACCTTCTTACTGGCGATGAAACACACAAATTGCATCGGAGTTAAATACAAAAGGCAAAATGCCGACTTAAGTACACGAAGACTGACTCTTCTTACTGTCTATGATTTGAACCATTCCTGTGACACTAGTTATAAATTCCGATGCTACACTCCAGGTTTACTGTATCCCTTGGACCTTCTTATTGACGATGAAACACAGAAATTGCATCGGAATTAAGTACAAAAGGCACAATGCCGACTTAAGTACAAGAAGACTGACTGTTCCTACTGTCTATGTTTTGAACCATTCCTGTGGCACTTGTTATAGATTCCGATGCTTCACTTCAGGTTTACTGTATCCCTTGTACCTTCTTATTGACAATGAAACACAGAAATTGCATCAGAATTAAATAGAAAAGGCACAATGCCGACTTAAGTACAAGAAGGCTGACGCTTCTTACTGACTATGTTTTGAACCATTCCTGTGACACTGGTTATAAATTCGGATACTTTACATCAGGTTTACTGTATCCCTCTGACCTTCTTATTGACGATGAAACACAGAAACTGTATCGGAATTAAATAGAAAAGGCACAATGCCGACTTAAGTACAAGACGACAGACTTGTCTTACTGTCTATGTTTTGAACCATTCCTGTGACACTAGTTATAGATTCCGATGCTTCACTTCACGTTTACTGTATTCCTTGGACCTTCTTATTGACGATGAATGACAGAAATTGCATCGGAATTAAATACAAAAGTCTAAATGCCAACTGAAGTACACGAAGACTGACTCTTCTTACTGTCTATGTTATGAACCATTCTTGTGACACTAGTTATAGATTCCGATGCTACACTCCAGGTTTACTGTATCCCTTGGACCTTCTTATTGACGATGAATCACAGAAATTGCATCGGAATTAAATACAATAGGCACAATGCTGTCTTAAGTACATGAACACCGACTCTTCCTGCTGACTATGTTTGAACCATTCCTGTGACACTAGTTATAGTTTCCGATGATTCACTTGAGGTTTACTGTATCCCTTGGACCTTCTTATTGACGATGAAACACAGAGATTGCATTGGAATTAAACACAAAAGGCACAATGCCGATTTAAGTACAAGAAGACTGACTCTTCTTACTGACTATGTTATGAACCATTCCTGTGACACTAGTTATAGA
This sequence comes from Schistocerca piceifrons, assembly GCF_021461385.2. NCBI lineage: Eukaryota > Metazoa > Arthropoda > Insecta > Orthoptera > Acrididae > Schistocerca > Schistocerca piceifrons. The sequence goes on along the minus strand of NC_060146.1, from coordinate 14,362,573 downwards.
TTCCGATGCTTCACTTTAGGTTTACTGTATCCCTTGGACCTTCTTATTGACGATGAATGACAGAAATTGCATCGGAATTAAATACAAAAGTCTAAATGCCAACTGAAGTACACGAAGACTGACTCTTCTTACTGTCTATGTTATGAACCATTCTTGTGACACTAGTTATAGATTCCGATGCTACACTCCAGGTTTACTGTATCCCTTGGGCCTTCTTATTGACGATGAAACACAGAAACTGCATCGGAATTAAATACAAAATGCACAATGCCGACTTAATGACAAGAAGACTGACTCTTCTTACTGACTTTGTTTTGAACCATTAGTGTGACACTAGTTATAGATTCCGATGCTTCACTTGAGGTATACTGTATCCCTTGGGCCTTCTTATAGACGATGAAACACAGAAAAGGCATTGGATTGAAATACAAAAGGCACAATGCCGACTTAAGTACAAGAAGACTGACTCTTCTTACTGTCTATGATTTGAACCATTCCTGTGACACTAGTTATAGATTCCAATGCGTCGCTCCAGGTTTACTGTATCCCTTGGACCTTCTTATTGACGATGAAACACAGAAATTGCAACGGAATTAAATACAAAGGGCACAATGCCGACTTAAGAACAAGAAGACTGACTCTTCTTAGTGACTACGTTTGAACCATTCCTGTGACACTGTCTATTGAATCCGATGCTTCACTTCATGTTTACTGTATCCCTTGGACCTTCTTATTGACGATGAAACACAGAAATTGCATCGGAATGAAATACAAAAGGCACAATGCCGACTTAAGTACAAGAAGACTGACACTTCATACTGACTTTGTTTTGAACCATTTGTGTGACACTAGTTATAGATTCCGATGCTTCACTTCAGGTTTACTGTATCCCTTTGACCTTCTTATTGATGATGAAACACAGATATTGCATCGGAATTAAGTACAAAGGACACAATGCCGACTTAAGTACAAGAAGACTGACTCTTCCTGCTGTCATTGTTTTGAACCATTCCTGTGACACTAGTTATAGATTCCGATGCTTCACTCCAGGTTTACTGTATCCCTTGGACCTTGTTATTGACGATGAAACACAGAAATTTCATCGGAATTAAATAGGAAAAGCTTAATGCCGACTTAAGTACAAGAAGATTGACTCTTCTTACTGACTATGTTTTGAACCATTCCTGTGACACTAGTTATAGATTCCGATGCTTCACTTCAGGTCTACTGTATCCCTTGGACCTTCTTATTGACGATGCAACACAGAAATTGCATCGGAATTAAATACAAAGGGCACAATGCCGACTTAAGGACAGAAGACTGACTCTTCTTACTGACTATGATTTGAACCATTCCTGTGACACTAGCTATAGATTCCGATGCTTCACTTCAGGTTTACTGTATCCCTCTGACCTTCTTATTGATGATGAAACACAGAAATTGAATCGGAATTAAATACAAAAGGCTAAATGCCGACATAAGTACAAGAAGACTGACTCTTCTTACTGTCTATGTTTTGAACCATTCCATTGACACTAGTTATAGATTCCGATGCTGCACTCCAGGTTTACTGTATCCCTTGGACCTTGTTATTGACGATGAAACACAGAAATTGCATTGGAATTAAATACAAAAGGCACAATGCCGACTTAAGGACAAGAAGACTGACTCTTCTAACTGACTTTGCTTGAACCATTCCAGTGACACTAGTTATAGATTCCGATGCTTCACTTCAGGTTTACTGTATCCCTTGGACCTTCTTATTGACGATGAAACACAGAAATTGCATCGGAATTAAATACAAAAGACACAATGCCAACGTAAGTAGAAGAAGACTGACTCTTCCTACTGTCTATGTTTTGAACGATTCCTGTGACACTCGTTATAGATTCCGATACTTCACTTCAGGTTTACTGTTTCCCTTGGACCTTCTTATTGACGATGAAACACAGAAATTGCATCGGAAGTAAATACAAAAGGCACAGTGCCGACTTAAGTACATGAAGACCGACTCTTCCTACTGACTATGTTTTGAACCATTACTGTGACACTAGTTATAGATTCCGATGCATCACTTGAGGTTTACTGTATCCCTTGGACCTTCTTATTGACGATGAAACACAGAAATTGCATCGGAATTAAATACAAAGGCCCAATGCGACTTAAGAACAAGAAGACTGACTCTTTTTACTGTCAATGCTTTGAACCATTCCTGTGACACTCGTTATAGATTCCGATGCTTCACTTCATGTTTACTGTATACCTTGGATCTTCTTATTGACGATGAAACACAGAAATTGCATCGGAATTAAATACAAAAGGCACAGTGCCGACTTAAGTACATGTAGACCGACTCTTCCTACTGACTATGTTTTCAACCAGTCCTGTGACACTAGTTATAGATTCCGATGCTTCACTTGAGGTTTACTGTATCCCTTGGACATTCTTATTGCCGATGAAACACAGAAATTGCATCGGAATTAAATACAAAACGCACAATGCGACTTATGTACAAGAAGACTGACCCTTCTTACTGACTATGTTATGAACCATTCCTGTGACACTAGTTATAGATTCCGATGCTTTACTATAGGTTTACTTTATCCCTTGGACCTTCTTATTGACGATGAATGACAGAAATTGCATCGGAATTAAATACAAAAGTCTAAATGCCAACTGAAGTACACGAAGACTGACACTTCTTACTGTCCATGTTATGAACCATTCTTGTGACACTAGTTATAGATTCCGATGCTACACTCCAGGATTACTGTATCCCTTGGGCCTTCTTATTGACGATGAAACACAGAAACTGCATCGGAATTAAATACAAAATGCACAATGCCTACTTAATGACAAGAAGACTGACTCTTCTTACTGACTTTGTTTTGAACCATTAGTGTGACACTAGTTATAGATTCCGATGCTTCACTTCAGGTTTACTGTATCCCTTGGACGTTCGTATTGACGATGAATCACAGAAATTCCATCGGAATTAAATACAATAGGCACAATGCTGTCTTAAGTACATGAACACCGACTCTTCCTGCTGACTATGTTTGAACCATTCCTGTGACACTAGTTATAGTTTCCGATGATTCACTTGAGGTTTACTGTATCCCTTGGACCTTCTTATTGACGATGAAACACAAGGATTGCATTGGAATTAAACACAGAAGGCACAATGCCGACCTAAGTGAAAGAAGACTGACTCTTCTTACTGTCTATGTTTTGAACCATTCCTGTGACACTAGTTATAGATTCCGATGCTACACTCCAGGTTTACTGTATCCCTTGGACCTTCTTATTGACGATGAAAACAGAAATTGCATCGGAATTAAATAAAAAAGGCACAATGTCGACCTAAGTACATGAAGACCAACTCTTCCTACTGACTATTTTTTGATCCATTCCTGTGACACTAGTTATAGATTCCGATGCTTCACTTGAGGTATACCGTATCCCTTGGACCTTCTTATAGACGATGAAACACAGAAATGGCATTGGAATGAAATACAAAAGGCACAATGCCGACTTAAGTACAAGAAGACTGACTCTTCTTACTGTCTATGATTTGAACCATTCCTGTGACACTAGTTATAGATTCCAATGCGTCGCTCCAGGTTTACTGTAACCCTTGGACCTTCTTATTGACGATGAATGACAGAAATTGCGTCGGAATTAAATACAAAAGTCTAAATGCCAACAGAAGTACACGAAGACTGACTCTTCTTACTGTCTATGTTATGATCCATTCTTGTGACACTAGTTATAGATTCCGATGCTACACTCCAGGTTTACTGTATCCCTTGGGCCTTCGTATTGACGATGAAACACAGAAACTGCTTCGGAATTAAATACAAAATGCACAATGCCGACTTAATGACAAGAAGACTGACTCTTTTTACTGACTTTGTTTTGAACCATTAGTGTGACACTAGTTATAGATTCCGATGCTTCACTTCAGGTTTACTGTATCCCTTGGTCCTTCGTATTGACGATGAATCACAGAAATTGCATCGGAATTAAATACAATAGGCACAATGCCGACTTAAGTACATGAACACCGACTCTTCCTGCTGACTATGTTTGAACCATTCCCGTGACACTAATTATAGATTCCGATGATTCACTTGAGGTTTACTGTATCCCTTGGACCTACTTATTGACGGTGGAACACAGAGATTGCATCGGAATTAAACACAAAAGGCACAATGCCGACCTAAGTGAAAGAAGAATGACTCTTCTTACTGTCTATGTCTTGAACCATTCCTGTGACACTAGTCATTGATTCCGATGCTACACTCCAGGTTTACTGTATCCCTTGGACCTTCTTATTGACGATGAAACACGGAAATGGCATCGGAATTAAATAAAAAATGCACAATGTCGACCTAAGTACATGATGACCAACTCTTCCTACTGACTATGTTTTGAACCATTCCTGTGACACTAGTTATAGATTCCGATGCTTCACTTGAGGTATACTGTATCCCTTGGACCTTCTTATAGACGATGAAACACAGAAATGGCATTGGAATGAAATACAAAAGGCACAATGCCGACTTAAGTACAAGAAGACTGACTCTTCTTACTGTCTATGCTTTGAACCATTCCTGTGACACTAGTTATAGATTCCGATGCTTCACTTCAGGTTTACTGTATCCCTTGGACCTTCTTATTGACGAAGAAACACAGAAATTGCATCGGAATTAAATACAAAAGACACAATGCCGACTAAAGTAGAAGAAGACTGACTCTTCCTACAGTCTACGTTTTCAACGATTCCTGTGACACTCGTTATAGATTCCGATGCTTCACTTCAGGTTTACTGTAACCCTTGGACCTTGTTATAGACGATGAAACACAGAAATGGCATTGGAATGAAATACAAAAGGCACAATGCCGACTTAAGGACAAGAAGACTGACTCTTCTAACTGACTTTGCTTGAACCATTCCAGTGACACTAGTTATAGATTCCGATGCTTCACATCAGGTTTACTGTATCCCTTGGACCTTCTTATTGACGATGAAACACAGAAATTGCATCGGAATTAAATACAAAAGACACAATGCCAACTTAAGTGCAAGAAGACTGACTCTTTTTACTGTCTATGTTTAGAACCATTCCTGTGACACTCGTTATAGATTCTGATGCTTCACTTCAGGTTTACTGTATTCCTTGGACCTTCTTATAGAAGATGAAACACAGAAATGGCATTGGAATGAAATTAAAAGGCACAATGCCAACTTAAGTACAAGAAGACTGACTCTTCTTACTGTCTATGTTTTGAACCATTCCTGTGACACTAGTTATAGATTCCAATGCGTCGCTCCAGGTTTACTGTATCCCTTGGACCTTCTTATTGACGATGAAACACAAAAATTGCAACGGAATTAAATACAAAAGGCACAATGCCGACTTAAGAACAAGAAGACTGACTCTTCTTACTGACTATGTTTGATCCATTCCTGTGACACTGGCTATAGATTCCGATGCTTCACTTCATGTTTACTGTATCCCTTGGACCTTCTTATTGACGATGAAACACAGAAAATGCATCGGAATGAAATACAAAAGGCACAATGCCGACTTAAGTACAAGAAGACTGACACTTCATATTGTCTATGTTTTGAACCATTCCTGTGACACTAGTTATACATTCCGATGCTACACTCCAGGTTTACTGTATCCCATGGACCTTCTTATTGACGATCAAACAGAGAAATTGCATCGGAATTAAATACAAAAGGCACATTGCCGACTTAAGGACAAGAAGACTGACTCTTCTTACTGACTTTTGTTTGAACCATTAGTGTGACACTAGTTATAGATTCCGATGCTTCACATCAGGTTTACTGAATCCCTTGGACCTTTTTATTGCCGATGAAACACAGATATTGCATCGGAATTAAATACAAAGGACACAATGCCGACTTAAGTACAAGAAGACTGACTCTTCCTGCTGTCATTGTTTTGAACCATTCCTGTGACACTAGTTATAGATTCCGATGCTTCACTCCAGGTTTACTGTATCCCTTGGACCTTGTTATTGACGATGAAACACAGAATTTTCATCGGAATTAAATAGAAAAAGCACAATGCCGACTTAAGTACAAGAAGATTGACTCATCTTACTGTCTATGTTTTGAACCATTCCATTGACACTAGTTATAGATTCCGATGCTGCACTCCAGGTTTACTGTATCCCTTGGACCTTGTTATTGACGATGAAACACAGAAATTGCATTGGAATTAAATACAAAAGGCACAATGCCGACTTAAGGACAAGAAGACTGACTCTTCTAACTGACTTTGCTTGAACCATTCCAGTGACACTAGTTATAGATTCCGATGCTTCACTTCAGGTTTACTGTATCCCTTGGACCTTCTTATTGACGATGAAACACAGAAATTGCATCGGAATTAAATACAAAGGCCCAATGCGACTTAAGTACAAGAAGACTGACTCTTTTTACTGTCAATGCTTTGAACCATTCCTGTGACACTCGTTATAGATTCCGATGCTTCACTTCAGGTTTACTGTATACCTTGGATCTTCTTATTGACGATGAAACACAGAAATTGCATCGGAATTAAATACAAAAGGCACAGTGCCGACTTAAGTACATGTAGACCGACTCTTCCTACTGACTATGTTTTCAACCAGTCCTGTGACACTAGTTATAGATTCCGATGCTTCACTTGAGGTTTACTGTATCCCTTGGACATTCTTATTGCCGATGAAACACAGAAATTGCATCGGAATTAAATACAAAACGCACAATGCGACTTATGTACAAGAAGACTGACCCTTCTTACTGACTATGTTATGAACCATTCCTGTGACACTAGTTATAGATTCCGATGCTTTACTATAGGTTTACTTTATCCCTTGGACCTTCTTATTGACGATGAATGACAGAAATTGCATCGGAATTAAATACAAAAGTCTAAATGCCAACTGAAGTACACGAAGACTGACACTTCTTACTGTCTATGTTATGAACCATTCTTGTGACACTAGTTATAGATTCCGATGCTACACTCCAGGATTACTGTATCCCTTGGGCCTTCTTATTGACGATGAAACACAGAAACTGCATCGGAATTAAATACAAAATGCACAATGCCGACTTAATGACAAGAAGACTGACTCTTCTTACTGACTTTGTTTTGAACCATTAGTGTGACACTAGTTATAGATTCCGATGCTTCACTTCAGGTTTACTGTATCCCTTGGACGTTCGTATTGACGATGAATCACAGAAATTGCATCGGAATTAAATACAATAGGCACAATGCTGTCTTAAGTACATGAACACCGACTCTTCCTGCTGACTATGTTTGAACCATTCCTGTGACACTAGTTATAGTTTCCGATGATTCACTTGAGGTTTACTGTATCCCTTGGACCTTCTTATTGACGATGAAACACAAGGATTGCATTGGAATTAAACACAGAAGGCACAATGCCGACCTAAGTGAAAGAAGACTGACTCTTCTTACTGTCTATGTTTTGAACCATTCCTGTGACACTAGTTATAGATTCCGATGCTACACTCCAGGTTTACTGTATCCCTTGGACCTTCTTATTGACGATGAAAACAGAAATTGCATCGGAATTAAATAAAAAAGGCACAATGTCGACCTAAGTACATGAAGACCAACTCTTCCTACTGACTATGTTTTGATCCATTCCTGTGACACTAGTTATAGATTCCGATGCATCACTTGAGGTATACTGTATCCCTTGGACCTTCTTATAGACGATGAAACACAGAAATGGCATTGGAATGAAATACATAAGGCACAATGCCGACTTAAGTACAAGAAGACTGACTCTTCTTACTGTCTATGATTTGAACCATTCCTGTGACACTAGTTATAGATACCAATGCGTCGCTCCAGGTTTACTGTATCCCTTGGACCTTCTTATTGACGATGAATGACAGAAATTGCGTCGGAATTAAATACAAAAGTCTAAATGCCAACAGAAGTACACGAAGACTGACTCTTCTTACTGTCTATGTTATGATCCATTCTTGTGACACTAGTTATAGATTCCGATGCTACACTCCAGGTTTACTGTATCCCTTGGGCCTTCTTATTGACGATGAAACACAGAAACTGCTTCGGAATTAAATACAAAATGCACAATGCCGACTTAATGACAAGAAGACTGACTCTTTTTACTGACTTTGTTTTGAACCATTAGTGTGACACTAGTTATAGATTCCGATGCTTCACTTCAGGTTTACTGTATCCCTTGGTCCTTCGTATTGACGATGAATCACAGAAATTGCATCGGAATTAAATACAATAGGCACAATGCCGACTTAAGTACATGAACACCGACTCTTCCTGCTGACTATGTTTGAACCATTCCCGTGACACTAATTATAGATTCCGATGATTCACTTGAGGTTTACTGTATCCCTTGGACCTACTTATTGACGGTGAAACACAGAGATTGCATCGGAATTAAACACAAAAGGCACAATGCCGACCTAAGTGAAAGAAGACTGACTCTTCTTACTGTCTATGTCTTGAACCATTCCTGTGACACTAGTCATTGATTCCGATGCTACACTCCAGGTTTACTGTCTCCCTTGGACCTTCTTATTGACGATGAAACACGGAAATGGCATCGGAATTAAATAAAAAATGCACAATGTCGACCTAAGTACATGAAGACCAACTCTTCCTACTGACTATGTTTTGAACCATTCCTGTGACACTAGTTATAGATTCCGATGCTTCACTTGAGGTATACTGTATCCCTTGGACCTTCTTATAGACGATGAAACACAGAAATGGCATTGGAATGAAATACAAAAGGCACAATGCCGACTTAAGTACAAGAAGACTGACTCTTCTTACTGTCTATGCTTTGAACCATTCCTGTGACACTAGTTATAGATTCCGATGCTTCACTTCAGGTTTACTGTATCCCTTGGACCTTCTTATTGACGAAGAAACACAGAAATTGCATCGGAATTAAATACAAAAGACACAATGCCGACTAAAGTAGAAGACTGACTCTTCCTACAGTCTACGTTTTCAACGATTCCTGTGACACTCGTTATAGATTCCGATGCTTCACTTCAGGTTTACTGTATCCCTTGGACCTTTTTATAGACGATGAAACACAGAAATGGCATTGGAATGAAATACAAAAGGCACAATGCCGACTTAAGGACAAGAAGACTGACTCTTCTAACTGACTTTGCTTGAACCATTCCAGTGACACTAGTTATAGATTCCGATGCTTCACATCAGGTTTACTGTATCCCTTGGACCTTCTTATTGACGATGAAACACAGAAATTGCATCGGAATTAAATACAAAAGACACAATGCCAACTTAAGTGCAAGAAGACTGACTCTTTTTACTGTCTATGTTTAGAACCATTCCTGTGACACTCGTTATAGATACTGATGCTTCACTTCAGGTTTACTGTATCCCTTGGACCTTCTTATAGAAGATGAAACACAGAAATGGCATTGGAATGAAATTAAAAGGCACAATGCCAACTTAAGTACAAGAAGACTGACTCTTCTTACTGTCTATGTTTTGAACCATTCCTGTGACACTAGTTATAGATTCCAATGCGTCGCTCCAGGTTTACTGTATCCCTTGGACCTTCTTATTGACGATGAAACACAAAAATTGCAACGGAATTAAATACAAAAGGCACAATGCCGACTTAAGAACAAGAAGACTGACTCTTCTTAGTGACTATGTTTGATCCATTCCTGTGACACTGGCTATAGATTCCGATGCTTCACTTCTTGTTTACTGTATCCCTTGGACCTTCTTATTGACGATGAAACACAGAAATTGCATCGGAATGAAATACAAAAGGCACAATGCCGACTTAAGTACAAGAGGACTGACACTTCATATTGTCTATGTTTTGAACCATTCCTGTGACACTAGTTATAGATTCCGATGCTACACTCCAGGTTTACTGTATCCCATGGACCTTCTTATTGACGATGAAACGGAGAAATTGCATCGGAATTAAATACAAAAGGCACATTGCCGACTTAAGGACAAGAAGACTGACTCTTCTTACTGCCTTTTGTTTGAACCATTAGTGTGACACTAGTTATAGATTCCGATGCTTCACATCAGGTTTACTGTATCCCTTGGACCTTCTTATTGCCGATGAAACACAGATATTGCATCGGAATTAAATACAAAGGACACAATGCCGACTTAAATACAAGAAGACTGACTCTTCCTGCTGTCATTGTTTTGAACCATTCCTGTGACACTAGTTATAGATTCCGATGCTTCACTCCAGGTTTACTGTATCCCTTGGACCTTGTTATTGACGATGAAACACAGAATTTTCATCGGAATTAAATAGAAAAAGCACAATGCCGACTTAAGTACAAGAAGATTGACTCTTCTTACTGACAATGTTTTGAACCATTCCTGTGACACTAGTTATAGATTCCGATGCTTCACTTCAGGTTTACTGTATCCGTTGGACCTTCTTATTGACTATGAAACACAGTAATGGCATCGGAATTAAAGAAAAAAGGCACAATGCCGACTTAAGTACATGAACACCGACTCTTCCTGCTGACTATGTTTGAACCATTCCCGTGACACTAATTATAGATTCCGATGATTCACTTGAGGTTTACTGTATCCCTTGGACATACTTATTGACGATGAATCACAGAGATTGCAGCGGAATTAAACACAAAAGGCACAATGCCGACCTAAGTGAAAGAAGACTGACTCTTCTTACTGTCTATGTCTTGAACCATTCCTGTAACACTAGTTATTGATTCCGATGCTACACTCCAGGTTTACTGTATCCCTAGGACCTTCTTATTGACGATGAAACACAGAAATGGCATCGGAATTAAATAAAAAAGGCACAATGTCGACCTAAGTACATGAAGACCAACTCTTCCTACTGACTATGTTTTGAACTATTCCTGTGACACTAGTTATAGATTCCGATGCTTCATTTGAGGTATACTGTATCCCTTGGACCTTCTTATAGACGATGAAACACAGAAATTGCATTGGAATGAAATACAAAAGGCACAATGCCGACTTAAGTACAAGAAGACTGACTCTTCTTACTGTCTTTGTTTTGAACCATTCCTGTGACACTAGTTATAGATTCCGATGCTTCACTTCAGGTTTACTGTATCCCTTGGGCCTTCTTATTGACGATGAAACACAGAAATTGCATCGGAATTACATACAAAAGACACAATGCCGACTTAAGTAGAAGAAGACTGACTCTTCCTACTGTCTATGTTTTGCACGATTCCTGTGACACTCGTTATAGATTCCGATGCTTCACTTCAGGTTTACTGTATCCCTTGGACCTTCTTATTGACGATGAAACACAGAAATTGCATCGGAAGTAAATACAAAAGGCACAGTGCCGACTTAAGTACATGAAGACCGACTCTTCCTACTGACTATGTTTTGAACCATTCCTGTGACACTAGTTATAGATTCCGATGCTTCACTTGAGGTTTACTGTATCCCTTGGACATTCTTATTGACGATGAAACACAGAAATTGCATCGGAATTAAATACAAAGACCCAATGCGACTTAAGTACAAGAAGACTGACTCTTTTTACTGTCTATGTTTAGAACCATTCCTGTGACACTCGTTATAGATTCTGATGCTTCACTCCAGGTTTACTGCATCCCTTGGACCTTCTTATACACAGTGAAACACAGAAATGGCATTGGAATGAAATACAAAAGGCACAATGCCGACTTAAGTACAAGAAGACTGACTCTTCTTACTGTCTATGTTTTGAACCATTCCTGTGACACTAGTTATAGATTCCAATGCGTCGCTCCAGGTTTACTGTATCCCTTGGACCTTCTTATTGACGATGAAACACAGAAATTACAACGGAATTAAATACAAAAGGCACAATGCCGACTTAAGAACAAGAAGACTGACTCTTCTTACTGACTATGTTTGAACCATTCCTGTGACACTGGCTATAGATTCCGATGCTTCACTTCATGTTTACTGTATCCCTTGGACCTTCTTATTGACGATGAAACACAGAAATTGCATCGGAATGAAATACAAAAGGCACAATGCCGACTTAAGTACAAGAAGACTGACACTTCATTTTGTCTATGTTTTGAACCATTCCTGTGACACTAGTTATAGATTCCGATGCTACACTCCAGGTTTACTGTATCCCATAGAGCTTCTTATTGACGATGAAACAGAGAAATTGCATCGGAATTAAATACAAAAGGCACATTGCCGCCTTAAGGACAAGAAGACTGACTCTTCTTACTGACTTTGCTTTGAACCATTAGTGTGACACTAGTTACAGATTCCGATGCTTCACATCAGGTTTACTGTATGCCTTGGACCTTCTTATTGACGATGAAACACAGATATTGCATCGGAATTAAATACAAAGGACACAATGCCGACTTAAGTACATGAAAACTGACTCTTCCTGGTGGCATTGTTTTGAACCATTCCTGTGACACTAGTTATAGATTCCGATGCTTCACTCCAGGTTTACTGTATCCCTTGGACCTTGTTATTGCCGATGAAACACAGAAATTTCATCGGAATTAAATAGAAAAAGCACAATGCCGACTTAAGTACAAGAAGGTTGACTCTTCTTACTGACTATGTTTTGAACCATTCCTGTGACACTAGTTATAGATTCCGATGCTTCACTTCAGGTTTACTGTATCCCTTGGACCTTCTTATTGACTATGAAACACAGTAATGGCATCGGAAATAAATAAAAATGGCACAATGCCGACCTATGTACATGAGTACCGACTCTTCCTACTGACTATGTTTTGAACCGTTCCTGTGACACAAGTTATAGATTCCGATGCTTCACTTGAGGTTTACTGTATCCCTTGGACCTTGTTTTTAACGATGAAACACAGAAATTGCATCGGAATTAAATACAAAAGGCACAATGCCGACTTAAGGACAAGAAGACTGAATCTTCTTACTGACTTTGCTTTGAACCATTAGTGTGACACTAGTTATAGATACCGATGCTTCACTTGAGGTTTACTGTATCCCATGGACCTCCTTATTGACGATGAAACACAGAAATTGCATCGGAATTAAATAGAGAAAGCACAATGCCGACTTAAGTACAAGAAGACTGACTCTTCTTACTGACTATGTTTTGAACCATTCCTGTGACACTAGTTATAGATTCCGATGCTTCACTTCAGGTTTACTGTATCGCTTGGACCTTCTTATTGACTATGAAACACAGTAATTGCATCGGAATTAAATAAAAAAGGCACAATGCCGACCTATGCACATGAATACCGACTCTTCCTACTGTCTATGTTTTGAAACATTCCTGTGACACTAGTTATAGATTCCGATGCTTCACTTGAGGTTTACTGTATCCCTTGGACCTTGTTTTTGACGATGAAACACAGAAATTGCATCGGAATTAAATGCAAAAGGCACAATGCCGACTGAAGTACAAGAAGACTGACTCTTCTTACTGTCTATGATTTGAACCATTCCTGTGACACTAGTTATAGATTCCAATGCATCGCTCCAGGTTTACTGTATCCCTTGGACCTTCTTATTGACGATGAAACACAGAAATTGTATCGGAATTAAATACAAAAGGCACAATGCCGATATAAGTACAAGAAGACTGACTCTTCTTAGTGACTACGTTTGAACCATTCCTGTGAAACTATCTATAGATTCCGATGCTTCACTTCGGGTTTACTAAATCCCTTGGTTCTTCTTATTGACGATGAAACACAGAAATTGCATCGGAATTAAATACAAAAGGCACAATGCCGACTTAAGTGCAAGAAGACCGAATCTTCTTACTGACTTTGTTTTGAACCATTCCTGTGACACTGTCTGTAGATTCCGATGCTTCACTTCATGTTTACTGTATCCCTTGGACCTTCTTGTTGACGATGAAACACAGAAATTGCCTCGGAATGAAATACAAAAGGCACAATGCCGACTTAAGTACAAGAAGACTGACTCTTCTTACTGACTTTGTTTAGAACCATTAGTGTGACACTAGTTATAGATTCCAATGCTTCACTTCAGGTTTACTGTATCCCTTGGACCTTCGTATTGACGATGAATCACAGAAATTGCATCGGAATTAAATACAATAGGCACAATGCCGACTTAAGTACATGAACACCGACTCTTCCTGCTGACTATGTTTGAACCATTCCTGTGACACTAGTTATAGATTCCGATGACTCACTTGAGGTTTACTGTATCCCTTGGACCTTCTTATTGACGATGAAACACAGAGATTGCATCGGAATGAAACACAAAAGGCACAATGCCGACCTAAGTGAAAGAAGACTGACTCTTCTTACTGTCTATGTTTTGAACCATTCCTGTGACACTAGTTATTGATTCCGATGCCACACTCCAGGTTTACTGTATCCCTTGGACCTTCCTATTGACGATGAAACACAGAAAAGGCATCGGAATTAAATAAAAAAGGCACAATGTCGACCTACGTACATGAAGACCAACTCTTCCTACTGACTATATTTTGAACCATTCCTGTGACACTTGTTATAGATTCCGATGCTTCACTTGAGGTATACTGTATCCCTTGGACCTTCTTATAGACGATGAAACACAGAAATGGCATTGGAATGAAATACAAAAGGCACAATGCCGATTTAAGTACTAGAAGGCTGACTCTTCTTACTGTCTATATTTTGAACCATTCCTGTGACACTAGTTATAGATTCCAACGCGTCGCTCCAGGTTTACTGTATCCCTTGGACCTTCTTATTGACGATGAAACACAGAAATTGCACCGGAATTAAATACAAAAGGCACAATGCCGACTTAAGAACAAGAAGACTGACTCTTCTTAGTGACTATGTTTGAACCATTCCTGTGACACTGTCTATAGATTCCGATGCTTCACTTCATGTTTACTGTATCCCTTGGACCTTCTTATTGGCGATGAAACACAGAAATTGCATCGGAATGAAATACAAAAGGCACAATGCCGACTTAAGTACAAGAAGACTGACACTTCATACTGCCTATGTTTTGAACCATTCCTCTGACACTAGTTATGGATTCCGATGCTACACTCCAGGTTTACTGTATCCCTTGGACCTTCTTATTGACGATGAAACACAGAAATTGCATCGGAATTAAATACAAAATGCACATTGCTGACTTAAGGACAAGAAGACTGACTCCTCTTACTGACTTTGTTTTGAACCATTAGTGTGATATTAGTTATAGATTCCGATGCTTCACTTCAGGTTTACTGTATCCCTTGGTTCATCTTATTGACGATGAAACACAGATATTGCATCGAAATTAAATACAAAGGAGACAATGCAGACTTAAGTACAAGAAGAATGACTCTTCCTGCTGTCATTGTTTTGAACCATTCCTGTGACACTAGTTATAGATTCCGATGCTTCACTCCACTTTTACTGTATCCCTTGAACCTTGTTATTGACGATGAAACACAGAAATTTCATCGGAATTAAATAGAAAAAGCACAATGCCAACTTAAGTACAAGAAGATTGACTCTTCTTACTGACTATGTTTTGAACCATTCCTGTGACACTAGTTATAGATTCCGATGCTTCACTTCAGGTTAACTGTATCCCTTGGACCTTCTTATTGACGATGAAACACAGTAATTGCATCGGAATTAAATACAAACGGCACAATGCCGACTTAAGTACAAGAAGACTGACTCTTCTTACTGACTATGTTTTCAACCATTCCTGTGACACTAGTTATAGATTCCGATGCTTCACTTCAGGTTTACTGTATCCCTTGGAACTTCTTATTGACGATGAAACACAGTAATTGCATCGGAATTAAATAAAAAAGGCACAATGACGACCTAAGTACATGAAGACCTACACTTCCTACCGACTACGTTTTGAACCATTCCTGTGACAATAGTTATAGATTCCGATGCTTCACTTGTGGTTTACTGTATCCCTTGGACCTTCTTATTGACGATGAAAGACAGAAATTGCATCGGAATTAAATGGAAATGGCACAATTCCGACTTAAGTACAAGAAGACTGACTCTTCCTACTGTCTATGTTTGGAACCATTCCTGTGACACTGGTTATAGTTTCCGATGCTTCACTTCAGGTTTACTGTATCCCTTGGACCTTCTTATTGATGATGAAACACAGAAATTGCATCGGAATTAAATACAAAAGGCACAATGCCGACTTAAGTACATGAAGTCAGATTCTTCCTACTGACTATGTTTTGAACCATTCCTGTGACACTAGTTATAGATTCCGATGCTTCACTTGAGGTTTACTGTATCCCTTGGACCTTCTTATTGACGATGAAAGACAGAAATTGCATCGGAATTAAATAGAAAAGGCACAATTCCGACTTAAGTACAAGAAGACTGACTCTTCCTACTGTCTATGTTTGGAACCATTCCTGTGACACTGGTTATAGATTCGGATGCTTCACTTCAGGTTTACTGTATCCCTTGGACCTTGTTATTGCCGATGAAACACAGAAATTGCATCGGAATGATATACAAAATGCACAATGCCGACTTAAGAACAAGAAGACTGACTCTTCTTAGTGACTATGTTTGAACCATTCCTGTGACACTAGCTATAGAGTCCGATGCTTCACTTAAGGTTTACTGTATCCCTCTGACCTTCTTGTTAACGATGAAACACAGAAATTGCATCGGAATTAAATACAAAAGGCACAATGCCGACTTAAGTACAAGAAGACTGACTCTTCTTACTGACTATGTTTTGAACCATTCCTGTGACACTTGTTATAGATTCCGATGCTTCACTTCAGGTTTTCTGTATCCCTAGGACCTTCTTATTGACTATGAAACACAGAAATTGCATCGTAATTAAATACAAAAAGCAAATCGCAGACTTAAGTACACGAAGACTGACTCTTCTTACTCTCTATGTTTTGAATCATTCCTGTGACACTAGTTATAGATTCCGATGCTTCACTTCAGGTTTACTGTATCCCTAGGACCTTCTTATTGACTATGAAACACAGATATTTCATCGTAACTAAATACAAAAGGCAAATCGCCGACTTAAGTACACGAAGACTGACTCTTCTTACTCTCTCTGTTTTGAATCATTCCTGTGACACTAGTTATAGTTTCCGATGCTTCACTCCAGGTTCACCTTATCCCTTATACCTTCTTATTGAGGATGAAACACAGAAATTGCTTCGGAATTAAATACAAAAGGCAAATCGCCGACTTAAGTACACGAAGACTGACTCTTCTTACTCTCTATGTTTGAACCATTCCTGTGACACTAGTTATAGATTCCGATGCTTCACTCTAGGTTTACTGTATCCCTTGGACCTTGTTATTGACGATGAAACACAGAAATAGCATCGGAATTAAATACAAAAGGCACAATGCCGACTTAAGTACAAGAAGACTGACTCTTCTTACTGTATATGTTTTGAACCATTCCTGTGACACTAGTTATAGATTCCGATGCTTCACTCCACTTTTACTGTATCCCTTGAACCTTGTTATTGACGATGAAACACAGAAATTTCATCGGAATTAAATAGAAAAAGCACAATGCCAACTTAAGTACAAGAAGATTGACTCTTCTTACTGACTTGGTTTTGAACCATCAGTGTGACACTAGTTATAGATTTCGATGCTTCACTTATGGTTTACTGTATCCCTTGGACCTTCTTATTGACGATGAAACACAGAAATTGCATCGTAATAAAATACAAAAAGCAAATCGCAGACTTAAGTACACGAAGACTGACTCTTCTTACTCTCTATGTTTTGAATCATTCCTGTGACACTAGTTATAGATTCCGATGCTTCACTCCACTTTTACTGTATCCCTTGAACCTTGTTATTGACGATGAAACACAGAAATTTCATCGGAATTAAATAGAAAAAGCACAATGCCAACTTAAGTACAAGAAGATTGACTCTTCTTACTGACTATGTTTTGAACCATTCCTGTGACACTAGTTATAGATTCCGATGCTTCACTTCAGGTTTACTGTATCCCTTGGACCTTCTTATTGACGATGAAACACAGAAATTGCATCGGAATTAAATACAAAAGGCACAATGCCGACTTAAGTACAAGAAGACTGACTCTTCTTACTGACTATGTTTTGAACCATTCCTGTGACACTAGTTATAGATTCCGATGCTTCACTTCAGGTTTACTGTATCCCTTGGAACTTCTTATTGACGATGAAACACAGTAATTGCATCGGAATTAAATAAAAAAGGCACAATGCCGACCTAAGTACATGAAGACCTACTCTTCCTACCGACTACGTTTTGAACCATTCCTGTGACAATAGTAATAGATTCCGATGCTTCACATGTGGTTTACTGTATCCCTTGGCCCTTCTTATTGACGATGAAAGACAGAAATTGCATCGGAATTAAATGGAAAAGGCACAATTCCGACTTAGGTACAAGAAGACTGACTCTTCCTACTGTCTATGTTTGGAACAATTCCTGTGACACTGGTTATAGATTCCGATGCTTCACTTCAGGTTTACTGTATCCCTTGGACCTTCTTATTGACGATGAAACACAGAAATTGCATCGGAATTAAATACAAAAGGCACAATGCCGACTTAAGTACATGAAGTCCGACTCTTCCTACTGACTATGCTTTGAACCATTCCTGTGACACTAGTTATAGATTCCGATGCTTCACTTGAGGTTTACTGTATCCCTTGGACCTTCTTATTGACGATGAAACACAGAAATTGCATCGTAATTAAATACAAAAAGCAAATCGCAGACTTAAGTACACGAAGACTGACTCTTCTTACTCTCTATGTTTTGAATCATTCCTGTGACACTAGTTATAGATTCCGATGCTTCACTTCAGGTTTACTGTATCCCTAGGACCTTCTTATTGACTATGAAACACAGATATTGCATCGTAAGTAAATACAAAAGGCAAATCGCCGACTTAAGTACACGAAGACTGACTCTTCTTACTCTCTCTGTTTTGAATCATTCCTGTGACACTAGTTATAGATTCCGATGCTTCCCTCCAGGTTCACCTTATCCCTTATACCTTCATATTGAGGATGAAACACAGAAATTGCATCGGAATTAAATACAAATGGCAAATCGCCGACTTCAGTACACGAAGACTGACTCTTCTTACTCTCTATGTTTGAACCATTGCTGTGACACTAGTTATAGATTCCGATGCTTCTCTCTAGGTTTACTGTATCCCTTGGACCTTGTTATTGACGATGAAACACAGAAATTGCTTCGGAATTAAATAGAGAAAGCACAATGCCGACTTAAGTACAAGAAGACTGACTCTTCTTACTGACTATGTTTTGAACCATTCCTGTGACACTAGTTATAGATTCCGATGCTTCACTTCAGGTTTACTGTATCTTTTGGAACTTCTTATTGACGATGAAACACAGTGACCGCATCAGAATTATATTAAAAAGGCACAATGCCGACCTAAGTACATGAACACCGACTCTTCCTACTGACTATGCTTTGAACCATTCCCGTGACACTAGTTATGGATTCCGATGCTTCTCTTGAGAATTACTGTATCCCTTGGACCTTCTTATTGACGATGAAACTCAGAAATTGCATCGGAATTAAATACAAAAGGCACAATGCCGACTTAAGTACAAGAAGACTGTCTCTTCTTACTGTATATGTTTTGAACCATTCCTGTGACACTAGTTATAGATTCCAATGCGTCGCTCCAGGTTTACTGTATCCCTTGGACCTTCTTATAGACGATGAAACACAGAAATTGCATCGGAAATAAATACAAAAGGCACAATGCCGTCTTAAGTACAAGAAGACTGACACTTCATGCTGTCTATGTTTTGTACCATTCCTGTGACACTAGTTATAGATTCCGATGCTACACTCCAGGTTTACTGTATCCCTTGGACCTTCTTAATGACGATGAACTATAGAAATTGCATCGGAATTAAATACAAAAGGCACATTGCAGACTTAAGGACAAGAAGACTGACTCTTCTTACTGACTTGGTTTTGAACCATCAGTGTGACACTAGTTATAGATTTCGATGCTTCACTTATGGTTTACTGTATCCCTTGGACCCTCTTATTCACGATGAAACACAGAAATTGCATCGGAATTAAATACAAAAGGCACAATGCCGACTTAAGTACAAGAAGACTGACTCTTCCTACTGTCATTGTTTTGAACCATTCCTGTGACATAAGTTATAGATTCCGATGCATCACTCCAGGTTTACTGTATCCCTCGGACCTTGTTATTGAAAATGAAACACAGAAATTGCATCGGAATTAAATAGAAAAAGCACAATGCCGACTAAAGTACAAGAAGACTGTCTCTTCTTACTGACTATGTTTTGAACCATTCCTGTGACACTAGTTATAGATTCCGATGCTTCACTTAAGGTGTACTGTATCCCTTGGTCCTTCTTATTGACGATGAAACACAGAAGTTGCATCTTATTTAGATACAAAATGCGCAATGAAGACTTAAGTACATGAAGACCGACTCTTCCTACAGACTATGCTTTGAACCATTCCTGTGACACTAGTTATAGATTCCGATGCTTCACTTGAGGTTTACTGTATACATTGGACATTGTTATTAACGATGAAACACAGAAATTGCATCGGAACTAAATACAAAAGGCACAAAGCCGACTTAAGTACATGGAAACCGACTCTTGCTACTGACTATGTTTTGAACCATTCCTGTGACACTAGTTATAGATTCCGATGCTTCACTTGAGGTTTACTGTATCGCTTGGACCTTCTTATTGACGATCACACACAGAAATTGCATCGGAATTAAGTACAAAGGGCGCAATGCCGACTTAAGTACATGAAGACCGAGTCTTCCTACAGACTATGTTTTGAACCATTCCTGTGACACTAGTTATAGATTCCGATGCTTCACGTGAGGTTTACTGTATCCCTTGGACCATCTTATTGACGATGAAACACAGAAATTGCATCGGAATGATATACAAAATGCACAATGCCGACTTAAGAACAAGAAGACTGACTCTTCTTAGTGACTATGTTTGAACCATTCCTGTGACACTAGCTATAGATTCCAATGCATCACTTCATGTTTACTGTATCCCTCTGACCTTCTTGTTAACGATGAAACACAGAAATTGCATCGGAATTCAATACAAAAGGCACAATGCCGACTTAAGTAAAAGAAGACTGACTCTTCTTACTGTCTATGTTTTGAACCATTCCTGTGACACTAGTTATAGATTCCGATTCTTCTTTCCAGGTTTACTGTATCCCTTGGACCTTGTTATTGACGATGAAACACAGAAATTGCATCGGATTTAAATAGAATAAGCTCAAAGCCGACTTAAGAACAAGAAGACTGACTCTTCTTAGTGACTATGTTTGAACCATTCCTGTGACACTAGCTATAGATTCCGATGCTTCACTTGAGGTTTACTGTATCCCATGGACCTTCGTATTGACGATGAAACACAGAAATTGCATCGGAATTAAATACAAATGGCACAATGCCGACTTAAGTACAAGAAGACTGACTCCTCTTACTGTCTATGTTTTGAACCATTTCTGTGACACTAGTTATAGATTCCGATGCTACACTCCAGGTTTACTGTATCCCTTGGACCTCCTTATTGACGAAGAAACACAGAAATTGCATCGGAATTAAATACAAAAGGCACAATGCCGACTTAAGGACAAGAAGACTGACTCTTCTTACTGTCTTTGTTTGGAACCATTAGTGTGACACTAGTTATAGATTCCGATGCTGGACTTCAGGTTTACTGTATCCCTTGGACCTTCTTACTGACGATGAAACATAGAAATTGCATCGGAATTAAATACAAAAGGCACAATGCCGACATAAGTACATGAAGACCGACTCTTCCTACTGACTATGTTTGAACCATTCCTGTGACTCTAGTTATAGATTCCGATGCTTCACTTGAGGTTTGCTGTTTCCCATGGACCTTCGTATCGACGATGAAACACAGAAATTGCATCGGAATTAAATACAAAAGGCACAAAGCCGACTTAAGTACATGAAGACCGACTCTTCCTACTGACTATGATTTGAACCATTCCTGTGACACTACTTATGGATTCCGATGCTTCACTTGATGTTTACTGTATCCCTTGGACCTTCTTATTGACGATGAAACACAGAAATTGCATCGTAACTAAATACAAAAGGCACAATGCCGACTTAAGTACAAGAAGACTGACTCTTCATACTGTCTATGCGTTGATCCATTCCTGTGACACTAGATATAGATTCCAATGCTTCGCTACAGGTTTACTGTATCCCTTGGATCCTCTTAATGACGATGAAACACAGAAATTGCATCGGAATTGAATACAAAAGATACAATGCCGACTTAAAAACAAGAAGACTGACTCTTCTTAGTGACTATGTTTGAACCTATCCTGTGACACTATCTATAGATTCCGATGCTTCATTTCAGGTTTACTGTATCCCTCTGACCTTCTTGTTGACGATGAAACACAGAAATTGCATCGGAATTAAATACAAAAGGCACAATGCCGACTTAAGAACAAGATGACTGACTCTTCTTAGTGACTATGTTTGAACCATTCCTGTGACACTAGCTATAGATTCCGACGCTTCACTTCAGCTTTAATGTATCCCTTGGACCTTCTTATCGACGATGAAACACAGAAATTGCATCGGAATTAAATAGAAAAGGCACAATGCCGACTTAAGTACAAGAAGACTGACTCTCCCTACTGTCTATGTTTTGAACCATTCCTGTGACACTGGTTATAGATTCCGATGCTTCACTTCAGGTTTACTGTATCCTTTGGACCTCCTTATTGACGATGAAACACAGAAATTGCATCGGAATTAAATACAAAAGGCACAATGCCGACTTAAGTACATGAAGACCGATTCTTCCTACTAACTTTGTTTTGAACCATTCCTGTGACACTAGTTATAGATTCCGATGCTTCACTTGAGGTTTACTGTATCCCTTGGACCTTCTTATTGACGATGAAACACAGAAATTGCGTCGAAATTAAATTCAAAAGGCACAATGCCGCCTTAAGGACAAGAAGACTGACGCTTCTTACTGACTTTGTTTTGAACCATTAGTGTGACACTAGTTATAGATTCCAATGCTTCACTTCAGGTTTACTGTATCCCTTGGACCTTCTTATTGACGATGAAACACAGAAATTGCATCGGAATTAAATACAAAAGGCACAATGCCGACTTAAGTACTAGAAGACTGACTCTTCTTACTGTCTATGTTTTGAACCATTCCTGTTACACTAGTTATAGATTCCGATGCTTCACTTCAGGCATATTGTATCCCTCTAACCTTCTTATTGACGATGAAACACAGAAATTGCATCGGAATTAGATAGAAAAGGCACAATGTCGACTTAAGTACAAGAAGACTGTCTCTTCTTACTGACTACGTTTTCGACCGTTCCTCTGAAACTAGTTATAGATTCCGATGCTTCACTCCAGGTTTACTGTATCCCTTGGACCTTGTTATTGACAAAGAAACACAGAAATTGCATCGGAATTAAATAGAAAAAGCACAATGCCGACTTATGTACAAGAAGACTGACTCTTCTTACTGACTATGTTTTGAACCATACCTGTGACACTAGTTATAGATTCCGATGTTTCACTTCAGGTTTACTGTATCCTTTGGACCTTCTTATTGACGATGAAACACAGAAATTGCATCGGAAATAAATACAAAAGGCACAATGCCGACTTAAGGACAAGAAGACTGACATTTCATACTGACTTTGTTTTGAACCATTCCTGTGACACTAGTTATAGATTCCGATGCTTTACTTCTGGTTTATTGTATCCCTCTGACCTTCTTATTGACGATGAAACACAGAAATTGCATCGGATTTAAATAGAAATGGCACAATGTCGCCTTAAGTACACGAAAACTGTCACTTCGTACTGACTACGTTTTCAACCATTCCTGTGAAGCTAGTTATAGATTCCGATGCTTCACTCCAGGTCTACTGTATCCCTTGGACATTCTTATTGAAGATGAAACACAGAAAATGCATCGGAATTAAATACAAGAGGCACAATGCCGACTTAAGAACCATAAGACTGATTCTTCTTAGTGACTATGTTTGAACCATTCCTGTGACACTAGCTATAGATTCCGATGCTTACTTCAGGTTTACTGTATGCCCCTGACCTTCTGATTGACGATGAAACAAAGAAATTGCATCGGATTAAATAGAAAAGGCACAATGTCGCCTTAAGTGCAAGAATACTGACTCTTCCTACTGTCTGTGTTTTGAACCATTCCTGTGACACTAGTTATAGATTCCGATGCTTCACTTCAGGTTTACTGTATCCCGTGGACATTCTTATTGACGATGACACACAGAAATTGCATCGGAATTGAATACAAAAGGCACAATGCCGACTTAAGTACAAGAAGACTGACTCTTCTTACTGACTATGTTATGAACCATTCCTGTTACACTAGTGATAGACTCCGATGCTTCACTTCAGGTTTACTCTATACCTTGGACCTTCGTATTGTCGATGAATCACAGAAATTGCATCAGAATTAAATACAAAAGGCACAATGCCGACATACGTACAAGAAGACTGACTCTTCCTACTGTCTATGTTTAGAACCATTCCTGTGACACTAGTTTTGGATTCCGATGCTTCACTTCAGGTTTACTGTATCCCTTGGACCTTCTTATTGACGATGAAAGACAGAAATTGCATCGGAATTAAATAGAAAAGGCACAATTCCGACTTAAGTACAAGAAGACTAACTCTTCCTAGTGTCTATGTTTTGAACCATTCCTGTGACACTAGTTATAGATTCCGATGCTTCACTTCAGGTTTATTGTATCCCTCTGACCTTCTTATTGACGATGAAACAAAGAAATTGCATCGGATTTAAATAGAAAAGGAACAATGTCGCCTTAAGTGCAAGAAGACTGTCTCTTCTTACTGACTACGTTTTCAACCATTCCTGTGAAGCTAGTTATAGATTCCGATGCTTCACTCCAGGATTACTGTATCCCTTGGACCTTCTTATTGACGATGAAACACAGAAATTGCATCGGAATTGAATACCAAACTCACAATGCCGACTTAAGTACAAGAAGACTGACTCTTCTTGCTGACTATGGTATGAACCATTCCTGTGACACTAGTTATAGATTCCGATGCTTCACTTCAGGTTTACTGTATCCCTTGGACCTTCTTATTGACGATGAAACACAGAAATTGCATCGGAATTAAATAGAAAAGGCACAATGCCGACTTAAGTACAAGATGACTGACTCTTCTTACTGACTATGTTTGAAACCATTCCTGTGACACTAGTTATAGCTTCCGATGCTACACCCCAGGTTTACTGTATCCCTTGGACCTTCTTATCGACGATGAACCACAGCATTTGCATCGGAATTAAATACAAAAGGCACAATGCCGACTTAAGGACCAGAAGACTGACGCCTCTTACACACTTTTTTTTGAACCATTAGTGTGACACTAGTTATAGATTCCGATGCTTCACTTCAGCTTTACTGTATCCCTTGGACCTTATTATTGACGATGAAACACAGAAATTGCATCGGAATTAAATACAAAAGGCAAAATGCCGACTTAAGTACACGAAGACTGACTCTTCTTACTGTCTATGTTTTGAATCATTCCTGTGACACTAGTTACAGATTCCGATGCTTCACTCCAGGTTTACTGAATCCCTTGGACCTTCTTATTGACGATGAATCACAGAAATTGCATCGCAATTTAATACAAAAGGCACAATGCCGACTTAAGGACAAGAAGACTGACATTTCTTACTGACTTTGTTTTGAACCATTCCTGTGACACTAGTTATAGATTCCGATGCTTTACTTCTGGTTTATTGTATCCCTCTGACCTTCTTATTGACGATGAAACAGAGAAATTGCACCGGAATTAAGTACAAAAGGCACAATGCCGACTTAAGTACATGAAGACTGACTCTTCCCACTGACTATGTTTGAACCATTCCTGTGACGCTAGTTATAGATTCCGATGCTTCACTCCAGGTCTACTGTATCCCTTGGAACTTCTTATTGGCGATGAAACACTGAAATTGCATCGGAATTAAATACAAAAGGCACAATGCCGACTTAAGAACAATAAGACTGATTCTTCTTAGTGACTATGTTTGAACCATTCCTGTGACACTAGCTATAGATTCCGATGCTTCACTTCAGGTTTACTGTATGCCCCTGACCTTCTGATTGACGATGAAAAAAAGAAATTGCATCGGATTTAAATAGAAAAGGCACAATGTCGCCTTAAGTGCAAGAAGACTGTCTCCTCTTACTGACTACGTTTTAACCATTCCTGTGAAGCTAGTTATAGATTCCGATGCTTCACTCCTGGATTACTGTATCCCTTGAACCTTCTTATTGACGATGACACACAGAAATTGCATCGGAATTGAATACAAAAGGCACAATGCCGACTTAAGTACAAGAAGACTGACTTTTCTTACTGACTATGTTATGAACCATTCCTGTTACACTAGTGATAGACTCCGATGCTTCACTTCAGGTTTACTCTATACCTTGGACCTTCGTATTGTCGATGAATCACAGAAATTGCATCGGAATTAAATGCAAAAGGCACAATGCCGACATACGTACAAGAAGACTGACTCTTCCTACTGTCTATGTTTAGAACCATTCCTGTGACACTAGTTTTGGATTCCGAACCTTCACTTCAGGTTTACTGTATACCTCCGACCTTCTTATTGACGATGAAACACAGAAATTGCATCGGAATTAAATACAAATGGCACAATGCCGACTTAAGTACAAGACGACTAACTCTTCCTAGTGTCTATGTTTTGAACCATTCCTGTGACACTAGTTATAGATTCCGATGCTTCACTTCAGGTTTATTGTATCCCTCTGACCTTCTTATTGACGATGAAACAAAGAAATTGCATCGGATTTAAATAGAAAAGGCACAATGTCGCCTTAAGTGCAAGAAGACTGTCTCTTCTTACTGACTACTTTTCAACCATTCCTGTGAAGCTAGTTATAGATTCCGATGCTTCACTCCAGGATTACTGTGTACCTTGGACCTTCTTATTGACGATGAAACACAGAAATTGCATCGGAATTGAATACAAAAGGCACAATGCTGACTTAAGTACAAGAAGACTGATTCTTCTTGCTGACTATGGTATGAACCATTCCTGTGACACTAGTTATAGATTCCGATGCTTCACTTCGGGTTCACTGTATACATTGGACCTTCTTATTGACGATGAAGCACAGAAATTGCATCGGAATTAAATACAAGAGGCACAATGCCGACTTACGTACAAGAAGACTGACTCATTCTACTGTCTATGTTTAGAACCATTCCTGTGACACTAGTTTTGGATTCCGATGCTTCACTTCATGTTTACTGTATCCCTCCGACCTTCTTATTGACGATGAAACACAGATATTGCATCGGAAGTAAATACAAAATGCACAATGCCGACTTAAGTACAAGAAGACTAACTCTTCCTAGTGTCTATGTTTTGAACCATTCCTGTGACACTAGTTATAGATTCCGATGCTACACTCCAGGAATACTGTATCCCTTGGACCTTCTTATTGACGATGAAACACATAAATGGCATCGGAATTAAATACAAAATGAACAATGCAGACTTAAGTACAAGAAGACTGACTCTACCTACTGTCTATGCTTTGCACCATTCATGTGACACTAGTTATAGAATTAGATGCTTCACTTGCGGTTTACTGTATCCCTAGGACCTTCTTATTGACGATGAAACAGAGAAATTGCACCGGAAATAAGTACAAAAGGCACAATGCCGACTTAAGTACATGAAGACTGACTCTTCCCACTGACTATGTTTTGAACCATTCCTGTGACGCTAGTTATAGATTCCGATGCTTCACTTGAGGTTTACTGTATCCCTTGGACCTTCTTATTGACGATGAAACACAGAAATTGCATCGGAATTAAATACAAAAGGCACAATGCCGACTTCAGAACAATAAGACTGACTCTTCTTAGTGACTATGTTTGAACCATTCCTGTGACACTAGCTATAGATTCCGATGCTTCACTTCAGGTTTACTGTATGCCCCTGACCTTCTGATTGACGATGAAACAAAGAAATTGCATCGGATTTAAATAGAAAAGGCACAATGATGCCTTAAGTGCAAGAAGACTGTCTCCTCTTACTGATTACGTTTTAACCATTCCTGTGAAGCTAGTTATAGATTCCGATGCTTCACTCCTGGATTACTGTATCCCTTGAACCTTCTTATTGACGATGACACACAGAAATTGCATCGGAATTAAATACAAAAGGCACAAGCGGACATACGTTCAAGAAGACTGACTCTTACTACTGTCTATGATTAGAACCATTCCTGTGGCACTAGTTTTGGATTCCGATGCTTCACTTCTGGTTTACTGTATACCTCCGACCTTCTTATTGACGATGAAACACAGAAATTGCATCGGAATTAAATACAAAAGGCACAATGCCGACTTCAGTACAAGAAGACTAACTCTTCCTAGTGTCTATGTTTTGAACCATTCCTGTGACACTAGTTATAGATTCCGTTGCTACACTCCAGGTTTACTGTATCCCTTGGACCTTCTTATTGACGATGAAACACAGAAATGGCATCGGAATTAAATACAAAAGGCACAATGCCGACTTAAGTACAAGAAGACTGACTCTTCCTACTGTCTATGATTTGCACCATTCCTGTGACACTAGTTATAGAATTAGATGCTTCACTTGAGGTTTACTGTATCCCTAGGACCTTCTTATTGACGATGATACAGAGAAATTGCACCGGAATCAAGTACGAAAGGCACAATGCCGACTTAAGTACATGAAGAACGACTCTTCCTACTGACTATGTTTGAACCATTCCTGTGACGCTAGTTATAGATTCCGATGCTTCACTTGAGGTTTACTGTATCCCTTGGACCTTCTTATTGACGATGAAACACAGAAATTGCATCGGAATTAAATACAAAAGGCACAATGCCGACTTAAGAACAAGAAGACTGACTCTTCTTAGTGACTAGGTTTGAACCATTCCTGTGACACTAGCTATAGATTCCAATGCTTCACTTCAGGTTTACTGTATCCCTCTGACCTTCTTTGTGACGATGAAACACAGATATTGCATCGGAATTAAAAACAAAAGGCACAATGCCGACTTAAGTACAAGAAGACTGACCCTTCTTACTGTCTATGTTTTGAACCATTCCATTGACACTAGTTATCGTTTCCGATGCTTCACTCCAGGTTTACTGTATCCCTTGGACCTTCTTATTGACGATGAAACACAGAAATTGCATCGGTATTAATTAGGAAAGGCACAATGCCGACTTAAGTACAAGAAGACTGACTCTTCTTACTGACTATGCTTTGAACCATTCCTGTGACACTAGTTATAGATTCCGATGCTTCACTTCAGGTTTACTGTATCCCTTGGACCTTCTTATTGACGATGAATCACAGAAATTGCATCGGAATTAAATACAAAAGGCACAATGCCGACCTAAGTACAAGAAGACTGACTCTTCTTACTGTCTATGTTTGAACCATTCCTGTGACACTAGTTATAGAATCCGATGCTTCACTCCAGGTTTACTGTATCCCTTGGACCTTGTTATTGACGATGAAACACAGAAATTGCATCGGAATTAAATAGAAAAAGCACAATGCCGACTTAAGTACAAGAAGACTGACTCTTCTTACTGACTATGTTTTGAACCATTACTGTGACACTAGTTATAGATTCCGATGCTTCACTTCAGGTTTACTGCATCCCTTGGACCTTCTTATTGACGATGAAACACAGAAATTGCATCGGAATTAAATACAAAAGCAAAATGCCGACTTAAGTAAACGAAGACTGACTCCTCTTACTGTCTATGTTTTGAACCATTCCTGTGACACTAGTTATAGATTGCGATGCTTCACTCCAGGTTTACTGTATCCCTTGGACCTTCTTATTGACGATGAAACACAGAAATTGTATCGGAATTAAATACAAAAGGCACAATGACGACTTAAGGACAAGAAGACTGACTCTTCGTACTGACTTTCTTTTGAACCATTCCTGTGACACTAGTTATAGATTCCGATGCTTCACTTTAGGTTTACTGTATCCCTTGGTCCGTCTTATTGACGATGAAACACAGAAATTGCATCGGAATTAAATACAAAAGGCACAATGGCGACTTAAGGAGAAGTAGACTGACTCTTCCTACTGTCTATGCTTTGCACCATTCCTGTGACACTAGTTATAGAATTAGATGCTTCACTTGAGGTTTACCGTATCCCTAGGACCTTCTTATTGACGATGAAACAGAGAAATTGCACCGGAATTAAGTACAAAAGGCACAATGCCGACTTAAGTACATGAAGACTGACTCTTCCCACTGACTATGTTTTGAACCATTCCTGTGACGCTAGTTATAGATTCCGATGCTTTACTTCTGGTTTAATGTATCCCTCTGACCTTCTTATTGACGATGAAACACAGAAATTGCATAGGATTTAAATAGAAAAGGCACAATGTCGCCTTAAGTACAAGAAAACTGTCTCTTCGTACTGACTACGTTTTCAACCATTCCTGTGATGCTAGTTATAGATTCCGATGCTTCACTCAAGGTTTACTGTATCCCTTGGACATTCTTATTGAAGATGAAACACAGAAATTGCGTCGGAATTGAATACAAAAGGCACAATGCCGACTTAAGTACAAGAAGACTGACTCTTCTTACTGACTATGTTATGAACCATTCCTGTGACACTAGTCATAGATTCCGATGCTTCACTTCAGGTTTACTGTATACCTTGGACCTTCTTATTGACGATGAAACACAGAAATTGCATCGGAATTAAATACAAGAGGCAGAATGCCGACTTACGTACAAGAAGACTGACTCATCCTACTGTCTATGTTTAGAACCATTCCTGTGACACTAGTTTTGGATTCCGATGCTTCACTTCATGTTTACTGTATCCCTCCGACCTTCTTATTGACGATGAAACACAGAAATTGCATCGGAAGTAAATACAAAATGCACAATGCCGACTTAAGTACAAGAAGACTGACTCTTCCTAGTGTCTATGTTTTGAACCATTCCTGTGACACTAGTTATAGATTCCGATGCTACACTCCAGGAATACTGTATCCCTTGGACCTTCTTATTGACGATGAAACACATAAATGGCATCGGAATTAAATACAAAATGCACAATGCCGACCTAAGTACAAGAAGACTGACCTTTCCTACTGTCTATGCTTTGCACCATTCCTGTGACACTAGTTATAGAATTAGATGCTTCACTTGAGGTTTACTGTATTCCTATGACCTTCGTATTGACGATGAAACAGAGAAATTGCACCGGAATTAAGTACAAAAGGCACAATGCCGACTTAAGTACATGAAGACTGACTCTTCCCACTGACTATGCTTTGAACCATTCCTGTGACGCTAGTTATAGATTCCGATGCTTCACTTGAGGTTTACTGTATCCCTTGGACCTTCTTATTGACGATGAAACACAGAAATTGCATGGGAATTAAATACAAAAGGCACAATACCGACTTAAGGACAATAAGACTGATTCTTCTTAGTGACTATGTTTGAACCATTCCTGTGACACTAGCTATAGATTCCGATGCTTCACTTCAGGTTTACTGTATGCCCCTGACCTTCTGATTGACGATGAAACAAAGAAATTGCATCGGATTTCAATAGAAACGGCACAATGTCGCCTTAAGTACAAGAAGACTGTCTCATCTTACTGACTACGTTTTAACCATTCCTGTGAAGCTAGTTATAGATTCCGATGCTTCACTCCTGGATTACTGTATCCCTTGGACCTTCTTATTGACGATGACACACAGAAATTGCATCGGAATTGAATACAAAAGGCACAATGCCGACTTAAGTACAAGAAGACTGACTCTTCTTACTGACTATGTTATGAACCATTCCTGTTACACTAGTGATAGACTCCGATGCTTCACTTCAGGTTTACTCTATACCTTGGACCTTCGTATTGTCGATGAATCACAGAAATTGCAACGGTATTAAATACAAAAGGCACAAGCCGACATACGTACAAGAAGACTGACTCTTCCTACTGACTATGTTTAGAACCATTCCTGTGACACTAGTTTTGGATTCCGATGCTTCACTTGACGTTTACTGTATCCCTCCGACATTCTTATTGACGTTGAAACACAGAAATTGCATCGGAATTAAATACAAAAGGCACAATGCCGACTTAAGTACAAGAAGACTAACTCTTCCTAGTGTCTATGTTTTGAACCATTCCTGTACAACTAGTTATAGATTCCGATGCTTCACTTCAGGTTTATTGTATCCCTCTGACCTTCTTATTGACGATGAAACAAAGAAATTGCATCGGATTTAAATAGAAAAGGCACAATGTCGCCTTAAGTGCAAGAAGACTGTCTCTTCTTAGTGACTACGTTTTCAACCATTCCTGTGAAGCTAGTTATAGATTCCGATGCTTCACTTCAGGTTTACTGTATGCCCCTGACCTTCTGATTGACGATGAAAAAAAGAAATTGCATCGGATTTAAATAGAAAAGGCACAATGTCGCCTTAAGTGCAAGAAGACTGTCTCCTCTTACTGACTACGTTTTAACCATTCCTGTGAAGCTAGTTATAGATTCCGATGCTTCACTCCTGGATTACTGTATCCCTTGAACCTTCTTATTGACGATGAAACACAGAAATTGCATCGGAATTAAATACAAGAGTCACAATGCCGACTTACGTACAAGAAGACTGACTCATCCTACTGTCTATGTTTAGAACCATTCCTGTGACAGTAGTTATAGATTCCGATGCTACACTCCAGGAATACTGTATCCCTTGGACCTACTTATTGACGATGAAACACATAAATGGCATCGGAATTAAACACAAAATGCACAATGCCGACTTAAGTACAAGAAGACTGACTCTTCCTACTGTCTATGCATTGCACCATTCCTGTGACACTAGTTATAGAATTAGATGCTTCACTTGAGGTTTATTGTATCCCTAGGACCTTCTTATTGACGATGAAACAGAGAAATTGCACCGGAATTAAGTACAAAAGGCACAATGCCGACTTAAGTACATGAAGACTGTCTCTTCCCACTGACTATGTTTTGAACCATTCCTGTGACGCTAGTTATAGATTCCGATGCTTCACTTGAGGTTTACTGTATCCCTTGGACCTTCTTATTGACGATGAAACACAGAAATTGCATCGGAAGTAAATACAAAAATCACAATGCCGACTTAAGAACAATAAGACTGATTCTTCTTAGTGACTATGTTTGAACCATTCCTGTGACACTAGCTATAGATTCCGATGCTTCACTTCAGGTTTACTGTATGCCCCTGACCTTCTGATTGACGATGAAACAAAGAAATTGCATCGGATTTAAATAGAAAAGGCACAATGTCGCCTTAAGTGCAAGAAGACTGTCTCCTCCTACTGACTACGTTTTAACCATTCCTGTGAAGCTAGTTATAGATTCCGATGCTTCACTCCTGGATTACTGTATCCCTTGGACCTTCTTATTGACGATGACACACAGAAATTGCATCGGAATGAATACAAAAGGCACAATGCCGACTTAAGTACAAGAAGACTGACTCTTCTTACTGACAATGTTATGAACCATTCCTGCTACACTAGTGATAGACTCCGATGCTTCACTTCAGGTTTACCCTATACCTTGGACCTTCGTATTGTCGCTGAATCACAGAAATTGCATCGGAATTAAATACAAAAGGCACAATGCCGACATACGTACAAGAAGACTGACTCTTCCTACTGTCTATGTTTAGAACCATTCCTGTGACACTAGTTTTGGATTCCGATGCTTCACTTCAGGTTTACTGTATCCCTCCGACCTTCTTATTGACGATGAAACACAGAACTTGCATCGGAATTAAATACAAAAGGCACAATGCCGACTTAAGTACAAGAAGACTAACTCTTCCTAGTGTCTATGTTTTGAACCATTCCTGTGACACTAGTTATAGATTCCGATGCTTCACTTCAGGTTTATTGTATCCCTCTGACCTTCTTATTGACGATGAAACAAAGAAATTGCATCGGATTTAAATAGAAAAGGCACAATGTCGCCTTAAGTGCAAGATGACTGTCTCTTCTTACTGACTACGTTTTTAACCATTCCTGTGAAGCTAGTTATAGATTCCGATGCTTCACTCCAGGATTACTGTATCCCTTGGACCTTCTTATTGACGATGAAACACAGAAATTGCATCGGAATTGAATACAAAAGGCACAATGCCGACTTAAGTACAAGAAGACTGACTCTTCTTGCTGACTATGGTATGAACCATTCCTGTGATGCTAGTTATAGATTCCGATGCTTTACTTCAGGTTCACTGTATACATTGGACCTTCTTATTGACGATGAAACACAGAAATTGCATCGGAATTAAATACAAGAGGCACAATGCCGACTTACGTACAAGAAGACTGACTCATTCTACTGTCTATGTTTAGAACCATTCCTGTGACACTAGTTTTGGATTCCGATGCTTCGCTTCATGTTAACTGTATCCCTCCGACCTTCTTATTGACGATGAAACACAGAAATTGCATCGGAAGTAAATACAAAATGCACAATGCCGACTTAGGTACAACAAGACTGACTCTTCCTAGTGTCTATGTTTTGAACCATGCCTGTGACACTAGTTATAGATTCCGATGCTACACTCCAGGAATACTGTATCCCTTGGACCTTCTTATTGACGATGAAACACATAAATGGCATCGGAATTAAATACAAAATGCACAATGCCGACTTAAGTACAGGAAGACTGACTCTTCCTACTGTCTATTCTTTGCACCATTCCTGTGACACTAGTTATAGAATTAGATGCTTCACTTGAGGTTTACTGTATCCCTAGGACCTTCTTATTGACGATGAAACAGAGAAATTGCACCGGAATTAAGTACAAAAGGCACAATGCCGACTTAAGTACATGAAGACTGACTCTTCCTACTGACTATGTTTTGAACCATTCCTGTGACGCTAGTTATAGATTCCGATGCTTCACTTGAGGTTTACTGTATCCCTTGGACCTTCTTATTGACGATGAAACACAGAAATTGCATCGGAATTAAATACAAAAGGCACAATGCCGACTTAAGAACAATAAGACTGACTCTTCTTAGTGACTATGTTTGAACCATTCCTGTGACACTAGCTATAGATTCCGATGCTTCACTTCAGGTTTACTGTATGCCCCTGACCTTCTGATTGACGATGAAACAAAGAAATTGCATCGGATTTAAATAGAAAAGGCACAATGTCGCCTTAAGTGCAAGAAGACTGTCTCCTCTTACTGACTACGTTTTAACCATTCCTGTGAAGCTAGTTATAGATTCCGATGCTTCACTCCTGGATTACTGTATCCCTTGGACCTTCTTATTGACGATGACACACAGAAATTGCATCGGAATTGAATACAAAAGGCACAATGCCGACTTAAGTGCAAGAAGACTGACTCTTCTTACTGACTATGTTATGAACCATTCCTGTTACACTAGTGATAGACTCCGATGCTTCACATCAGGTTTACTCTATACCTTGGACCTTCGTATTGGCGATGAATCACAGAAATTGCATCGGAATTAAATGCAAAAGGCACAATTCCGACATACGTACAAGAAGACTGACTCTTCCTACTGTCTATGTTTAGAACCATTCCTGTGACACTAGTTTTGGATTCCGATGCTTCACTTCAGGTTTACTGTATCCCTCCGACCTTCTTATTGACGATGAAACACAGAAATTGCATCGGAATTAAATACATAAGGCACAATGCCGACTTAAGTACAAGAAGACTAACTCTTCCTAGTGTCTATGTTTTGAACCATTCCTGTGACACTAGTTATAGATTCCGATGCTTCACTTCAGGTTTATTGTATCCCTCTGACCTTCTTATTGACGATGAAACAAGGAAATTGCATCGGATTTAAATAGAAAAGGCACAATGTCGCCTTAAGTGCAAGAAGACTGTCTCTTCTTACTGACTACGTTTTCAACCATTCCTGTGAAGCTAGTTATAGATTCCGATGCTTCACTCCAGGATTACTGTATCCCTTGGACCTTCTTATTGACGATGAAACACAGAAATTGCATCGGAATTGAATACAAAAGGCACAATGCCGACTTAAGTACAAGAAGACTGACTCTTCTTGCTGACTATGGTATGAACCATTCCTGTGACACTAGTTATAGATTCCGATGCTTCATTTCAGGTTCACTGTATACATTGGACCTTCTTATTGACGATGAAGCACAGAAATAGCATCGGAATTAAATACAAGAGGCACAACGCCGACTTACGTACAAGAAGACTGACTCATTCTACTGTCTATGTTTAGAACCATTCCTGTGACACTAGTTTTGGATTCCGATGCTTCACTTCATGTTTACTGTATCCCTCCGACCTTCTTATTGACGATGAAACACAGAAATTGCATCGGAAGTAAATACAAAAATCACAATGCCGACTTAAGAACAATAAGACTGATTCTTCTTAGTGACTATGTTTGAACCATTCCTGTGACACTAGCTATAGATTCCGATGCTTCACTTCAGGTTTACTGTATGCCCCTGACCTTCTGATTGACGATGAAACAAAGAAATTGCATCGGATTTAAATAGAAAAGGCACAATGTCGCCTTAAGTGCAAGAAGACTGTCTCCTCCTACTGACTACGTTTTAACCATTCCTGTGAAGCTAGTTATAGATTCCGATGCTTCACTCCTGGATTACTGTATCCCTTGGACCTTCTTATTGACGATGACACACAGAAATTGCATCGGAATGAATACAAAAGGCACAATGACGACTTAAGTACAAGAAGACTGACTCTTCTTACTGACAATGTTATGAACCATTCCTGCTACACTAGTGATAGACTCCGATGCTTCACTTCAGGTTTACCCTATACCTTGGACCTTCGTATTGTCGCTGAATCACAGAAATTGCATCGGAATTAAATCCAAAAGGCACAATGCCGACATACGTACAAGAAGACTGACTCTTCCTACTGTCTATGTTTAGAACCATTCCTGTGACACTAGTTTTGGATTCCGATGCTTCACTTCAGGTTTACTGTATCCCTCCGACCTTCTTATTGACGATGAAACACAGAAATTGCATCGGAATTAAATACAAAAGGCACAATGCCGACTTAAGTACAAGAAGACTAACTCTTCCTAGTGTCTATGTTTTGAACCATTCCTGTGACACTAGTTATAGATTCCGATGCTTCACTTCAGGTTTATTGTATCCCTCTGACCTTCTTATTGACGATGAAACAAAGAAATTGCATCGGATTTAAATAGAAAAGGCACAATGTCGCCTTAAGTGCAAGATGACTGTCTCTTCTTACTGACTACGTTTTCAATCATTCCTGTGAAGCTAGTTATAGATTCCGATGCTTCACTCCAGGATTACTGTATCCCTTGGACCTTCTTATTGACGATGAAACACAGAAATTGCATCGGAATTGAATACAAAAGGCACAATGCCGACTTAAGTACAAGAAGACTGACTCTTCTTGCTGACTATGGTATGAACCATTCCTGTGATGCTAGTTATAGATTCCGATGCTTTACTTCAGGTTCACTGTATACATTGGACCTTCTTATTGACGATGAAACACAGAAATTGCATCGGAATTAAATACAAGAGGCACAATGCCGACTTACGTACAAGAAGACTGACTCATTCTACTGTCTACGTTTAGAACCATTCCTGTGACACTAGTTTTGGATTCCGATGCTTCACTTGATGTTAACTGTATCCCTCCGACCTTCTTATTGACGATGAAACACAGAAATTGCATCGGAAGTAAATACAAAATGCACAATGCCGACTTAGGTACAACAAGACTGACTCTTCCTAGTGTCTATGTTTTGAACCATGCCTGTGACACTAGTTATAGATTCCGATGCTACACTCCAGGAATACTGTATCCCTTGGACCTTCTTATTGACGATGAAACACATAAATGGCATCGGAATTAAATACAAAATGCACAATGCCGACTTAAGTACAGGAAGACTGACTCTTCCTACTGTCTATTCTTTGCACCATTCCTGTGACACTAGTTATAGAATTAGATGCTTCACTTGAGGTTTACTGTATCCCTAGGACCTTCTTATTGACGATGAAACAGAGAAATTGCACCGGAATTAAGTACAAAAGGCACAATGCCGACTTAAGTACATGAAGACTGACTCTTCCTACTGACTATGTTTTGAACCATTCCTGTGACGCTAGTTATAGATTCCGATGCTTCACTTGAGGTTTACTGTATCCCTTGGACCTTCTTATTGACGATGAAACACAGAAATTGCATCGGAATTAAATACAAAAGGCACAATGCCGACTTAAGAACAATAAGACTGACTCTTCTTAGTGACTATGTTTGAACCATTCCTGTGACACTAGCTATAGATTCCGATGCTTCACTTCAGGTTTACTGTATGCCCCTGACCTTCTGATTGACGATGAAACAAAGAAATTGCATCGGATTTAAATAGAAAAGGCACAATGTCGCCTTAAGTGCAAGAAGACTGTCTCCTCTTACTGACTACGTTTTAACCATTCCTGTGAAGCTAGTTATAGATTCCGATGCTTCACTCCTGGATTACTGTATCCCTTGGACCTTCTTATTGACGATGACACACAGAAATTGCATCGGAATTGAATACAAAAGGCACAATGCCGACTTAAGTGCAAGAAGACTGACTCTTCTTACTGACTATGTTATGAACCATTCCTGTTACACTAGTGATAGACTCCGATGCTTCACATCAGGTTTACTCTATACCTTGGACCTTCGTATTGTCGATGAATCACAGAAATTGCATCGGAATTAAATGCAAAAGGCACAATGCCGACATACGTACAAGAAGACTGACTCTTCCTACTGTCTATGTTTAGAACCATTCCTGTGACACTAGTTTTGGATTCCGATGCTTCACTTCAGGTTTACTGTATCCCTCCGACCTTCTTATTGACGATGAAACACAGAAATTGCATCGGAATTAAATACATAAGGCACAATGCCGACTTAAGTACAAGAAGACTAACTCTTCCTAGTGTCTATGTTTTGAACCATTCCTGTGACACTAGTTATAGATTACGATGCTTCACGTCAGGTTTATTGTATCCCTCTGACCCTCTTATTGACGATGAAACAAGGAAATTGCATCGGATTTAAATAGAAAAGGCACAATGTCGCCTTAAGTGCAAGAAGACTGTCTCTTCTTACTGACTACGTTTTCAACCATTCCTGTGAAGCTAGTTATAGATTCCGATGCTTCACTCCAGGATTACTGTATCCCTTGGACCTTCTTATTGACGATGAAACACAGAAATTGCATCGGAATTGAATACAAAAGGCACAATGCCGACTTAAGTACAAGAAGACTGACTCTTCTTGCTGACTATGGTATGAACCATTCCTGTGACACTAGTTATAGATTCCGATGCTTCATTTCAGGTTCACTGTAT
Source organism: Schistocerca piceifrons (assembly GCF_021461385.2). Taxonomy (NCBI): domain Eukaryota; kingdom Metazoa; phylum Arthropoda; class Insecta; order Orthoptera; family Acrididae; genus Schistocerca; species Schistocerca piceifrons. The sequence continues at coordinate 14,322,879 of NC_060146.1, read as the reverse complement.
ACATTGGACCTTCTTATTGACGATGAAGCACAGAAATTGCATCGGAATTGAATACAAGAGGCACAACGCCGACTTACGTACAAGAAGACTGACTCATTCTACTGTCTATGTTTAGAACCATTCCTGTGACACTAGTTTTGGATTCCGATGCTTCACTTCATGTTTACTGTATCCCTCCGACCTTCTTATTGACGATCAAACACAGATATTGCATCGGAAGTAAATACAAATTGCACAATGCCGACTTAAGTACAAGAAGACTAACTCTCCCTAGTGTCTATGTTTTGAACCATTCCTGTGACACTAGTTATAAATTCCGATGCTACACTCCAGGAATACTGTATCCCTTGGACCTTCTTATTGACGATGAAACACATAAATGGCATCGGAATTAAATACAAAATGAACAATGCAGACTTAAGTACAAGAAGACTGACTCTTCCTACTGTCTATGTTTTGCACCATTCCTGTGACACTAGTTATAGAATTAGATGCTTCACTTGAGGTTTACTGTATCCCTAGGACCTTCTTCTTGACGATGAAACAGAGAAATTGCACCGGAATTAAGTACAAAAGGCACAATGCCGACTTAAGTACATGAAGACTGACTCTTTCCACTGACTATGTTTTGAACCATTCCTGTGACGCTAGTTATAGATTCCGATGCTTCACTTGAGGTTTACTGTATCCATTGGACCTTCTTATTGACGATGAAACACAGAAATTGCATCGGAATTAAACACAAAAGGCACAATGCCGACTTAAGAACAATAAGACTGACTCTTCTTAGTGACTATGTTTGAACCATTCCGGTGACACTAGCTATAGATTCCGATGCTTCACTTCAGGTTTACTGTATGCCCCTGACCTTCTGATTGACGATGAAACAAAGAAATTGCATCGGATTTAAATAGAAAAGGCACAATGTCGGTTTAAGTGCAAGAAGACTGTCTCCTCTTACTGACTACGTTTTAATCATTCCTGTGAAGCTAGTTATAGATTCGGATGCTTCGCTCCTGGATTACTGTATCCCTTGAACCTTCTTATTGACGATGACACACAGAAATTGCATCGGAATTGAATACAAAAGGCACAATGCCGACTTAAGTACAAGAAGACTGACTCTTCTTACTGACTGTGTTATGAACCATTCCTGTTACACTAGTGATAGCCTCCGATGCTTCACTTCAGGTTTACTCTATACCTTGGACCTTCGTATTGTCGATGAAACACAGATATTGCATCGGAATTAAATACAAAAGGCACAAGCCGACATACGTTCAAGAAGACTGACTCTTCCTACTGTCTATGTTTAGAACCATTCCTGTGGCACTAGTTTTGGATTCCGATGCTTCACTTCTGGTTCACTGTATCCCTCCGACCTTCTTATTGACGATGAAACACAGAAATTGCATCGGAATAAAATACAAAAGGCACAATGCCGACTTAAGTACAAGAAGCCTAACTCTTCCTAGTGTCTACGTTTTGAACCATTCCTGTGACACTAGACATAGATACCGATGCTACACTCCAGGTTTACTGTATCCCTTGGACCTTCTTATTGACGATGAAACACAGAAATGGCATCGGAATTAAATACAAAAGGCACAATGCCGACTTAAGTACAAGAAGACTGACTCTTCCTACTGTCTATGATTTGCACCATTCTTGTGACACTAGTTATAGAATTAGATGCTTCACTTGAGGTTTACTGTATCCCTAGGACCTTCTTATTGACGATGAAACAGAGAAATTGCACCGCAATTAAGTACGAAAGGCACAATGCCGACTTAAGTACATGAAGAACGACTCTTCCTACTGACTATGTTTGAACCATTCCTGTGACGCTAGTTATAGATTCCGATGCTTCACTTGAGGTTTACTGTATCCCTTGGACCTTCTTATTGACGATGAAACATAGAAATTGCATCGCAATGAAATACAAAAGGCACAATGCCGACTTAAGAACAAGAAGACTGACTCTTCTTAGTGACTATGTTTTGAACCATTCCTGTGACACTAGCTATAGATTCCAATGCTTCACTTCAGGTTTACTGTATCCCTCTGACCTTCTTTGTGACGATGAAACACAGATATTGCATCGGAATTAAAAACAAAAGGCACAATGCCGACTTAAGTACAAGAAGACTGACCCTTCTTACTGTCTATGTTTTGAACCATTCCATTGACACTAGTTATCGTTTCCGATGTTTCACTCAAGGTTTACTGTATCCCTTGGACCTTCTTATTGACGATGAAACACAGAAATTGCATCGGTATTAATTAGGAAAGGCACAATGCCGACTTAAGTACAAGAAGACTGACTCTTCTTACTGACTATGCCTTGAACCATTCCTGTGACACTAGTTATAGATTCCGATGCTTCACTTCAGGTTTACTGCATCCCTTGGACCTTCTTATTGACGATGAATCACAGAAATTGCATCGGAATTAAATACAAAAGGCACAATGCCGACCTAAGTACAAGAAGACTGACTCTTCTTACTGTCTATGTTTGAACCATTCCTGTGACACTAGTTATAGAATCCGATGCTTCACTCCAGGTTTACTGTATCCCTTGGACCTTGTTATTGACGATGAAACACGGAAATTGCATCGGAATTAAATAGAAAAAGCACAATGCCGACTTAAGTACAAGAAGACTGACTCTTCTTACTGACTATGTTTTGAACCATTCCTGTGACACTAGTTATAGATTCCGATGCTTCACTTCAGGTTTACTGCATCCCTTGGACCTTCTTATTGACGATGAGACACAGAAATTGCATCGGAATTAAATACAAAAGCAAAATGCCGACTTAAGTAAACGAGGACTGACTCCTCTTACTGTCTATGTTTTGAATCATTCCTGTGACACTAGTTATAGATTGCGATGCTTCACTCCAGGTTTACTGTATCCCTTGGACCTTCTTATTGACGATGAAACACAGAAATTGTATCGGAATTAAATACAAAAGGCACAATGCCGACTTAAGGACAAGAAGACTGACTCTTCTTACTGACTATGTTATGAACCATTCCTGTGACACTAGTCATAGATTCCGATGCTTCACTTCAGGTTTACTGAATACCTTGGACCTTCTTATTGACGATGAAACACAGAAATTGCATCGGAATTAAATACAAGAGGCACAATGCCGCCTTACGTACAAGAAGACTGACTCATCCTACTGTCTATGTTTAGAACCATTCCTGTGACACTAGTTTTGGATTCCGATGCTTCACTTTATGTTTACTGTATCCCTCCGACCTTCTTATTGACGATGAAACACAGAAATTGCATCGGAAGTAAATACAAAATGCACAATGCCGACTTAAGTACAAGAAGACTGACTCTTCCTAGTGTCTATGTTTTGAACCATTCCTGTGACACTAGTTATAGATTCCGATGCTACACTCCAGGAATACTGTATCCCTTGGACCTTCTTATTGACGATGAAACACATAAATGGCATCGGAATTAAATACAAAATGCACAATGCCGACTTAAGTACAAGAAGACTGACTCTTCCTACTGTCTATGCTTTGCACCATTCCTGTGACACTAGTTATAGAATTAGATGCTTCACTTGAGGTTTACTGTATCCCTAGGACCTTCTTATTGACGATGAAACAGAGAAATTGCACCGGAATTAAGTACAAAAGGCACAATGCCGACTTAAGTACATGAAGACTGACTCTTCCCACTGACTATGTTTTGAACCATTCCTGTGACGCTAGTTATAGATTCCGATGCTTCACTTGAGGTTTACTGTATCCCTTGGACCTTCTTATTGACGATGAAACACAGAAATTGCATCGGAATTAAATACAAAAGGCACAATGCCGACTTAAGAACAATAAGACTGATTCTTCTTAGTGACTATGTTTGAACCATTCCTGTGACACTAGCTATAGATTCCGATGCTTCACTTCAGGTTTACTGTATGCCCCTGACCTTCTGATTGACGATGAATCAAAGAAATTTCATCGGATTTAAATAGAAAAGGCACAATGTCGCTTTAAGTGCAAGAAGACTGTCTCCTCTTACTGACTACGTTTTAACCATTCCTGTGAAGCTAGTTATAGATTCCGATGCTTCACTCCTGGATTACTGTATCCCTTGGACCTTCTTATTGACGATGACACACAGAAATTGCATCGGAATAGAATACAAAAGGCACAACGCCGACTTAAGTACAAGAAGACTGACTCTTCTTACTGACTATGTTATGAACCATTCCTGTTACACTAGTGATAGACTCCGATGCTTCACTTCAGGTTTACTCTATACCTTGGACCTTCGTATTGTCGATGAATCACAGAAATTGCATCGGAATTAAATACAAAAGGCACAATGCCGACATACGTACAAGAAGACTGACTCTTCCTACTGTCTATGTTTAGAACCATTCCTGTGACACTAGTTTTGGATTCCGATGCTTCACTTCAGGTTTACTGTATCCCTCCGACATTCTTATTGACGATGAAACACAGAAATTGCATCGGGATTAAATACAAAAGGCACAATGCCGACTTAAGTAACAAGAAGACTAACTTTTCCTAGTGTCTATGTTTTGAACCATTCCTGTGACACTAGTTATAGGTTCCGATGCTTCACTTCAGGTTTATTGTATCCCTCTGACCTTCTTATTGACGATGAAACAAAGAAATTGCATCGGATTTAAATAGAAAAGGCACAATGTCGCCTTAAGTGCAAGAAGACGGTCTCTTCTTACTGACTACGTTTTCAACCATTCCTGTGAAGCTAGTTATAGATTCCGATGCTTGTCTCCAGGATTACTGTATCCCTTGGACATTCTTATTGAAGATGAAACACAGAAATTGCGTCGGAATTGAATACAAAAGGCACAATGCCGACTTAAGTACAAGAAGACTGACTCTTCTTACTGACTATGTTATGAACCATTCCTGTGACACTAGTCATAGATTCCGATGCTTCGCTTCAGGTTTACTGTATACCTTGGACCTTCTTATTGACGATGAAACACAGAAATTGCATCGGAATTAAATACAAGAGGCACAATGCCGACTTACGTACAAGAAGACTGACTCATCCTACTGTCTATGTTTAGAACCATTCCTGTGACACTAGTTTTGGATTCCGATGCTTCACTTCATGTTTACTTTATCCCTCCGACCTTCTTATTGACGATGAAACACAGAAATTGCATCGGAAGTAAATACAAAATGCACAATGCCGACATAAGTACAAGAAGACTGACTCTTCCTAGTGTCTATGTTTTGAACCATTCCTGTGACACTAGTTATAGATTCCGATGCTACACTCCAGGAATACTGTATCCCTTGGACCTTCTTATTGACGATGAAACACATAAATGGCATCGGAATTAAATACAAAATGCACAATGCCGACTTAAGTACATAAAGACTGACTCTTCCTACTGTCTATGCTTTGCACCATTCCTGTGACACTAGTTATAGAATTAGATGCTTCACTTGAGGTTTATTGTATCCCTAGGACCTTTTTATTGACGATGAAACCGAGAAATTGCACCGGAATTAAGTACAAAAGGCACAATGCCGACTTAAGTACATGAAGACTGACTCTTCCCACTGACTATGCTTTGAACCATTCCTGTGACGCTAGTTATAGATTCCGATGCTTCACTTGAGGTTTACTGTATCCCTTGGACCTTCTTATTGACGATGAAACACAGAAATCGCATCGGAATTAAATACAAAAGGCACAATGCCGACTTAAGAACAATAAGACTGATTCTTCTTAGTGACTATGTTTGAACCATTCCTGTGACACTAACTATAGATTCCAATGCTTCACTTCAGGTTTACTGTATCCCTCTGACCTTCTTTGTGACGATGAAACACAGATATTGCATCGGAATTAAAAACAAAAGGCACAATGCCGACTTAAGTACAAGAAGACTGACCCTTCTTACTGTCTATGTTTTGAACCATTCCATTGACACTAGTTATCGTTTCCGATGTTTCACTCAAGGTTTACTGTATCCCTTGGACCTTCTTATTGACGATGAAACACAGAAATTGCATCGGTATTAATTAGGAAAGGCACAATGCCGACTTAAGTACAAGAAGACTGACTCTTCTTACTGACTATGCCTTGAACCATTCCTGTGACACTAGTTATAGATTCCGATGCTTCACTTCAGGTTTACTGCATCCCTTGGACCTTCTTATTGACGATGAATCACAGAAATTGCATCGGAATTAAATACAAAAGGCACAATGCCGACCTAAGTACAAGAAGACTGACTCTTCTTACTGTCTATGTTTGAACCATTCCTGTGACACTAGTTATAGAATCCGATGCTTCACTCCAGGTTTACTGTATCCCTTGGACCTTGTTATTGACGATGAAACACGGAAATTGCATCGGAATTAAATAGAAAAAGCACAATGCCGACTTAAGTACAAGAAGACTGACTCTTCTTACTGACTATGTTTTGAACCATTCCTGTGACACTAGTTATAGATTCCGATGCTTCACTTCAGGTTTACTGCATCCCTTGGACCTTCTTATTGACGATGAGACACAGAAATTGCATCGGAATTAAATACAAAAGCAAAATGCCGACTTAAGTAAACGAGGACTGACTCCTCTTACTGTCTATGTTTTGAATCATTCCTGTGACACTAGTTACAGATTGCGATGCTTCACTCCAGGTTTACTGTATCCCTTGGACCTTCTTATTGACGATGAAACACAGAAATTGTATCGGAATTAAATACAAAAGGCACAATGCCGACTTAAGGACAAGAAGACTGACTCTTCTTACTGACTATGTTATGAACCATTCCTGTGACACTAGTCATAGATTCCGATGCTTCACTTCAGGTTTACTGAATACCTTGGACCTTCTTATTGACGATGAAACACAGAAATTGCATCGGAATTAAATACAAGAGGCACAATGCCGACTTACGTACAAGAAGACTGACTCATCCTACTGTCTATGTTTAGAACCATTCCTGTGACACTAGTTTTGGATTCCGATGCTTCACTTTATGTTTACTGTATCCCTCCGACCTTCTTATTGACGATGAAACACAGAAATTGCATCGGAAGTAAATACAAAATGCACAATGCCGACTTAAGTACAAGAAGACTGACTCTTCCTAGTGTCTATGTTTTGAACCATTCCTGTGACACTAGTTATAGATTCCGATGCTACACTCCAGGAATATTGTATCCCTTGGACCTTCTTATTGACGATGAAACACATAAATGGCATCGGAATTAAATACAAAATGCACAATGCCGACTTAAGTACAAGAAGACTGACTCTTCCTACTGTCTATGCTTTGCACCATTCCTGTGACACTAGTTATAGAATTAGATGCTTCACTTGAGGTTTACTGTATCCCTAGGACCTTCTTATTGACGATGAAACAGAGAAATTGCACCGGAATTAAGTACAAAAGGCACAATGCCGACTTAAGTACATGAAGACTGACTCTTCCCACTGACTATGTTTTGAACCATTCCTGTGACGCTAGTTATAGATTCCGATGCTTCACTTGAGGTTTACTGTATCCCTTGGACCTTCTTATTGACGATGACACACAGAAATTGCATCGGAATAGAATACAAAAGGCACAACGCCGACTTAAGTACAAGTAGACTGACTCTTCTTACTGACTATGTTATGAACCATTCCTGTTACACTAGTGATAGACTCCGATGCTTCACTTCAGGTTTACTTTATACCTTGGACCTTCGTATTGTCGATGAATCACAGAAATTGCATCGGAATTAAATACAAAAGGCACAATGCCGACATACGTACAAGAAGACTGACTCTTCCTACTGTCTATGTTTAGAACCATTCCTGTGACACTAGTTTTGGATTCCGATGCTTCACTTCAGGTTTACTGTATCCCTCCGACATTCTTATTGACGATGAAACACAGAAATTGCATCGGGATTAAATACAAAAGGCACAATGCCGACTTAAGTACAAGAAGACTAACTTTTCCTAGTGTCTATGTTTTGAACCATTCCTGTGACACTAGTTATAGGTTCCGATGCTTCACTTCAGGTTTATTGTATCCCTCTGACCTTCTTATTGACGATGAAACAAAGAAATTGCATCGGATTTAAATAGAAAAGGCACAATGTCGCCTTAAGTGCAAGAAGACGGTCTCTTCTTACTGACTACGTTTTCAACCATTCCTGTGAAGCTAGTTATAGATTCCGATGCTTGTCTCCAGGATTACTGTATCCCTTGGACATTCTTATTGAAGATGAAACACAGAAATTGCGTCGGAATTGAATACAAAAGGCACAATGCCGACTTAAGTACAAGAAGACTGACTCTTCTTACTGACTATGTTATGAACCATTCCTGTGACACTAGTCATAGATTCCGATGCTTCGCTTCAGGTTTACTGTATACCTTGGACCTTCTTATTGACGATGAAACACAGAAATTGCATCGGAATTAAATACAAGAGGCACAATGCCGACTTACGTACAAGAAGACTGACTCATCCTACTGTCTATGTTTAGAACCATTCCTGTGACACTAGTTTTGGATTCCGATGCTTCACTTCATGTTTACTTTATCCCTCCGACCTTCTTATTGACGATGAAACACAGAAATTGCATCGGAAGTAAATACAAAATGCACAATGCCGACATAAGTACAAGAAGACTGACTCTTCCTAGTGTCTATGTTTTGAACCATTCCTGTGACACTAGTTATAGATTCCGATGCTACACTCCAGGAATACTGTATCCCTTGGACCTTCTTATTGACGATGAAACACATAAATGGCATCGGAATTAAATACAAAATGCACAATGCCGACTTAAGTACATAAAGACTGACTCTTCCTACTGTCTATGCTTTGCACCATTCCTGTGACACTAGTTATAGAATTAGATGCTTCACTTGAGGTTTATTGTATCCCTAGGACCTTCTTATTGACGATGAAACCGAGAAATTGCACCGGAATTAAGTACAAAAGGCACAATGCCGACTTAAGTACATGAAGACTGACTCTTCCCACTGACTATGCTTTGAACCATTCCTGTGACGCTAGTTATAGATTCCGATGCTTCACTTGAGGTTTACTGTATCCCTTGGACCTTCTTATTGACGATGAAACACAGAAATCGCATCGGAATTAAATACAAAAGGCACAATGCCGACTTAAGAACAATAAGACTGATTCTTCTTAGTGACTATGTTTGAACCATTCCTGTGACACTAGCTATAGATTCCGATGCTTCACTTCAGGTTTACTGTATGCCCCTGACCTTCTGATTGACGATGAAACAAAGAAATTGCATCGGATTTAAATAGAAAAGGCACAATGTCGCCTTAAGTGCAAGAAGACTGTCTCCTCTTACTGACTACGTTTTAACCATTCCTGTGAAGCTAGTTATAGATTCCGATGCTTCACTCCTGGATTACTGTATCCCTTGGACCTTCTTATTGACGATGACACACAGAAATTGCATCGGAATTGAATACAAAAGGCACAATGCCGACTTAAGTACAAGAAGACTGACTCTTCTTACTGACTATGTTATGAACCATTCCTGTTACACTAGTGATAGACTCCGATGCTTCACTTCAGGTTTACTCTATACCTTGGACCTTCGGATTGTCGATGAATCACAGAAATTGCATCGGAATTAAATACAAAAGGCACAATGCCGACCTAAGTACAAGAAGACTAACTCTTCCTAGGGTCTACGTTTAGAACCATTCCTGTGACACTAGTTAAAGATTCCGATGCTTCACTTCAGGTTTATTGTATCCCTCTGACCTTCTTATTGACGATGAAACAAAGAAATTGCATCGGATTTAAATAGAAAAGGCACAATGTCGCCTTAAGTGCAAGAAGACTGTCTCTTCTTACTGACTACGTTTTCAACCATTCCCGTGAAGCTAGTTATAGATTCCGATGCTTCACTCCAGGATTACTGTATCCCTTGTACCTTCTTATTGACGATGAAACACAGAAATTGCATCGGAATTGAATACAAAAGGCACAATGCCGACTTAAGTACAAGAAGACTGACTCTTCTTGCTGACTATGGTATGAACCATTCCTGTGACACTAGTTATAGATTCCGATGCTTCACTTCAGGTTCACTGTATACATTGGACCTTCTTATTGACGATGAAACACAGCAATTGCATCGGAATTAAATACAAGAGGCACAATGCCGACTTACGTACAAGAAGACTGACTCATTCTACAGTCTATGTTTAGAACCATTCCTGTGACACTAGTTTTGGATTCCGATGCTTCACTTCATGTTTACTGTATCCCTCCGACCTTCTTATTGACGATGAAACACAGATATTGCATCGGAAGTAAATACAAAATGCACAATGCCGACTTAAGTACAAGAAGACTAACTCTTCCTAATGTCTATGTTTTGAACCATTCCTGTGACACTAGTTATAGATTCCGATGCTACACTCCAGGAATACTGTATCCCTTGGACCTTCTTATTGACGATGAAACACATAAATGGCATCGGAATTAAATACAAAATGCACAATGCCGACTTAAGTACAAGAAGACTGACTCATCCTACTGTCTATGCTTTGCACCATTCCTGTGACACTAGTTATAGAATTAGATGCTTCACTTGAGGTTTACTGTATCCCTAGGACCTTCTTATTGACGATGAAACAGAGAAATTGCACCGGAATTAAGTACAAAAGGCACATGGCCGACTTAAGTACATGAAGACTGACTCTTCCCACTGACTATGTTTTGAACCATTCCTGTGACGCTAGTTATAGATTCCGATGCTTCACTTGAGGTTTACTGTATCCCTTGGACCTTCTTATTGACGATGAAACACAGAAATTGCATCGGAATTAAATACAAAATGCACAATGCCGACTTAAGAACAATAAGACTGACTCTTCTTAGTGACTATGTTTGAACCATTCCTGTGACACTAGCTATAGATTCCGATGCTTCACTTCAGGTTTACTGTATGCCCCTGACCTTCTGATTGACGATGAAACAAAGAAATTGCATCGGATTTAAATAGAAAAGGCACAATGTCGCCTTAAGTGCAAGAAGACTGTCTCCTCTTACTGACTACGTTTTAACCATTCCTGTGAAGCTAGTTACAGATTCCGATGCTTCACTCCTGGATTACTGTATCCCTTGAACCTTCTTATTGACGATGACACACAGAAATTGCATCGGAATTGAATACAAAAGGCACAATGCCGACTTAAGTACAAGAAGACTGACTCTTCTTACTGACTATGTTATGAACCATTCCTGTTACACTAGAGATAGACTCCGATGCTTCACTTCAGGTTTACTCTATACCTTGGACCTTCGTATTGTCGATGAAACACAGAAATTGCATCGGAATTAAATACAAAAGGCACAAGCCGACATACGTACAAGAAGACTGACTCTTCCTACTGTCTATGTTTAGAACCATTCCTGTGACACTAGTTTTGGATTCCGATGCTTCACTTCTGGTTTACTGTATCCCTCCGACCTTCTTATTGACGATGAAACACAGAAATTGCATCGGAATCAAATACAATAGGCACAATGCCGACTTAAGTACAAGAAGACTAACTCTTCCTAGTGTCTATGTTTTGAACCATTCCTGTGACACTAGTTATAGATTCCGATGCTACACTCCATGTTTACTGTATCCCTTGGACCTTCTTATTGACGATGAAACACAGATATGGCATCGGAATTAAATACAAAAGGCACAATGCCGACTTAAGGACAAGAAGACTGACTCTTCCTACTATCTATGATTTGCACCATTCCTGTGACAGTAGTTATAGAATTAGATGCTTCACTTGAGGTTTACTGTATCCCTAGGACCTTCTTATTGACGATGAAACAGAGAAATTGCACCGGAATTAGGTACGAAAGGCACAATGCCGACTTAAGTACATGAAGAACGACTCTTCCTACTGACTATGTTTGAACCACTCCTGTGACGCTAGTTATAGATTCCGATGCTTCACTTGAGGTTTACTGTATCCCTTGGACCTTCTTATTGACGATGAAACACAGAAATTGCATCGGAATTAAATACAAAAGGCACAATGCCGACTTAAGAACAAGAAGACTGACTCTTCTTAGTGACTATGTTTGAACCATTCCTGTGACACTAGCTATAGATTCCAATGCTTCACTTCAGGTTTACTGTATCCCTCTGACCTTCTTTGTGACGATGAAACACAGATATTGCATCGGAATTAAAACAAAAGGCACAATGCCGACTTAAGTACAAGAAGACTGACCCTTCTTACTGTCTATGTTTTGAACCATTCCATTGACACTAGTTATCGTTTCCGATGCTTCACTCCAGGTTTACTGTATCAATTGGACCTTCTTATTGACGATGAAACACAGAAATTGCATCGGTATTAATTAGGAAAGGCACAATGCCGACTTAAGTACAAGAAGACTTACTCTTCTTACTGACTATGCTTCGAACCATTCCTGTGACACTAGTTATAGATTCCGATGCTTCACTTCAGGTTGGACCTTCTTATTGACGATGAATCACAGAAATTGCATCGGAATTAAATACAAAAGGCACAATGCCGACCTAAGTACAAGAAGACTGACTCTTCTTACTGTCTATGTTTGAACCTTTCCTGTGACACTAGTTATAGAATCCGATGCTTCACTCCAGGTTTACTGTATCCCTCGGACCTTGTTATTGACGATGAAACACAGAAATTGCATCGGAATTAAATAGAAAAAGCACAATGCCGACTTAAGTACAAGAAGACTGACTCTTCTTACTGACTATGCTTTGAACCATTCCTGTGACACTAGTTATAGATTCCGATGCTTCACTTCAGGTTTACTGCATCCCTTGGACCTTCTTATTGACGATGAAACACAGAAATTGCATCGGAATTAAATACAGAAGCAAAATGCCGACTTAAGTAAACGAAGACTGACTCCTCTTACTGTCTATGTTTGGATCATTCCTGTGACACTAGTTATAGATTGCGATGCTTCACTCCAGGTTTACTGTATCCCTTGGACCTTCTTATTGACGATGAAACACAGAAATTGTATCGGAATTAAATACAAAAGGCACAATGCCGACATAAGGACAAGAAGACTGACTCTTCGTACTGACTTTCTTTTGAACCATTCCTGTGACACTAGTTATAGATTCCGATGCTTCACTTTAGGTTTACTGTAGCCCTTGGACCGTCTTATTGACGATGAAACACAGAAATTGCATCGGAATTAAATAGAAAAGGCACAATGCCGACTTAAGTACAAGAAGACTGACTCTTCTTACTGTCTATGTTTTGAACCATTCCTGTTACACTAGTTATAGATTCCGATGCTTCACTTCAGGATTACTGTATCCCTTGGACCTTGTTATTGACGATGCAAAACAGAAATTGCATCGGAATTAAATAGAAAAAGCACGATGCCGACTTACGTACAAGAAGACAGACTCTTCTTACTGACTTTGTTTTGAACCATACCTGTGACACTAGTTATAGATTCCGATGCTTCACTTCAGGTTTACTGTATAACTTGGACCTTCTTATTGACGATGAAACACAGATATTGCATCGGAAGTAAATACAAAAGGCACAATGCCGACTTAAGGACAAGAAGACTGTCTCTTCGTACTGACTTTCTTTGAACCATTCCTGTGACACTAGTTATAGATTCCGATGCTTCACTTCAGGTTTATTGTATCCCTCTGCCCTTCTTATTGACGATGAAACACAGAAATTGCATGTGATTTAAATTGAAAAGGCACAATGTCGCCTCAAGTACAAGAAAACTGTCTCTTCGTACTGACTACGTTATCAACCATTCCTGTGAAGCTAGTTATAGATTCCGATGCTACACTCCAGGTTTACTGTATCCCTTGGACCTTCTTATTGACGATGACACACAGAAATGGCATCGGAATTAAATACAAAATGCACATTGCCGACTTAAGTACATGAAGACCGACTCTTCCTACTGACTATGTTTTGAACCAATCCTGTGACGCTGGTTATAGATTCCGATGCTTCACTTGAGGTTTACTGTATCCCTTGGACCTTCTTATTGACGATGAAACACAGAAATTGCATCGGAATTAAATACAAAAGGCACAATGCCGACTTAAGAAGAATAAGGCTGACTCTTCTTAGTGACTATGTTTGAACCATTCCTGTGACACTAGCTATAGATTCCGATGCTTCACTTCAGGTTTACTGTATGCCTCTGACCTTCTTTGTGACGATGAACCACAGAAATTGCATCGGAAATAAATAGAAAGGGCACAATATCGACTTAAGTACAAGAAGACTGACTGTTCTTACTGTCTATGTTTTGAACCATTCCATTGACACTAGTTATATATTCCGATGCTTCACTCTAGGTTTACTGTATCCCTTGGACTTTCGTGTTGACGATGATACACAGAAATTGCATCGGAATTAAATACAAAAGGCACAATGCCGACTTAAGGACAAGAAGACTGACTCTTCTTACTGACTTTGTTTTAAACCTTTCCTGTGACACTAGTTATAGATTCCGAAGCTTCACTTCAGGTTTATTGTATCCCTCTGACCTTCTTATTGACGATGAAACAAAGAAATAGCATCGGATTTAAATAGACAAGGCACAATGTCGCCTTAAGTGCAAGAAGACTGTCTCCTCTTACTGACTACGTTTTAACCATTCCTGTGAAGCTAGTTATAGATTCCGATGCTACACTCCAGGATTACTGTATCCCTTGGACCTTCTTATTGACGATGAAACACAGAAATTGCCTCGGAATTGAATACAAAAGGCACAATGCCGACTTAAGTACAAGAAGACTGACTCTTCTTACTGACTATGTTATGAACCATTCCTGTGACACTAGTTATAGATTCCGATGCTTCACTTCAGGTTTACTGTATACCTTGGACCTTCTTATTGGCGATGAAACACAGAAATTGCATCGGAATTAAATACAAAAGGCACAATGCCGACTTACGTACAAGAAGACTGACTCTTTCTACTGTCTATGTTTAGAACCATTCCTGTGACACTAGTTTTGGATTCCGATGCTTCACTTCAGGTTTACTGTATCCCTCCGATCTTCTTATTGACGATGAAACACAGAAATTGCATCGGAATTAAATACAAAAGGCACAATGCCGACTTAAGTACAAGAAGACTAACTCTTCCAATTGTCTATGTTTTGAACCATTCCTGTGACACTAGTTATAGATTCCGATGCTTCACTTCAGGTTTATTGTATCCCTCTGACCTTCTTATTGACGATGAAACAAAGAAATTGCATCGGATTTAAATAGAAAAAGCACAATGTCGCATTAAGTGCAAGAAGACTGTCTCTTCTTACTGACTACGTTTTCAACCATTCCTGTGAAGCCTGTTATAGATTCCGATGCTTCACTCCAGGATTACTGTATCCCTTGGACCTTCTTATTGACGATAAAACCCAGAAATTGCATCGGAATTGAATACAAAAGGCACAATGCCGACTTAAGTACAAGAAGACTGACTTTTCTTACTGACTATGTTATGAACCATTCCTGTGACACTAGTTATAGATTCCGATGCTTCACTTCAGGTTTACTGTATACCTAGGACCTTCTTATTGACGATGAAACACAGAAATTGCATCGGAATTAAATACAAAAGGCACAATGCCGATTCACGTATAAGAAGAGGGACTCTTCCTTCTGTCTTATGTTTAGAACCATTCCTGTGACACTAGTTTTGGATTCCGATGCTTCACTTCAGGTTTACTGTATCCCTCCGACCTTCTTATTGACGATGAAGCACAAAAATTGCATCGGAATTAAATACAAAAGGCACAATGCCGACTTAAGTACAAGAAGACTAACTCTTCGTAATGTCTATGTTTTGAACCATTCCTGTGACACTAATTATACATTCCGATGCTTCACATCAGGTTTATTGTATCCCTCAGACCTTCTTATTGACGATGAAACAAAGAAATTGCATTGGATTTAAATAGAAAAAGCACAATGTCGCATTAAGTGCAAGAAGACTGTCTCTTCTTACTTACTACTTTTTCAACCATTCCTGTGAAGCTAGTTATAGATTCCGATGCTTCACTCCAGGATTACTGTATCCCTTGGACCTTCTTATTGACGATGACACACAGACATGGCATCGGAATTAAATGCAAAATGCACAATACCGACTTAAGTACAAGAAGACTGACTCTTCCTACTGTCTATGCTTTGCACCATTCCTGTGACGCTAGTTATAGATTCCGATGCTTCACTTGAGGTATACTGTATCCCTTGGACCTTCGTATTGACGATGAAACACAGAAATTGCATCGGAATTAAATACAAAAGGCACAATGCCGACTTAAGAACAATAAGGCCGACTCTTCTTAGTGACTATGTTTGAACCATTCCTGTGACACTAGTTATAGATTCCGATGCTTCACTTCAGGTTTACTGTATGCCTCTGACCTTCTTTGTGACGATGAACCACAGAAATTGCATCGGAATTAAATAGAAAATGCACAATGCCGACTTAAGTACAAGAAGACAGACTGTTCTTACTGTCTATGTTTTGAACCATTCCATTGACACTAGTTATAGATTCCGATGCTTCACTCTAGGTTTACGGTATCCCTTGGACCTTCTTATGGACGATAAAACACAGAAAGTGCACCTGAATCAAATAGAAAAGGCACAATGCCGACTTAAGTACAAGAAGGCTTACTCTTCTTACTGACTATGTTATGAACCATTCCTGTGACACTAGTTATAGATTCCGATGCTTCACTTCAGGTTTACTGTATAACTTGGACCTTCTTATTGACGATGAAACATAGAAATTGCATCGGAATTAAATACAATAGGCACAATGCCGACTTACGTACAAGAAGAGTGACTCTTCCTATTGTCTATGTTTAGAACCATTCCTGTGACCCTAGTTATAGATCTAGATGCTTCACTTGAGGTTTACTGTATCCCTTGGACCTTCTTATTGACGATGAAACACAGAAATTGCATCGGAATTAAGTACAAAAGGCGCAATGCCGACTTAAGTACATAAAGACCGACTCATCCTTCTGACTATGCTTTTAACCATTCCTGTGACACTAGTTATAGATTCCGATGCTTCACTTGAGGTTTACTGTATCCCTTGGACCTTCTTATTGACGATGAAACACAGAAAATGCATCGGAATTAAATACAAAAGGCACAATGCCGACTTAAGTACAAGAAGACTGACTCTTCTTACTGTCTATGCCTTAAACCATTCCTGTGACACCAGTTATAGATTCCAATGCTTCGCAATAGGTTTACTGTATCCCTTGGACCTTCTTATTGACGATGAAACACAGAAATTGCATCGGAATTAAATACAAAAGGCACAATGCCGACTTAAGTACAAGAAGACTGACTCTTCTTACTGTCTATGTTTTGAACCATTCCATTGACACTAGTTATAGATTCCGACGCTTCACACCAGGTTTACTGTATCCCTTGGACCTTCTTATTGACGATGAAACACAGAAATTGCATCGGAATTAAATACAAAATGCACAATGCCGACTTAAGGACAGGATGACTGACTCTTCTTACTGACTTTGTATTGCACGATTCCTGTGACACTAGTTATAGATTCCGATGCTTCACTTCAGTTTTATTGTATCCCTCTGACCTTCTTATTGACGATGAAACACAGAAATTGCATCGGATTTAAATAGAAAAGGCACAATGTCGCCTTAAGTACAAGAAGACTTTCTCTTCTTACTGACTACGTTTTCAACCATTCCTGTGAAGCTAGTTATAGATTCCGATGCTTCACTCCAGGTTTACTGTATCCCTTGGACCTTCGTATTGACGATGAAACACAGAAATTGCATCGGAATTGAACACAAAAGGCTCAATGCCGACTTAAGTACAAGAAGACTGACTCTTCTTACTGACTATGTTATGAGCCATTCCTGTGACACTAGTTATAGATTCCGATGCTTCACTTCAGGTTTACTGTATACCTTGGACCTTCTTATTGGCGATGAAACACAGAACTTGCATCGGAATTAAATACAAAAGGCACAATGCCGACTTACCTACAAGAAGACTGACTCTTCCTACTGTCTATGTTTAGAACCATTCCTGTGACACTAGTTTTGGATTCCGATGCTTCACTTCAGGTTTCCTGTATCCCTCCGGCCTTCTTATTGACGATGAAACACAGAAATTGCATCGGGATTAAATACAAAAGGCACAATGCCGACTTAAGTACAAGAAGACTAACTCTTCCTAGTGTCTATGTTTTGAACCATTCCTGCGACACTAGTTATAGATTCCGATGCTTCACTTCAGGTTTATTGTATCCCTCAGACCTTCTTATTGACGATGAAACAAAGAAATTGCATCGGATTTAAATAGAAAAAGCACAATGTCGCATTAAGTGCAAGAAGACTGTCTCTTCTTACTGACTACGTTTTCAACCATTCCTGTGAAGCTAGTTATAGATTCCGATGCTTCACTCCAGGATTACTGTATCCCTTGGACCTTCTTATTGACGATGAAACACAGAAATTGCATCGGAATTGAATACAAAAGGCACAATGCCGACTTAAGTACAAGAAGACTGACTTTTCTTACTGACTATGTTATGAACCATTCCTGTGACACTAGTTATAGATTCCGATGCTTCACTTCAGGTTTACTGCATACCTAGGACCTTCTTATTGACGATGAAACACAGAAATTGCATCGGAATTAAATACAAAAGGCACAATGCTGATTTACGTACAAGAAGAGGGACTCTTCCTTCTGTCTTATGTTTAGAACCATTCCTGTGACACTAGTTTTGGATTCCGATGCTTCACTTCAGGTTTACTGTATCCCTCCGACCTTCTTATTGACGATGAAGCACAAAAATTGCATCGGAATTAAATACAAAAGGCACAATGCCGACTTAAGTACAAGAGGACTAACTCTTCCTAATGTCTATGTTTTGAACCATTCCTGTGACACTAGTTATACATTCCGATGCTTCACTTCAGGTTTATTGTATACCTCTGACCTTCTTATTGACGATGAAACAAAGAAATTGCATTGGATTTAAATAGAAAAAGCACAATGTCGCATTAAGTGCAAGAAGACTGTCTCTTCTTACTGACTACTTTTTCAACCATTCCTGTGAAGCTAGTTATAGATTCCGGTGCTTCACTCCAGGATTACTGTATCCCTTGGACCTTCTTATTGACGATGACACACAGAAATGGCATCGGAATTAAATGCAAAATGCACAATACCGACTTAAGTACAAGAAGACTGACTCTTCCTACTGTCTATGCTTTGCACCATTCCTGTGACGCTAGTTATAGATTCCGATGCTTCACTTGAGGTTTATTGTATCCCTTGGACCTTCTTATTGACGATGAAACACAGAAATTGCATCGCAATTAAATACAAAAGGCACAATGCCGACTTAAGTACAAGAAGACTGACTCTTCTTACTGTCTATGTCTTCAACCATTCCTGTGACACCAGTTATAGATTCCAATGCTTCGCAATAGGTTTACTGTATCCCTTGGACCTTCTTATTGACGATGAAACACAGAAATTGCATCGGAATTAAATACAAAAGGCACAATGCCGACTTAAGTACAAGAAGACTGACTCTTCTTACTGTCTATGTTTTGAACCATTCCATTGACACTAGTTATAGATTCCGACGCTTCACACCAGGTTTACTGTATCCCTTGGACCTTCTTATTGACGATGAAACACAGAAATTGCATCGGAATTAAATACAAAATGCACAATGCCGACTTAGGGACAGGAAGACTGACTCTTCTTACTGACTTTGTTTTGCACCATTCCTGTGACACTAGTTATAGATTCCGATGCTTCACTTCAGTTTTATTGTATCCCTCTGACCTTCTTATTGACGATGAAACAAAGAAATTGCATCGGATTTAAATAGAAAAAGCACAATGTCGCATTAAGTGCAAGAAGACTGTCTCTTCTTACTGACTACGTTTTCAACCATTCCTGTGAAGCTAGTTATAGATTCCGATGCTTCACTCCAGGATTACTGTATCCCTTGGACCTTCTTATTGACGATGAAACACAGAAATTGCATCGGAATTGAATACACAAGGCACAATGCCGACTTAAGTACAAGAAGACTGACTTTTCTTACTGACCATGTTATGAACCATTCCTGTGACAGTAGTTATAGATTCCGATGCTTCACTTCAGGTTTATTGTATCCCTCTGACCTTCTTATTGACGATGAAACAAAGAAATTGCATCGGATTTAAATAGAAAAAGCACAATGTCACATTAAGTGCAATAAGACTGTCTCTTCTTACTGACTACGTTTTCAACCATTCCTGTGAAGCTACTTATAGATTCCGATGCTTCACTCCAGGATTACTGTATCCCTTGGACCTTCTTATTGACGATGAAACACAGAAATTGCATCGGAATTGAATACACAAGGCACAATGCCGACTTAAGTACAAGAAGACTGACTTTTCTTACTGACTATGTTATGAACCATTCCTGTGACACTAGTTATAGATTCCGATGCTTCACTTCAGGTTTACTGTATACCTAGGACCTTCTTATTGACGATGAAACACAGAAATTGCATCGGAATTAAATACAAAAGGCACAATGCCGATTTACGTACAAGAAGAGGGACTCTTCCTTCTGTCTTATGTTTAGAACCATTCCTGTGACACTAGTTTTGGATTCCGATGCTTCACTTCAGGTTTACTGTATCCCTCCGACCTTCTTATTGACGATGAAGCACAAAAATTGCATCGGAATTAAATACAAAAGGCACAATGCCGACTTAAGTACAAGAAGACTAACTCTTCCTAATGTCTATGTTTTGAACCATTCCTGTGACACTAGTTATACATTCCGATGCTTCACTTCAGGTTTATTGTATACCTCTGACCTTCTTATTGACGATGAAACAAAGAAATTGCATTGGATTTAAATAGAAAAAGCACAATGTCGCATTAAGTGCAAGAAGACTGTCTCTTCTTACTGACTACTTTTTCAACCATTACTGTGAAGCTAGTTATAGATTCCGATGCTTCACTCCAGGATTACTGTATCCCTTGGGCCTTCTTATTGACGATGACACACAGAAATGGCATCGGAATTAATTCCGATGCAATTTCTGTGTATTATCGTCAATAAGAAGGTCCGAGGGATACAGTGAACCTGAAGTGAAGCATCGGAATCTATAACTAGTGTCACAGGAATGGTTCAAAACATAGACAGTAGGAAGAGACAGTCTTCTTGTACTTAAGTCGGCATTGTGCCTTTTCTGTTTAATTCCTATGCAATTTCTGTGTTTCATCGTCAATAAGAAGGTCCAAGGGATATAGTAAACCTGGAGTGAAGCATCGGAATCAATAACTAGTGTCACAGGAATGGTTCAAATCATAGACAGTAAGTAGGCTCAGTCTTCTTGTAATTAAGTCGGCATTGTGCCTTTTTTATTTAATTCCGATGCAATTTCTGCGTTTCATCGTCAATAAGAGGGTCCAAGGGATAAAGTAAACCTGGAGTGAAGCATCGGAATCTGTAACTACTGTCACAGGAATGGTTCAAAGCATCGACAGTAAGAAGAGTCAGTCTTCTTGTACTTAATTCGGCATTGTGCCTTTAGAATTTAATTCCGATGCAATTTCTGTGTTTCATCGTTAATAAGTAGGTCAGAGGGATACAGTAAACCTGAAGTGAAGCATCGGAATCTATAACTAGAGTCACAGGAATGGTTCAAAACATAGTCAGTAAGAAGAATCAGTCTTCTTGTACTTAAGTCGGTATTGTGCCTTTTGTACTTAATTCCGATGCAATTTCTGTGTTTCACCGTCAATAAGAAGGTCCAAGGGATACAGTAAACCTGGAGTGAAGCATCTGAATCTATAACTAGTAACACAGTGATGGTTAAAACATCGACAGTATGAAGAGTCAGTCTTCTTGTACATAAGTCGGCATTGTGCTATTTGTATTCAATTCCGATGCAATTTCTGTGTTTCATCGTCAATAAGAAGGTAGAAGGGGTACAGTAAACCTGATGTGAAGCACCGGAATCTATAACTAGTGCCACAGGAATGGTTCAAAACATAGTCAGTAAGAAGAGTCAGTCTTCTTGTACCTGGCATTGTGCCTTTTGTATTTAATTCCGATGCAATTTCTGTGTTTCTTCGTCAATAAGGAGGTCCAAGGGATACAGTAAACCTGGAGTGAAGCTTCGGAATCTATAACTAGTGTCACAGGAATGGTTCAAAACATAGTCAGTAAGATGAGCCAGTCTTCTTTTTCTTAAGTCGCCATTGTGCCTTTTGTATTTAATTCCGAAGCTATTTTTGTGTTTCATCGTCAATAAGAAGGTCCAAGGGATACAGTAAACCTGGAGTGAAGCATCGGAATCTATAACTAGTGTCACAGGGATGGTTAAAAGCATAGACAGTAAGAAGAGTCAGTATTCTTGTACTTAAGTCGGCATTGTGCCTTTTGTATTTAATTCCGATGCAATTTCTGTGTTTCATCTTCAATAAGAAGGTCCAAAGGATACAGTAAACTAGAAGTGAAGCATCGGAGTCTATAACTAGTGTCACAGGAATAGTTCAAACATAGTCAGTAAGAAGAGTCAGTCTTCTTGTACATAAGCCGGCATTGTGCCTTTTGTATTTAATTCCGATGCAATTTTTGTGTTTCATCGTCAATAAGAAGGTCCAATGTTATACAGTAAACCAGAAGTGAAGCATCGGAATCTATAACTAGTGTAACAGGAAT
The DNA here is from genome assembly GCF_021461385.2 of Schistocerca piceifrons. NCBI lineage: Eukaryota > Metazoa > Arthropoda > Insecta > Orthoptera > Acrididae > Schistocerca > Schistocerca piceifrons. Next base: position 14,300,065 of record NC_060146.1, on the reverse strand, counting down.
GGTTCAAATCACAGACAGTTGGAAGTGTCAGTCTTCTTGTAGTTAAGTCGGCATTGTGCCTTTTGTATTTAATTCCGATGCAATTTCTGTGTTTCATCGTCATTAAGAAGGTCGGAGGGATACAGTATACCTGAAGTAAAGCATCGGAATCTATAACTAGTGTCACAGGGATGGTTAAAAGCATGGACAGTAAGAGGAGTCAGTATTCTTGTACTTAAGTCGGCATTGTGCCTTTTGTATTTAATTCCGATGCAATTTCTGTGTTTCATCTTCAATAAGAAGGCCCAAAGGATACAGTAAACTAGAAGTGAAGCATCAGAGTCTATAACTAGTGTCACAGGAATGGTTCAAATCATAGTCAGTAAGAAGAGTCAGTCTTCTTGTACATAAGCCGGCATTGTGCCTTTTGTATTTAATTCCGAAGCAATTTTTGTGTTTCATCATCAATACGAAGGTCCGATGTTATACAGTAAACCAGAAGTGAAGCATCGGAATCTATAACAAGTGTCACAGGAATGGTTCAAAATATAGACAGTAAGTAGGGTCAGTCTTCTTGTACTTAAGTCGGCATTGTGCCTTTTTTATTTAATTCCGATGCAATATCTGCGTTTCATCGTCAATAAGAAGGTCCAAGATATACAGTAAACCTGGAGTGAAGCATCGGAATCTATAACTAGTGTCACAGGAATGGTTCAAACATAGTCAGTAAGAAGAGTCAGACTTCTTGTACTTAAGTCGGCATTGTGCCTTTTTTTTCTAATTCCGATGCTATTTTTGTGTTTCATCGTCAATACGAAGGTCCAAGGGATACAGTAAACCGGGAGTGAAGCATCGGAATCTATAACTAGTGTCACAGAAATGGTTCAAAACATAGTCAGTAAGTCGAGTCAATCTTCTTGTACTCGGGTCGGCATTGTGCCTTTTGTATTTAATTCCGATGCAATTTCTGTGTTTTATCGTCAATAAGAAGGTCCAAGGGATACAGCAAACCGGGAGTGAAGCATCGGAATCTATAACTAGTGGCACAGAAATGGTTCAAAACATAGTCAGTAAGAAGAGTCAGTATTCTTGTACTTAAGTCGGCATTGTGCCTTTTGTATTTAATTCCGATGCAATTTCTGTGTTTCATCGTCAATAAGGAGGTCCAAGGGATACAGTAAACCTGAAGTGAAGCACCAGAATCAATAACTAGTGTCACAGGAAAGGTTAAAAACATAGTCAGTAAGAAGAGTCAGTCTTCTTGTACATAAGCCGGCATTGTGCCTTTTGTATTTAATTCCGATGCAATTTCTGTGTTTCATCGTCAATAAGAAGGTCCAATGTTATACAGTAAACCAGAAGTGAAGCATCGGAATCTATAACTAGTGTAACAGGAATGGTTCAAATCACAGACAGTGGGAAGTGTCAGTCTTCTTGTACTTAAGTCGGCATTGTGCCTTTTGTATTTAATTCCGATGCAATTTCTGTGTTTCATCGTCATTAAGAAGGTCAGAGGGATACAGTAAACCAGAAGTGAAGCATCGGAATCTATAACTAGTGTCACAGGGATGGTTAAAAGCATAGACAGTAAGAAGAGTCAGTATTCTTGTACTTAAGTCGGCATTGTGCCTTTTGTATTTAATTCCGATGCAATTTCTGTGTTTCATCTTCAATAAGAAGGTCCAAAGGATACAGTAAACTAGAAGTGAAGCATCAGAGTCTATAATTAGTGTCACAGGAATGGTTCAAAACATAGTCAGTAAGAAGAGTCAGTCTTCTTGTACATAAGCCGGCATTGTGCCTTTTGTAATTAATTCCGAAGCAATTTTTGTGTTTCACCGTCAATACGAAGGTCCAATGTTATACAGTAAACCAGAAGTGAAGCATCGGAATCCATAACTAGTGTCACAGGAATGGTTCAAAACATAGACAGTAAGTAGGGTCTGTCTTCTTGTACTTAAGTCGGCATTGTGCCTTTTTTATTTAATTCCGATGCAATATCTGTGTTTCATCGTCAATAAGAAGGTCCAAGATATACAGTAAACCTGGAGTGAAGCATCGGAATCTATAACTAGTGTCACAGGAATGGTTCAAACATAGTCAGTAAGAAGAGTCAGTCTTCTTGTACTTAAGTCGGCATTGTGCCTTTTGTTTCTAATTCCGATGCTATTTTTGTGTTTCATCGTCAATACGAAGGTCCAAGGGATACAGTAAACCGGGAGTGAAGCATCGGAATCTATAACTAGTGTCACAGAAATGGTTCAAAACATAGTCAGTAAGTAGAGTCAATCTTCTTGTACTTGGGTCGGCATTGTGCCTTTTGTATTTATTTCCGATGCAATTTCTGTGTTTTATCGTCAATAAGAAGGTCCAAGGGATACAGTAAACCGGGAGTGAAGCATCGGAATCTATAAGTAGTGGCACAGAAATGGTTCAAAACATAGTCAGTAAGAAGAGTCAGTATTCTTGTACTTAAGTCGGCATTGTGCCTTTTGTATTTAATTCCGATGCAATTTCTGTGTTTCGCCGTCAATAAGGATTTCCAAGGGATACAGTAAACCTGAAGTGAAGCACCAGAATCTATAACTAGTGTCACAGGAATGGTTAAAAACATAGTCAGTAAGAAGAGTCAGTCTTCTTGTACATAAGTCGGCATTGTGCCTTTTGTACTTAATTCCGATGCAATTTCTGTGTTTCATCGTCAATAAGAAGGTCAGAGGGATACAGTAAACCTGACGTTAAGCATCGGTATCTATAACTAGTGTCACAGGAATGGTTCAAATCATAGACAGTAGGAAGAGTCAGTATTCTTGTACTTAAGTCGGCATTGGGCCGTTTGTATGTAATTTTGATGCAATTTCTGTGTTTCATCTTGAATATGAAGGTCCAAGGGATACAGTAAACCTGAAGTGAAGCATCGGAACCTATAACTAGTGTCACAGGAATGGTTCAAAGCATAGACAGTGGGAAGAGTCAGTCTTCTTTTACTTCAGTCGGCAACGTGCCTTTTCTATTTAATTCCTATGCAATTTCTGTGTTTCATCGTCAATAAGAAGGTCCAAGGGATATGGTAAACCTGGAGTGGAGCATCAGAATCAATAACTAGTGTCACAGGAATGGTTCAAAACATAGACAGTAAGTAGGGTCAGTCTTCTTGTACTTAAGTCAGCATTGTGCCTTTTGTATTTAATTCCGATGCAGTTTCTGTGTTTCTTCGTCAATAAGAAGGTCAGAGGGATACAGTAAACCTGAAGTGAAGCATCGGAATCTATAACTAGTGTCACAGGAATGGTTCAAAGCTTAGACAGTAGGAGGAGACAGTCTTCTTGTACTTAAGTCGGCACTGTGACTTTTCTATTTAATTCCTATGCAATTTCTGTGTTTCATCGTAAATAAGGTGGTCCGAGGGATATAGTAAACCTGGAGTGAAGCATCGGAATCTATAACTAGTGTCACAGGAATGGTTCAAATCATAGTCAGTAAGAAGAATCAGTCTTCTTAACTTAAGTCGGCATTGGGCATTTTGTATTTAATTCCGATGCAATTTCTGTGTTTCATCGTCAATAAGATGGTCCAAGGGATACAGTAAACCTGAAGTGAAGCATCAGAATCTATAACTAGTGTCACAGGAATGGCTCTAATCATAGTCAGTAAGAAGAGTCAGTTTTCTTGTACTTAAGTCGGCAATGTGCCTTTTGTATTTATTTCCGATGCAATTTCTGTGTTTCATCGTCAATAAGAAGGTCCAAGGGATACAGTAAACCTGAAGTGAAGCACATGAATGGTTCAAATCATATTCAGTAAGAAGAGTCAGTCTTCTTGTACTTCAGTCGCCATTGTGTCATTTGTATTTAATTCCGATGCAATTTCTGTGTTTCATCGTCAATAAGAAGGTCCAAGGGATACAGTAAACCTGGAGTGAAGCATCGGAATCTATAACTAGTGTCACAGGAATGAATCAAAACATAGTCAGTAATAAGAGTCAGTCTTCTTGCACTTAAGTCGGAATTGTGCATTTTGTATTTAATTACGATGCAATTTCTGTGTTTCAACGTCAACAAGATGGTTCAAGGGATACAGTAAACCAGAAGTGAAGCATCGGAGTCTATAACTAGTGTCACAGGAATAGTTCAAACATAGATAGTAGGAAGAGTCAGTCTTCTTGTACTTAAGTCTGCATTGTGCCTTTTCTAATTACTTCCGATGCAATTTCTGTGTTTCAACGTCAATAAGAAGGTCCAAGGGATACAGTAAACAGGGAGTGAAGCATCGGAATCTATAACTAGTGTCACAGGAATGGTTCAAAACATAGACAGTAGGAAGAGTCAGTCTTCTTGTACTTAATACGGCATTGTGCCTTTAGAATTTAATTCCGATGCAATTTCTGTGTTTCATCGTTAATAAGAAGGTCAGAGGGATACAGTAAACCTGAAGTGAAGCATCGGAATCCATAATTAGAGTCTAAGGAATGGTTCAAACATAGGCAGTAGGAAGAGTCGGTCTAATTGTACTTAAGTCGGCATTGTGCCTTTCTTATTTAATTCCGATGCAATTTCTGTGTTACATCGTCAATAGGAAGGTCCAAGGGATACAGTAAACCTAGAGTGAAGCATCGGAATCTATTATTAGTGTCACAGGAATGGTTCAAAACATAGACAGTAAGAAGAAACAGTCTTCTTGTACTTAATTCGGCATTGTGCCTTTTGTATTTAATTCCGACGCAATATCTGTGTTTCATCATCAATAAGAACGTCAGAGGGATATAGTAAATCTGAAGTCAAGCATCGGACTCTATAACTAGTGTCACAGCAATTGTTCAAAACGTAGTCAGTAAGAAGAGTCAGACTTCTAGTACTTAAGTCGGCATTGTGCCTTTTGTATTTAATTCCGATTCAATTTCTGTGTTTCATCGTCAATAAGAAGGTCAGAGGGATACAGTAGACCTGAAGGGAAGCATCGGAATCTATAGCAAGTGTCACAGGAATGGTTCAAAACATAGTCAGAAAGAAGAGTCAGTCTTCTTGTACTTAAGTCGGCTTAGTGCCTTTTCTAATTAATTCCAATGCAATTTCTGTGTTTCATCGTAAATAGGAAGGTCCAAGGTATATAGTAAACCGGAGTGAAGCATCGGAATCTATAACTAGTGTCACAGGAATGGTTCAAAACATAGTCAGTAAGAAGAGTCTGTCTTCTTGTACTTAAGTCGCCATTGTGCCTTCTGTATTAAATTCCGATGCAATTCCTGTGTTTCATTGTAAATAAGAACGTCCAAGGGATACAGTAAACCTGGAGTGAAGCATCGGAATCTATAACTAGTGTCACAGGAATGGTTCAAATCATTGACACTAAGAGTAGTCAGTCTTCTTATACTTAATTCGGCACTGTGCCTTTTGGATTTAATTCCGTTGCAAATTTCTGTGTTTCATCGTCAATAAGAATGTCCAAGGGATACAGTAAACCTAGAGTGAAGCATCGGAATCTATTACTAGTGTCACAGGAATGGTTCAAAACATAGACAGTAAGAAGAGTCAGTCTTCTTGTACTTAATTCGGCATTGTGCGTTTTGTATTTCATTCCGACGCAATTTCTGTTTTTCATCGTCAATAAGAAGGTCCAAGCGATAAAGTAAACCTTGAGTGAAGCATCGGAATCTATAACTAGTGCCACAGGAATGAATCAAAACATAGTCAGTAAGCAGAGTCAGTCTTCTTGTACTAAAGTGGGCATTGTGCCTTTTGTATTTAATTCCGATGCAATTTCTGTGTTTCATCGTCAATAATAAGATAAAAGGGATACAGTAAAACTGAAGTGAAGCATCGGAATCTATAACTAGTGTCACAGGAATGGTTCAAAACATAGACAGTGGGAAGAGTCAGTCTTCTTGTACTTAAGTCGCCATTGTGCCTTTCTTATTTAATTCCGATGAAATTTCTGTGTTACATCGTCAATAAGAAGGTCCAAGGGATACAGTAAACCTAGAGTGAAGCATCGGAATCTATAACTAGTGTCACAGCAATTGTTCAAAACGTAGTCAGTAAGAAGAGTCAGTCTTCTAGTACTTAAGTCGGCATTGTGCCTTTTGTATTTAATTCCGATGCAATTTCTGTGTTTCATCGTCATTAAGAAGGTAAAAGGGATACAGTAAAACTGAAGTGAAGCATCGGAATCTATAACTAGTGTCACAGGAATGGTTCAAAATATAGACAGTGGGAAGAGTCGGTCTTCTTGTACTTAAGTCGCCATTGTGCCTTTTGTATTTAATTCCGATGCAATTTCTGTGTTTCATCGTCAATAAGAAGGTCAGAGGGATACAGTAAACCTGAAGTGAAGCATCGGAATCTATAACTAGCGTCACAGGAATGTTTCAAACATAGACAGTAGGAAGCGTCAGTGTTCTTGTACTTAAGTCGGCATAGTGCCTTTTCTATTTAATTCCAATGCAATTTCTGTATTTCATCGTAAATAGGAAGGTCCAAGGTATATAGTAAACCGGAGTGAAGCATCGGAATCTATAACTAGTGTCACAGGAATGGTTCAAAACATAGTCAGTAAGAAGAGTCTGTCTTCTTGTACTTAAGTCGCCATTGTGCTTTCTGTATTAAATTCCGATGCAATTCCTGTGTTTCATTGTAAATAAGAACGTCCAAGGGATACAGTAAACCTGGAGTGAAGCATCGGAATCTATAACTAGTGTCACAGGAATGGTTCAGATCATTGACACTAAGGGTAGTCAGTCTTCTTATACTTAATTCGGCACTGTGCCTTTTGGATTTAATTCCGATGCAATTTCTGTGTTTCATCGTCAATAAGAAGGTCAGAGGGATACAGTAAACCTGAAGTGAAGCATCGGAATCTATAACTAGTGTCACAGGAATGGTTCAAAGCATAGTCAGTAAGAAGAGTAAGTCCTCTTGTACTTAAGTCGGCATTGTGCCTTTTGTAATTAATTCCGATGCAATTTCTGTGTTTCATCGTCAATAAGAAAGTTCAAGGGATACAGTAAACTTGAAGTGAGCATCGAAATTTATAAATAGTGTCACAGGAATGGTTCAAAACATAGACAGAAGAAGAGTCAGTCTTCTTGTAGTTAAGTCGGCATTGTCCCTTTTGTACTTAATTCCGTTGCAAATTTCTGTGTTTCATCGTCAATAAGAAGGTCAGAGGGATACAGTAAACCCGAAGTGAAGCATCCGAATCTATAACTAGAGTCACAGGAATGGTACAAAACATAGAAAGTGGGAAGAGTCAGTCTTCTTGTACTTAAGTCGGCATTGTGCCTTCTCTATTTAATTCCGATGCAATTGCTGTGTTTCATCGTCAAGAAGAAGGTCCAAGGGATACAGTAAACCTGAAGTGAAGCATCGGAATCTATAACTAGTGTCACAGGAATGGCTCAAAGCATAGTCAGTAAGAAGAGTCAGTCTTCTTGTACTTAAGTCAGCATTGTGCTTTTTGTATTTAATTCCGATGCAATTTCTGTGTTTCATCGTCAATAAGAAGGTCCAAGGGATACAGTAAACCGGGAGTGAAGCTTCGGAATCTGTAACTAGTGTCACAGGAATGGTTCAAAACATAGACAGTAAGATGACTCAGTCTTCTTGTACTTAAGTCGGCATAGTGCCTTTTTTATTTAATTCCGATGCAATTTCTGTGTTTCGTCGTCAATAAGAACGTCCAAGGGATACAGTAAACCTAGAGTGAAGCATCGGAATCTATTACTAGTGTCACAGGAATGGTTCAAAACATAGACAGTAAGAAGAGTCAGTTTTATTGTACTTAATTCGGCATTGTGCCTTTTGTATTTAATTCCGACGCAATTTGTGTGTTTCATCGTCAATAAGAACGTCAGAGGGATACAGTAAATCTGAAGTGAAGCATCGGAATCTATAACTAGTGTCACAGGAATGGTTCAAAACATATTCAGTAAGAAGAGTCAGTCTTCTTGTACTTAAGTCGGCATTGTGCCTTTTGTATTTATTTCCGATGCAATTTCTGTGTTTCGTCGTCAATAAGAAGGTCCAAGGGATACAGTAAACCTGAAGTGAAGCATCGGAATCTATAACTAGTGTCACAGGAATGGTTCAAAACATAGACAGTGGGAAGAGTCAGTCTTCTTGTACTTAAGTCGGCATTGTGCCTTTTGTATTTAATTCCGATGCAATTTCTGTGTTTCATCGTCAATAAGAAGGTCAGAGGGATACAGTAAACCTGAAGTGAAGCATCGGAATCTATAACTAGTGTCACAGGAATGGTTCAAAACATAGACAGTAGGAACAGTCAGTGCTCTTGTACTTAAGTCGGCATTGTGCCTTTTCTATTTAATTCCAATGCAATTTCTGAATTTCATCGTAAATAAGAAGATCCAAGGGATATAGTAAACCTGGAGTGAAGCAACAGAATCTATAACTAGTGTCACAGGAAGGGTTCAAAGCATAGACAGTAAGAAGAGTCAGTCTTCTTGTACTTAAGTCGGCAGTGTGCCTTTTTTATATAATTCCGATGCAATTTCTGTGTTTCATCGTCAATAAGAAGGTCCAAGGGATACAGTAAACATCGAGTGAAGCATCGGAATCTATAACTAGTGTCACAGGAACGGTTCAAAACATCGACAGTAAGAAGAGTAAGTCTTCTTGTACATAATTCGGCATTGCGCCTTTAGTATTTAATTCCAATGCAATATCTGTGTTTCATCGTCAATAGGAAGGTCAGAGGGATACAGTAAATCTGAAGTGAAGCATCGGAATCTATATCTAGTGTCACAGGAATGGTTCAAATCATAGTCAGTAAGAAGAATCAGTGTACTTGTACTTAAGTCGGCATTGTGCCTTCTGTATTTAATTCCGATGCAATTTCTGTGTTTCATCGTCAATAAGAAGGTCCAATTGATACAGTAAACCTGAAGTGAAGCATCAGAATCTATAACTAGTGGTACAGGAATGGTTCAAAACATATTCAGTAAGAAGAGTCAGTCTTCTTGCACTTAAGTGGGCATTGTGCCTTTCGTATTTAATTCCGATGCAATTTCTGTGTTTCATCGTCAATAAGAAGGTCCAAGGGATACAGTAAACCTGAAGTGAAGCATCAGAATCTATGACTAGTGGTACAGGAATGGTTCAAAACATATTCAGTAAGAAGAGTCAGTCTTCTTGCACTTAAGTGGGCATTGTGCCCTTCGTATTTAATTCCGATGCAATTTCTGTGTTTCATCGTCAATAAGAAGGTCCAAGGGATACAGAAAACCTGAAGTGAAGCATCAGAATCTATTACTAGTGTCACAGGAATGGTTCAAAACATAGACAGTAAGAAGAGTCAGTCTTTTGTACTTAATTCGGCATTGTGGCTTTTGTATTTAGTTCCGACGCAATTTCTGTGTTTGATCGTCAATAAGAACGTCAGAGGCATACTGTCAATCTGACGTGAAGCATCGGAATCCTTAACTAGTGTCACAGGATTGGTTCAAAACATAGTCAGTAAGAAGAATCAGTATACTTGTACTAAAGTCGGCATTGTGTCTTTTGTATTTAATTCCGATGCAATTTCTGTGTTTCATCGTCAATAAGAAGGACCAAGGGATACAGTAAACCTGGAGTGAAGCTCCGAAATCTATAACAAGTGTCACAGGGATGGTTCAAAACATAGACAGTAAGAAGAGTCAGTATTCATGTACTTAAGTCGGCATTGTGCCTTTTGTATTTAATTCCGATGCAATTTCTGTGTTTCATCTCCAATAAGAAGGTCCAAGGGATACAGTAAACCTGAAGTGAAGCATCAGAGTCTATAACTAGTGTCACAGGAATGGTTCAAAACATAGTCAGTAAGAAGAGTCAATCTTCTTGTTCTTAAGTCGGCGTTGTGCTTTTTGTATTTAATTCCGATGCAATTTCTGTGTTTCATCGTCAATAAGGAGGTCAGAGGGATGCAGTAAACGTGAAGTGAAGCATCGGAATCGATAACTAGTGTCAGAGGAATGGTCAAGACATAGACAGTGGGAAGAGTCAGTTTTCTTGTACTTAAGTCGGCATTGTGCCTTTTGTATTTAATTCCGATGCAATTTCTGTATTTCATCGTAAACAAGAAGGTCCAAGGTATATAGTAAACCTGGAGTGAAGCATCGGAATCTAAAACTAGTGTCACAGGAATGGTTCAAAACATATTCAGTAAGAAGAGTCAGTCTTCTTGTACTTAAGTCGGCATTGTGCCTTTTGTATTTATTTCCGATGCAATTTCTGTGTTTCATCGTCAATAAGAAGGTCCAAGGGATACAGTAAACCTGAAGTGAAGCATCGGAATCTATAACTAGTGTCACAGGAATGGTTCAAAACATAGTCTGTAACAAGAGTCAGTCTTCTTATACTTAACTCGCCATTGTGCCTTTTGTATTTAATTCCGATGCAATTTCTGTGTTTCATCGTCAATAAGGAGGTCCAAGGGATACAGTAAACCTGGAGTGAAGCATCGGAATCTATAACTAGTGACACAGGGATGGTTCAAAACATAGACAATAAGAAGAGTCAGTATTCTTGTACTTAAGTCGGCATTGTGCCTTTTGTACTTAATTCCGATGCAATTTCTGTGTTTCATCGTCAATACGAATGTCTAAGGTATACAGTAAACCTGAAGAGAAGCACCGGAATCTATAACTTGTGTCACAGGAATGGTTTAAAACATAGTCAATAAGAAGAGTCAGTCTTCTTGTACTTAATTCGGCATTTTGCCTTTTGTATTTAATTCCGATGCAATTTCTATGTTTCTTCGTCAATAAGGAGGTCCAAGGGATACAGTAAACCTGGAGTGAAGCATCGGAATCTATGGCTAGTGTAACAGGAATGGTGCAAAGCATAGTCAGTAAGAAGAGTCAGTCATCTTGTACTTAAGTCGGCATTGTGCCTTTTGTATTTAATTCCGCTGCAATTTCTGTGTTTCATCGTCGATAAGAAGGTCCAAGCGATAAAGTAAACCATGAGTGAAGCATCGGGAACTATAATTAGTGCCACAGGAATGAATCAAAACATAGTCAGTAAGCAGAGTCAGTCTTCTTGTACTAAAGTGGGCATTGTGCCTTTTGTATTTAATTCCGATGCAATTTCTGTGTTTCATCGTTAATAAGAAAGTCCAAGGGATACAGTAAACCTGGAGTGATGCATCGGAATCTATAACTAGAGTCACAGAGATGGTTCAAAACATAGACAGTAAGAAGAGTCAGTATTCTTGTACTTAAGTGGGCATTGTGCCTTTTGTATTTAATTCCGATGCAATTTCTGTATTTCATCTTCAATAAGAAGGTCCAAGGGATAGAGTAAACCTGAAGTGAAGCATCAGAGTCTGTAACTAGTGTCACAGGAATGGTTCAAAACATAGTCAGTAAGAAGAGTCAGTCTTCTTGTACAAAAGTCGGCATTGTGCCTTTTGTATTTAATTCCGATGCAATTTCTGTGTTTCATCGTCAATAAGAACGTCCGAGGGATACAGTAAACCTGAAGTGAAGCATCGGAATCTATAACTAGTGTAACAGTAATGGTTCAAAGCATAGACAGTGGGAAGAGTCAGTCTTCTTGTACTTAAGTCGGCATTGTGCCTTTTGTATTTAATTCCGATGCAATTTCTGTGTTTCTTCGTCAATAAGAAGGTCCAAGGGATACAGTAAACCTGAAGTGAAGCACCAGAATCTATAACTAGTGTCACAGGAATGGTTAAAAACATAGTCAGTAAGAAGAGTCAGTCTTCTTGTACATAAATCGGCATTGTGCCTTTTGTACTTAATTCCGATGCAATTTCTGTGTTTCATCGTCAATAAGAAGGTCAGAGGGATACAGTAAACCTGAAGTGAAGCATCGGAATCTATAACTAGTGTCACAGGAATGGTTCAAATCATGGACAGTAGGAAGAGTCAGTATTTTTGTACTTAAGTCGGCATTGGGCCTTTTTTATGTAGTTTTGATGCAATTTCTGTGTTTCATCTTTAATATGAAGGTCCAAGGGATACAGTAAACCTGAAGTGAAGCATCGGAACCTATAACTAGTGTAACAGGAATGGTTCAAAACATAGACAGTTGGAAGAGACAGTCTTCTTGTACTTCAGTCGGCAATGTGCCTTTTCTATTTAATTCCTATGCAATTTCTGTGTTTCATCGTCAATAAGAAGGTCCAAAGGATAGGGTAAACCTGGAGTGAGCATCGAAATCAATAACTAGGGTCACAGGAATGGTTCAAAACATAGACAGTAAGTAGGGTCAGTCTTCTTGTACTTAAGTCGGCATTGTGATTTTTTATTTAATTCCGATGCAATTTCTGTGTTTCATCGTCAATAAGAAGGTCCAAGGAATACAGTAAACCGGGAGTGAAGCATCGGAATCTATAACTACTGTCACAGGAATGGTTCAAAACATCGACAGTTTCTGTGTTTCATCGTCAACTAGAAGGTCCAAGGGATACAGTAAACCTGAAGTGAAGGATCGAAATTTATAACTAGTGTCACAGGAATGGTTCAAAACATAGACAAAAGAAGAGTCAGTCTTCTCGTACTTAAGTCGGCATTGTTCCTTTGGTATTTCATTCCGTTGCAATTTCTGTGTTTCATCGTCAATAAGAAGGTCAGAGGGATACAGTAAACCTAGAGTGAAGCATCGGAATCTATTACTAGTGTCACAGGAATGGTTCAAATCATAGACAGTAAGAAGAGTCAGTCTTCTTGTACTTAATTCGGCATTGTGCCTTTTGTATTTAGTTCAGACGCAATTTCTGTGTTTCATCGTCAATAAGAACGTCAGAGGGATGCTGTCAATCTGAAGTGAAGCATCGGAATCCTTAACTAGTGTCACAGGATTGGTTCAAAACATAGTCAGTAAGAAGAATCAGTATACTTGTACTAATGTCGGCATTGTGTCTTTTGTATTTAATTCCGATGCAATTTCTGTGTTTCATCGTCAATAAGAAAGACCAAGGGATACAGTAAACCTGGAGTGACGCTCCGAAATCTATAACAAGTGTCACAGGGATGGTTCAAAACATAGACAGTAAGAAGAGTCAGTATTCTTGTACTTAAGTCGGCATTGTGCCTTTTGTATTTAATTCCGATGCAATTTCTGTGTTTCATCTCCAATAAGAAGGTCCAAGGGATACAGTAAACCTGAAGTGAAGCATCAGAGTCTATAACTAGTGTCACAGGAATGGTTCAAAATATAGTCCGTAAGAAGAGTCAGTCTTCATGTTCTTAAGTCGGCGTTGTGCTTTTTGTATTTAATTCCGATGCAATTTCTGTGTTTCATCGTCAATAAGGAGGTCAGAGGGATACAGTAAACGTGAAGTGAAGCATCGGAATCTATAACTAGTGTCAGAGGAATGGTCAAGACATAGACAGTGGGAAGAGTCAGTTTTCTTGTACTTTAGTCGGCATTGTGCCTTTTGTATTTAATTCCGATGCTATTTCTGTATTTCATCGTAAATAAGAAGGTCCAAGGTATATAGTAAACCTGGAGTGAAGCTTCGGAATCTAAAACTAGTGTCACAGGAATGGTTCAAAACATAGACAGTATTAAGAGTCAGTCTTATTGTACTTAAGTCGGCTTATTGACTTTTTTATTTAATTCCGATGCAATTCTGTGTTACATCGTCAATAAGAAGGTCTAAGGGATGCAGTAAACCTGAAGTGAAGCATCAGAATCTATAACTAGTGTCACAGGAATGGTTCAAGACATAGTCAGTAACAAGAGTCAGTCTTCTTGTACTTAAGTCGCCATTGTGCCTTTTGTATTTAATTCCGATGCAATTTCTGTGTTTCATCGTCAATAAGGAGGTCCAAGGGATACAGTAAACCTGGAGTGAAGCATCGGAATCTATAACTAGTGACACAGGGATGGTTCAAAACATAGACAGTAAGAGGAGTCAGTATTCTTGTACCTAAGTCGGCATTGTGCCTTTTGTATTTAATTCCGACGACATATCTGTGTTTCATCATCAATAAGAACGTCAGAGGGATATAGTAAATCTGAAGTGAAGCATCGGAATCTATAACTAGTGTCACAGCAATTGTTCAAAACATAGTCAGTAAGGAGAGTCAGTCTTCTAGTACTTAAGTCGGCATTGTGCCTTTTGTATTTAATTCCGATGCAATTTCTGTGTTTCATCGTCAATAAGAAGGTAAAAGGGATACAGTAAAACTCAAGTGAAGCATCGGAACCTATAACTAGTGTCACAGGAATGGTTCAAAACATAGACAGTGGGAAGAGTCAGTCTTCTTGTACTTAAGTCGCCATTGTGCCTTTTGTATTTAATTCCGATGCAATTTCTGTGTTTCATCGTCAATAAGAAGGTCAGAGGGATACAGTAAACCTGAAGTGAAGCATCGGAATCTATAACTAGTGTCACAGGAATGTTTCAAAACATAGACAGTAGGTAGCGTCAGTGTTCTTGTACTTAAGTCGGCATAGTGCCTTTTCTATTTAATTCCAATGCAATTTCTGTATTTCATCGTAAATAGGAAGGTCCAAGGTATATAGTAAACCGGAGTGAAGCATCGGAATCTATAACTAGTGTCACAGGAATGGTTCAAAACATAGTCAGTAAGAAGAGTCTGTCTTCTTGTACTTAAGTCGCCATTGTGCCTTCTGTATTAAATTCCGATGCAATTCCTGTGATTCATTGTTAATAAGAACGTCCAAGGGATACAGTAAACCTGGAGTGAAGCATCGGAATCTATAACTAGTGTCACAGGAATGGTTCAAATCATAGACACTAAGAGTAGTCAGTCTTCTTATACTTAATTCGGCACTGTGCCTTTTTGATCTAATTCCGATGCAATTTCTGTGTTTCATCGTCAATACGAAGGTCAGAGGGATACAGTACACCTGAAGTGAAGCATCGGAATCTATAACTAGTGTCACTGGAATGGTTCAAAGCATAGTCAGTAAGTAGAGTCAGTCTTCTTGTACTTAAGTCAGCATTGTGCCTTTTCAATTTAATTCCGATGCAATTTCTGTGTTTCATCGTCAATAAGAAGATCCAAGGGATACAGTAAACCGGGAGTGAAGCATCGGAATCTGTAACTAGTGTCACAGGAATGGTTCAAAACATAGACAGTAAGATGACTCAGTCTTCTTGTACTTAAGTCGGCATTGTGCCTTTTTTATTTACTTCCGATGCAATTTCTGTGTTTCGTCGTCAATAAGAATGTCCAAGGGATACAGTAAACCTAGAGTGAATCATCGGAATCTATTACTAGTGTCACAGGAATGGTTCAAAACATAGACAGTAAGAAGAGTCAGTCTTCTTGTACTTAATTCGGCATTGTGCCTTTTGTATTTAATTCCGACGCAATTTCTGTGTTTCATCGTCAATATGAACGTCAGATGGATACAGTAAATCTGAAGTGGAGCATCGGAATCTATAACTAGTGTCACAGAAATGGTTCAAAACATATTTAGTAAGAAGAGTCAGTCTTCTTGTACTTAAGTCGGCATTGTGCCTTTTGTATTTATTTCCGATGCAATTTCTGTGTTTCATCGTCAATAAGAAGGTCCAAGGGCCACAGTAAACCTCAAGTGAAGCATCGGAATCTATAACTAGTGTCACAGGAATGGTTCAAAACATTGACAGTGGGACGAGTCAGTCTTCTTGTACTTAAGTCGGCATTGTGCCTTTTTTATTTAATTCCGATGCAATTTCTATGTTTCATCGTCAATAAGAAGGTCCAAGGGATCCAGTAAACCTGGAATGAAGCATCGGAATCTATAACTAGTGTCACAGGAATGGTTCAAATCATCGACAGTAAGAAGAGTCAGTCTTCTTGTACATAATTCGGCATTGCGCCTTTAGTATTTAATTCCAATGCAATTTCTGTGTTTCATCGTCAATAGGAAGGTCAGAGGGATACAGTAAATCTGAAGTGAAGCATCGGAATCTATATCTAGTGTCACAGGAATGGTTCAAATCATAGTCAGTAAGAAGAATCAGTGTTCTTGTACTTAATTCGGCATTGTGCCTTTTGTATTTCATTCCGACGCAATTTCTGTGTTTCATCGTCAATAAGAACGTCAGAGGGATACAGTAAATCTGAAGTGGAGCATCGGAATCTATAACTAGTGTCACAGAAATGGTGCAAAACATATTCAGTAAGAAGAGTCAGTCTTCTTGTACTTAAGTCGGCATTGTGCCTTTTGTATTTATTACCGATGCAATTTCTGTGTTTCATCGTCAATAAGAAGGACCAAGGGATACAGTAAACCTCAAGTGAAGCATCGGAATCTATAACTAGTGTCACAGGAATGGTTCAAAACATAGACAGTTTGACGAGTCAGTCTTCTTGTACTTAAGTCGGCATTGTGCCTTTTGTATTTAATTCCGATGCAATTTCTGTGTTTCATCGTCAATAAGAAGGTCAGAGGGATACAGTAAACCTGAAGTGAAGCATCGGAATCTATAACTAGTGTCACAGGAATGGCTCAAAACATAGACAGTAGGAACAGTCAGTGCTCTTGTACTTAAGTCGGCATTGTGCCTTTTCTATTTAATTCCAATGCAAATTCTGAATTTCATCGTAAATAAGAAGATCCAAGGAATATAGTAAACCTGGAGTGAAGCAACAGAATCTATAACTAGTGTCACAGGAATGGTTCAAAGCATAGACAGTTAGAAGAGTCAGTCTTCTTGTACTTAAGTCAGCAGTGTGCCTTTTTTATTTAATTCCGATGCAATTTCTGTGTTTCATCGTCAATACGAAGGTCCAAGGGATACAGTAAACCTGGAGTGAAGCATCGGAATCTATAACTAGTGTCACAGGAATGGTTCAAAACATCGACAGTAAGAAGAGTCAGTCTTCTTGTACATAATTCGGCATTGCGCCTTTAGTATTTAATTCCAATGCAATTTCTGTGTTTCATCGTCAATAGGAAGGTCAGAGGGATACAGTAAATCTGAAGTGAAGCATCGGAATCTATATCTAGTGTCACAGGAATGGTTCAAATCATAGTCAGTAAGAAAAATCAGTGTTCTTGTACTTAAGTCGGCATTGTGCCTTTTGTATTTAATTCCGATGCTATTTCTGTGTTTCATCGTCAATAAGAAGGTCAGAGGGATACAGTAAACCTGAAGTGAAGCATCGGAATCTATAACTAGTGTCACAGGAATGTTTCAAAACATAGACAGTAGGAAGCGTCAGTGTTCTTGTACTTAAGTCGGCATAGTGCCTTTTCTATTTAATTCCAATGCAATTTCTGTATTTCATCGTAAATAGGAAGGTCCAAGGTATATAGTAAACCGGAGTGAAGCATCGGAATCTATAACTAGTGTCACAGGAATGGTTCAAATCATAGACACTAAGAGTAGTCAGTCTTCTTATACTTAATTCGGCACTGTGCCTTTTGGATTTAATTCCGATGCAATTTCTGTGTTTCATCGTCAAAAACAAGGTCAGAGGGATACAGTAAACCTGAAGTGAAGCATCGGAATCTATAACTAGTGTCACAGGAATGGTTCAAAGCATAGTCAGTAAGAAGAGTAAGTCTTCTTGTACTTAAGTCGGCATTGTGCCTATTGTATTTAATTCCGATGCAATTTCTGTGTTTCATCGTCGATAAGAAAGTCCAAGGGATACAGTAAACTTGAAGTGAACATCGAAATTTATAAATAGTGTCACAGGAATGGTTCAAAACATAGACAGAAGAAGAGTGAGGTTTCTTGTAGTTAAGTCGGCATTGTCCCTTTTGTATTTAATTCCGTTGCAAATTTCTGTGTTTCATCGTCAATAAGAAGGTCAGAGGGATACAGTAAACCCGAAGTGAAGCACCCGAATCTATAACTAGAGTCACAGGAATGGTACAAAACATAGAAAGTGGGAAGAGTCAGTCTTCTTGTACATAAGTCGGCATTGTGCCTTCTCTATTTAATTGCGATGCAATTGCTGTGTTTCATCGTCAATAAGAAGGTCCAAGGGATACAGTAAACCTGAAGTGAAGCATCGGAATCTATAACTAGTGTCACAGGAATGGTTCAAAGCATAGTCAGCAAGTAGAGTCAGTCTTCTTGTACTTAAGTCAGCATTGTGCCTTTTGTATTTAATTCCGATGCAATTTCTGTGTTTCATCGTCAATAAGAAGGTCCAAGGGATACAGTAAACCGGGAGTGAAGCATCGGAATCTGTAACTAGTGTCACAGGAATGGTTCAAACATAGACAGTAAGATGACTCAGTCTTCTTGTACTTAAGTCGGCATTGTGCCTTTTTTATTTAATTCCGATGCAATTTCTGTGTTTCGTCGTCAATAAGAGTGTCCAAGGGATACAGTAAACCTAGAGTGAAGCATCGGAATCTATTACTAGTGTCACAGGAATGGTTCAAAACATAGACAGTAAGAAGAGTCAGTCTTCTTGTACTTAATTCGGCATTGTGCCTTTTGTATTTAATTCCGACGCAATTTCTGTGTTTCATCGTCAATAAGAACGTCAGAGTGATAGAGTAAATCTGAAGTGGAGGATCGGAATCTATAACTAGTGTCACAGAAATGGTTCAAAACATATTCAGTAAGAAGAATCAGTCTTCTTGTACTTAAGTCGGCATTGTGCCTTTTGTATTTATTTCCGATGCAATTTCTGTGTTTCATCGTCAATAAGAAGGTCCAAGGGATAGAGTAAACCTGAAGTGAAGCATCGGAATCTGTAACTAGTGTCACAGGAATGGTTCAAAACATAGACAGTGGGACGAGTCAGTCTTCTTGTACTTAAGTCGGCATTGTGCCTTTTGTATTTAATTCCGATGCAATTTCTGTGTTTCATCGTCAATAAGAAGGTCAGAGGGATACAGTAAACCTGAAGTGAAGCATCGGAATCTATAACTAGTGTCACAGGAATGGCTCAAAGCATAGACAGTAGGAACAGTCAGTGCTCTTGTACTTAAGTCGGTATTGTGCCTTTTCTATTTAATTCCAATGCAAATTCTGAATTTCATCGTAAATAAGAAGATCCAAGGTATATAGTAAACCTGGAGTGAAGCAACAGAATCTATAACTAATGTCACAGGAATGGTTCAAAGCATAGACAGTTAGAAGAGTCAGTCTTCTTGTACTTAAGTCGGCAGTGTGCCTTTTTTATTTAATTCCGATGCAATTTCTGTGTTTCATCGTCAATAAGAAGGTCCAAGGGATACAGTAAACCTGGAGTGAAGCATCGGAATCTATAACTAGTGTCACAGGAATGGTTCAAAACATCGACAGTAAGAAGAGTCAGTCTTCTTGTACATAATTCGGCACTGCGCCTTTAGTATTTAATTCCAATGCAATTTCTGTGTTTCATCGTCAACAGGAAGGTCAGAGGGATACAGTAAATCTGAAGTGAAGCATCGGAATCTATATCTAGTGTCACAGGAATGGTTCAAATCATAGTCAGTAAGAAAAATCAGTGTTCTTGTACTTAAGTCGGCATTGTGCCTTTTGTATTTAATTCCGATGCAATTTCTGTGTTTCATCGTCAATAAGAAGGTACAAAAGATACAGTAAACCTGAAGTGAAGCATCAGAATCTATAACTAGTGGTACAGGAATGGTTCAAAACATAGTCAGTAAGAAGCGTCAGTCTTCTTGTACTTAAGTTGGCATTGTGCCTTTCGTATTTAATTCCGATGCAATTTCTGTGTTTCATCGTCAATAAGAAGGTCCAAGGGATACAGTAAACCTAAAGTGAAGCATCAGAATCTATAACAAGTGGTACAGGAATGGTTCAAAACATATTCAGTAAGAAGAGTCAGTCTTCCTGCACTTAAGTTGGCATTGTGCCTTTCGTATTTAATTCCGATGCAATTTCTGTGTATCATCGTCAATAAGAAGGTCCAAGGGATACAGTAAACCTGGAGTGAAGCATCGGAATCTATAACTAGTGTCACAGGGATGTTTCAAAGCATAGGCAGTAAGAAGAGTCACTATTCTTGTACTTAAGTCGGCATTGTGCCTTTTGTATTTATTTCCGATGCAATTTCTTTGTTTCATCGTCAATAAGAAGGTCCAAGGGATACAGTACACCTGAAGTGAAGCATCGGAATCTATAACTAGTGTCACAGGAATGGTTCAAAGCATAGTCAGTAAGAAGAGTCAGTCTTCTTGTACTTAAGTCAGCATTGTGCCTTTTGTTTTTAATTCCGATGCAATTCTGTGTTTCATCGTCATTAAGAATATCCAAGGGGTACAGTAAAATGGGAGTGAAGCATCGGAATCTGTAACTAGTGTCACAGGAATGGTTCAAAACATAGACAGTAAGATGAGTCAGTCTTCTTGTACTTACGTCGGCATTGTGCCTTTTGTATTGAATTCCGATGCAATTTCTGTGTTTCATCGTCAATAAGAAGTTCCAAGGGAAACAGTAAACCTGAAGTGAAGCATCAGAATCTATAACTAGTGGTACAGGAATGGTTCAAAGCATAGTCAGTAAGAAGAGTCAGTCTTCTTGTACTTAAGTCGGCATTGGGCCTTTTGTATTTAATTCCGATGCAATTTCTGTGTTTCATCGTCAATAAGAAGGTCCAAGGGATACAGTAAACCTGGAGTGAAGCATCGGAATCTATAACTAGTGTAACAGGAATGGTTCAAAACATTGTCAGTAAGAAGAGTCAGTCTTCTTGTACTTAAGTCGGCATTGTGCCTTTTATATTTAATTCCGATGCAATTTCTGAGTTTCATCGTCAATACGAAGGTCAGAGGGATACAGTAAACCTGAAGTGAAGCATCGGAATCTATAACTAGTCTCACAGGAATGGTTCAAAACATAGTCAGTAAGAAGAGTCAGTCTTCTTGTACTTATGTCGGCATTGTGCCTTTTGTATATAATTCCGATGCAATTTCTGTGTTTCATCGTCAATAAGAAGGTCCAAGGGATCCAGTAAAACTGAAGTGAAGCATGGGGATCTATAACTACTGTCACGGGAACGGTTCAAAACATAGTCAGAAAGAAGAGTCCGTCTTCTTGTACTTCAGTCGGCATTGTGACTTTTGTATTTAATTCCGATGCAATTTCTGTGTTTCATCGTCAATAAGAAGGGCAGAGGGATACAGTAAACCTGGAGTGAAGTATCGGAATCTATAACTAGTGTCACAGGAATGGTTCAAAACATAGTCAGTAAGAACAGTCAGTCTTCTTGGACTTAAGTCGGCATTGTGCCTTCTGTATTTAATTACAATATCATTTCTGTGTTTCATCGTCAATACGAAGGTCCAAGGGAAACAGTAAACCTGAAGTGAAGCATCGGAATCTATAACTAGTGTCACAGGAATGGTTCAAAACATAGACAGTAAGAAGAGTCAGTCTTGTTGTACTTAAGTCGGCATTGTGCCTTTTTATTTAATTCCGATGCAATTTCAATGTTTCATCGTCAACAAGAAGGTCCAAGGGATATAGTAAACCTGAAGTGAAGCATCGGAATCTATAACTAGTGTCACAGGAATGGTTCAAAACATAGACAGTAGGAAGAGTCAGTCTTCTTATACTTAATTCGGCATTGTGTCTTTTGTATTTAATTCCGATGCAATTCCTGTTTTTCATCGTCAATGAGGAGGTCAGAGGGATACAGTAAACCTGAAGTGAAGCATCGGAATCTATAACTAGTGCCACAGGAATGGTTCAAACATAGACAGTAAGAAGAGTCAGTCTTCTTGAACTTAAGTCGGCATTGTGCCTTTTGTATTTAATTCCGATGCAATTTCTGTGTTTCATCGTCAATAAGAAGGTCCAAGGAATACAGTAAACCTGAAGTGAAGCATGGGAATCTATAAATAGGGTCACAGTCTGAAAGAAGAGTCAGTTTTCGCGTACTTAAGTCGGCATTGTGACTTTTGTATTTAATTCCGATGCAATTTCTGTGTTTCATCGTCAATAAGAAGGTCCAAGGGATACAGTAAACCTGAAGTGAAGCACCAGAATCTATAACTAGTGTCACAGGTATGGTTCAAAACCTAGTCAGTAAGAACAGTCAGTCTTCTTGTACCTAAATCGGCATTGTGCCTTTTGTATTTAATTCCGATGCAATTTCTGATTTTCATCGTCAATAAGAAGGTCCAAGGGATACAGTAAACCTGAAGTGAAGCATCGGATTCTATAAAAGTGTCCGGGGAATAGTTCAAAACATAGACAGTAGGAAGGGTCAGTCTTGTTGTACTTAAGTCGGCATTGTGGCTTTTTATTTAATTCCGATGCAATCTCTGTGTTTCATCGTCAATAAGAAGGTCAGAGGGATACAGTAAACCTGTAGTGAAGCATCGGAATCTATAACTAGTGTCACAGGAATGGTTCAAAACATAGACAGTAGGAAGAGTCAGTCTTCTTGTACTTAAGTCGGCATTGTGCCTTTTCTATTTAATTCCGAGGCAATTTCTGTGCTTCATCTTCAATAAGAGAGTGCAAGGGATACAGTAAACCTGAAGTGAGGCATCGGAATCTATAACTAGTGTCACAGGAATGGTTCAAAACGTAGACAGTAAGGAGAGTCAGTCTTCTTGTACTTAAGCCGGCATTGTGCCTTTTGTATTTAATTCCGATGCAATTTCTGTGTTTGATCGTCAATAAGGAGGTCCAAGGGATACAGTAAACCGGTAGTGAAGCATCGGTATCTATAACTAGTTTCACAGGAATGGTTCAAAACATAGACAGTAGGAAGAGTCAGTCTTCTTGTACCTAAGTTGGCATTGTGCCTTTTCTATTTAATTCCGATGCAATTTCTGTGTTTTATTGTCAATATGTAGGTCCAAGGGATACAGTAAACCTGAAGTGAAGCATCTGAATCTATAACTAGTGTCACAGGAATGGTTCAAAACAAAGACAGTAAGAAGAGTCAGTCATCTTGTACTTACGTCGGAATAGTGCCTTTTGTATTTAATTCCGATGTAATTTCTGTATTTCATCTGCAGTAAGAAGGTCAGGGGGATACAGTAAACCTGAAGTGAAGCATGGGAAACTATAACTAGTGTCACAGGAAAGGTTCAAAACATAGTCAGAAAGAAAAGTCAGTCTTCGTGTACTTAAGTCGGCATTGTGACTTTTGTATTTAATTCCGATGCAATTTCTGATTTTCATCGTTAATAAGAAGGTCCAAGGGATACAGTAAAACTGAAGTGAAGCATCAGATTCTGTAACT
This sequence comes from Schistocerca piceifrons, assembly GCF_021461385.2. NCBI lineage: Eukaryota > Metazoa > Arthropoda > Insecta > Orthoptera > Acrididae > Schistocerca > Schistocerca piceifrons. The sequence goes on along the minus strand of NC_060146.1, from coordinate 14,276,985 downwards.
AGTGTCATAGGAACGGGTTAAATCATAGACAGTAGGAAGAGTCAGTCTTGTTGTACTTAATTCTTCATTGTGCCATTTTATTTAATGCCGATGCAGTTTCTGTGTTTCATCGTCAATAAGTAGGTCAGAGGGATACAGCAAACCTGTAGTGAAGCATCGGAATCAATAACTAGTGTCACAGGAACGGTTAAAAGCATAGACAGTAGGAAAAGTCAGTCTTCTTGTACTTAAGTCGGCATTGTGCCTTTTATATTTAATTCCGATGCAATTTCTGTGCTTCATCGTCAATAATAGAGTCCAAGGGATACAGTAAACCTGAAGTGAAGCATCGGAATCTATAAATAGTGTCACAGGAATGGTTCAAAACATAGACAGTAAGAAGAGTCAGTCTTCTTGTACTTAAGTCGGCATTGTGCTTTTTGTATTTAATTCCGATGCAATTTCTGTGTTTGATCGTCAATAAGGAGGTCCAAGGGATTCAGTAAACCTATAGTTAAGCATCTGAATCATTAACTAGTGTCACAGGAATGGTTCAAAACATAGTCAGTAAGAAGAGTCAGTCTTCTTGTGCTTTAGTCGGCATTTGTCATTTCTATTTAATTCCGATGCAATTTCTGTGTTTCATCGTCAATAAGAATGTCCAAGGGATACAGTGAACCGGGAGTGAAGCATCGGAATCTATAACTAGTGTCACTGGAATGGTTCAAAAAATAGTCAGTAAGAAGAGTCAGTCTTCTTGTACTTAAGTCGGCATTGTGCCTTTTGTATTTAATTCCGATGCAATTTCTGTGTTTCATCGTCAATAAGAAGGTCCAAGGGATACAGTAAACCTTGAGTGAAGCATCAGAATCTATAACTAGTGTCACAGGCATGAATCAAAGCATAGTCAGTAAGAAGAGTCAGACTTCTTGTACTTAAGTCGGCATTGTGCCTTTTGTATTTAATTCCGATGCAATTCCAATGTTTCATCGTCAACAAGAAGGTCCAAGGCATACAGTAAACCTGAAGTGAAGCATCGGAATCTATAACTAGTGTCACAGGAATGGTTCAAATCATAGACAGTCGGAACAGTCAGTCTTCTTGTACTTAACTCGGCATTGTGCTTTTTCTATTTAATTCGGATGCTATTTCTGAGTTTCATCGTCAATAATAAGGTCCAAGGGATACAGTAAACCTGGAGTGAAGCATCGGATTCTATAGCTAGTGTCACAGGAATGGTTCAAAACATAGACAATAGGAAGAGTCAGTCTTCTTATACTTAATTCGGCATTGTGTCTTTTGTATTTAATTCCGATGAAATTTCTGTGTTTCATCGTCAATAATAAGGTCAGAGGGATACAGTAAACCTAAAGTGAAGCATCGGAATCCATAACTAGTGCCACAGGAATGGTTCAAACATCGACAGTAAGAAGAGTCAGTCTACTTGATCTTAAGTCGTCATTGTTCCTTTTGTATTTAATTCCTATGCAATTTCTGTGTTTCATCGTCAATAAGAAGGTCCAAGGGATACAGTAAACCTGAAGTGAAGCATGGGAATCTATAACTAGTGTCACAGGAAAGGTTCAAAACATAGTCAGAAGGAAGAGTCAGTCTTCGTGTACTTAAGTCGGCATTGTGACTTTTGTATTAAATTCCGATGCAATTTCTGTGTTTCATCGTCAATACGAAGGTCAGAGGGATGCAGTAAACCTGAAGTGTAGCATCGGAATCTATAACTAGTGTCACAGGAATGGTTCAAAACGTAAACAGTAAGAAGAGTCAGTTTTCTTGTACTTAGGTCGGCATTGTGCCTTTTGTACTTAATTCCGATGGAATTTCTGTGTTTCATCGTCAATACGAAGGTCAGAGGGACACAGTAAACCTGAAGTGAAGCATCGGATTCTATAACTAGTGTCACAGGAATGGTACAAAACATAGACAGAAGGAAGATTCAGTCTTCTTGTACTTCAGTCGGCATTGTGCTTTTGTATTTAATTCCGATGCAATTTCTGTGTTTCATCGTCAATAAGAAGGTCAGAGGGATACAGTAAACCTGAAGTGAAGCATCGGAATCTATAACTAGTGGCACAGGAATGGTTCAAAGCATAAACAGTACGTAGAGTCAGTCTTCTTGTACTTTAGTCGGCATTGTGCCTTTTGTATATAATTCCGATGCAATATCTGTGTTTCATCGTCAATAAGAAGCCAAGAGGGATACAGTAAACCTGAAGTGAAGCATCGGAATTTATAACTAGTGCCACAGGAATGGTTCAAAACATAGACAGTAAGAAGAGTCAGTCTTGTTGTACTTAAGTCGGCATTGTGCCTTTTGTATTTAATTCCGATGCAATTTCTGTATTTGATCGTCAATAAGGAGGACCAAGGGATACAGTAAACCTAGAGTGAAGCATCGGAATCTATAACTAGTGTCACAGGAATGGTTCAAAACATAGAGAGTTAGAAGAAACAGTCTTTTTTTACTTAAGTCGGCATTGTGCCTTTTGTATTAAATTCCGATGCAATTTCTGTGTTTCATCGTCAATAAGAAGATCAGAGGGATACAGTCAACCTGAAGTGAAGCATCGGAATCTATAACTAGTGTCCCAGGAATGGTTCAAAACATAGACAGTAAGAAGAGCCAGTCTTCATGTACTTGAGTCGGCATTGTGCCTGTTGTATTCAATTCCGATGCAATTTCTGTGTTTCATCGTCAATAAGAAAGTCTGAGGGATACAGTAAACCTGAAGTGAAGCATCGGAATCTATAACTAGTGTCACAGGAATGGTTCAAAGCAAAGACAGTAAGAAGAGTCAGTTTTCTTGTACTTAAGTCGGCATTGTGCCTTTTGTATATAATTCCGATGTAATTTCTGCGATTCATCGTCAATACGAAGCTCAGAGGGATACAGTAAACTTGAAGTGAAGCATTGGAAACAAAAAGTGGTGTCACAGGAATGGTTCAAAAAATAGACAGTAAGAGGAGTCAATTTTCTTGTGCTTAATTTGGCATTGTGCCCTTGGTATTTAATTCCGATGGAATTTCTGTGTTTCATCGTCAATAAGACGGTAAGAGGGATACAGTAATCCTGAAGTGAAGCATCGGAATCAATAACTTGTGTCACGGGAATGGTTCAAAACATAGACAGTAAGAAGAGTCAGTCTTCTTGTACTTGAGTCGGCATTGTGCCATTTGTATCTAATTCTGATGCAATTTCTGTGTTTCATCGTCGATATGAAGGTCAGAGTAATACAGTAAACCTGAAGTGAAGCATCGGAATCTATAACTAGTGTCACAGGAGTGGTTCAAAACATAGACAGTAAGAAGAGTCAGTGTTCTTGTACTGAAGTCGGCATTGTGCGTTTTGTATTTATTTAAGATGCAATTTCTGTGTTTCATCGTCAATAAGAAGGTCAGAGGGATACAGTAAACTAGAAGTGAGGCATCGGAATCTATAACTAGTGTCACAGGAGTGGTTCAAAACATAGACTGTGAGAAGAGTCAGTCTTCTTGTACTTAAGTTGGCATTGTGCCTTTTGTATAAAATGCCGATGCAATTTCTGTGTTTCATCGTCAATAAGAAGGTCAGCTGGGTACAGTAAACCTGAAGTGAAGCTTCGGAATCTATAACTAGTGTCACAGGAATGGTTCAAAGCATAGACAGTAAGAGGAGTTAATTTTCTTGTGCTTAATTTGGCATTCTGCCCTTTGTATTTAATTCCGATGGAATTTCTGTGTTTCATCGTCAATAAGACCTTTAAGAGGGATACAGTAATCCTGAAGTGAAGCATCGGAATCAATAACTAGTGTCACAGGAATGGTTCAAAACATAGACAGTAAGAAGAGTCAGTCTTTTTGTACTTGAGTCGGCATTGTGCCTTTTGTATTTAATTCCGATGCAATTTCTGTGTTTCATCGTCAATACGAAGGTCAGAGGGATACAGTAAACCTGAAGTGAAGCATCGGAATCTATAACTAGTGTCACAGGAGTGGTTCAAAACATAGACAGTAAGAAGGGTCAGTCTTCTTGTACTTAAGTCGGCATAGTGCCTTTTGTATTTAATTCCGATGCAATATCTGTGTTTCTTCGTCAATAAGAAGGTCAGAGGGATACAGTAAATATGAAGTGAAGCATCCGAATCTATAACTAGTGTCACAGGAATGGTTCAAAACATAGACAGTGAGACGAGTCAGTCTACTTGTACTTAAGTCGGCATTGTGCCTTTTGTATAAGATGCCGATGCAATTTCTGTGTTTCATCGTCAATAATAAGGTCAGCTGGGTACAGTAAAACTGAAGTGAAGCTTCGGAATCTATAACTAGTGTCACAGGAATGGTACAAAACATAGGCAATAAGAAGAGCCAGTCTTCTTGTACTTGAGTCGGCATTGTGCCCTTTGTATTTAATTCCGATTAATTAACTGTGATTGATCATCAATTAGAAGGTCAGAGGGATACAGTAAAAATGAAGTGAAGCAATCTGAAACTATAACTAGTGTCATAGGAACGGTTCAAAACATAGACAGTAAGAAGAGGCAGTTTTTTTGTACTTAAGTCGGCATTTTGCCATTTGTATTTAATTGCGATGCAATTTCTGTGATTCATTGTCAATAAGAAGGTCACACGGATACAGTAAAACTGAAGTGAAGCATCGGAATCTATAACTAGTGTCACAGGAATGGTTCAAATCATAAGCAGAAAGAAGAGTCAGTTTTTTTGTACTTAAGTCGCGCATTGTGCCTTTTGTATAAAAAGCCGATGCAATTTCTGTGTTTCATCGTCAATAAGAAGGTCGGCTGGGTACAGTAAACCTGATGTGAAGCTTCGGAATCTATAACTAGTGTCACAGGAATGGTTCAAAGCATAGGCAGTAAGAAGAGCCAGTCTTCTTGTACTTGAGTCGGCATTGTGCCATTTGTATTTAATTCCGATGAAATTTCTGTGTTTGATCGTCAATAAGAAGGTCAGAGGGATACAGTAAACCTGAAGTGAAGCATCAGAATCTATATCTAGTGTCACAGGAATGGTTCAAAACATAGACAGTAAGAAGAGTCAGTCTTCTTGTACTTAAGTCGGCATTGTGCCTTTTGTATTTAATTCCGATGCAGTTTCTGTGTTTCATCGTCAATAAGAAGGTCAGAGGGATACAGTAAAACTGGAGTGAAGCATTGGAATCTATATCTAGTGTCACAGGAATGGTTCAAAACATAGAGAGTAAGAAGAGTCAGTCTTCTTGTACTTAAGTCTGCATTGTGCCTTTTGTATTCAATTCCGATGCAATTTCTGTGCTTCATCGTCAATAAGAAGGTCAGCTGGATACAGTGAACCTGAAGTTAAGCATTGGAATCTATAACTAGTGTCACAGGAATGGTTCAAATCATAGATAGTAAGAAGAACCAGTCCTCTTGTACTTGAGTCAGCACTGTGCCTTTTGTATTTAATTCCGATCAATTTTCTGTGTTTGATCGTCAATAAGAAGGTCAGAGGGATACAGTAAAAATGAAGTGAAGCATCGGAATCTATAACTAGTGTCATAGGAATGGTTCAAAGCATAGACAGTAAGAAGAGTCAGTCTTCTTGTACTTAAGTCGGCATTGTGCCTTTCGAATTTAATTAAGATGCAGTTTCTGTGTTTAATCGTCAATAAGACGGTCAGAGGGATACAGTCAACCTGAAGTGAAGCATCGGAATCAATAACTAGTGTCACAGGAAAGGTTCAAAGCATAGACAGTAAGAAGAGTCAGTCTACTTGTACTTAAGTCGGCATTGTGCCTTTTGTATATAATTCCAATGCAATTCCTGTGTTTCATCGTCAATAAGAAGATCAGAGGGATACAGAAAACCTGAAGAGAATCATCGGAATCTATAACTAGTGTCACAGGAATGGCTCAGAACATAGACAATAAGAAGAGCCAGGCTTCTTGCACTAGAGGCGGCATTGTGCCTTTTGTATTTAATTCCGATGCAATTTCTGTGTTTCATCGTCAACAAGAAGGGCTGAGTGATACGGTAAACCTGAAGTGAAGCATCGGAATCTATAACTAGTGTCACCGGAATGGTTCAAATCGTAAAAAATAGAAAGTGTCAGTCTTCTTGTACTTCACTCGGCATTGTGCCTTTTGTATTTAATTCCGATACAATTTCTGTGTTTCACCGTCAATAAGAAGGTCAGGGGGATACAGTAAACCTGAAGTGAAGCATCGGAATCTATAGCAAGTGTGACAGGAATGGCTCAAAACATAGACAGTAAGAAGAGCCAGTTATCTTGTACTTAAGTCGGCATTGTGCCTTTTGTATTTAATTCCGATGCAATTTCTGTGTTTCATCGTCAATAAGAAGGTCTGAGGGATACAGTAAATCTGAAGTGAAGTATCGGAATCTATAACTAGTGTAACCGGAATGGTTCAAAACGTAGACAAGAGAAAGAGTCAGTCTTCTTGTACTTCACTCGGCATTGTGCCCTTTGTATTAAATCCGATGAAATTTCTGTGTTTCATCGTAAATAAGAAGGTCAGGGGGATAAAGTAAACCTGAAGTGAAGCATCGGAATCTATAACTAGTGTCACAGGAATGGTTCAAATCATAGACAGTAAGAAGAGACAGTTTTCTTGTACTTAAGTCGGCATTGTGCCTTTTGTATCTAATTCCGATGCAATTTCTGTGATTCATCGTCAATAAGAAGGTCGCAGGGATACAGTAAACCTGAAGTGAAGCATCGGAATCTATAACTAGTGTCACAGGAATGGTTCAAAACATAAACAGAAAGAAGAGGCAGTTTTTTTGTACTTAAGTCGCGCATTCTGCGTTTTGTATTTAATTAAGATGCAATTTCTGTGTTTCATCGTCAATAAAAAGGTCAGAGGTATACAGTACACCTGAAGTGAAGCATCGGAATCTATAACTAGTGTCACAGGAATCGCTCAAAACAAAGACAGTAAGAAGAGTCAGTCTTCTTGTACTTAAGTCGGCATTGTGCCTTTTGTATTCAATTCCGATGCAATTTCTGTGCTTCATCGTCAATAAGAAGGTCAGCTGGATACAGTGAACCTGAAGTTAAGCATTGGAATCTATAACTAGTGTCAAAGGAATGGTTCAAATCATAGATAGTAAGAAAAACCAGTCTTCTTGTACTTGAGTCAGCACTGTGCCTTTTGTATTTAATTCCGATCAATTTTCTGTGTTTGATCGTCAATAAGAAGGTCAGAGGGATACAGTAAAAATGAAGTGAAGCATCGGAATCTATAACTAGTGTCATAGGAATGGTTCAAAGCATAGACAGTAAGAAGAGTCAGTCTTCTTGTACTTAAGTCGGCATTGTGCCTTTCGAATTTAATTAAGATGCAGTTTCTGTGTTTCATCGTCGATAAGACGGTCAGAGGGATACAGTCAACCTGAAGTGAAGCATCGGAATCAATAACTAGTGTCACAGGAAAGGTTCAAAGCATAGACAGTAAGAAGAGTCATTCTACTTGTACTTAAGTAGGCATTGTGCCTTTTGTATATAATTCCAATGCAATTCCTGTGTTTCATCGTCAATAAGAAGATCAGAGGGATACAGAAAACCTGAAGAGAATCATCGGAATCTATAACTAGTGTCACAGGAATGGCTCAGAACATAGACAATAAGAAGAGCCAGGCTTCTTGCACTAGAGGCGGCATTGTGCCTTTTGTATTTAATTCCGATGCAATTTCTGTGTTTCATCGTCAACAAGAAGGGCTGAGTGATACGGTAAACCTGAAGTGAAGCATCGGAATCTATAACTAGTGTCACCGGAATGGTTCAAATCATAGACAATAGAAAGTGTCAGTCTTCTTGTACTTCACTCGGCATTGTGCCTTTTGTATTTAATTCCGATACAATTTCTGTGTTTCACCGTCAATAAGAAGGTCAGGGGGATACAGTAAACCTGAAGTGAAGCATCGGAATCTATAGCTAGTGTGACAGGAATGGCTCAAAACATAGACAGTAAGAAGAGTCAGTTATCTTGTACTTAAGTCGGCATTGTGCCTTTTGTATTTAATTCCGATGCAATTTCTGTGATTCATCGTCAATAAGAAGGTCACAGGGATACAGTAAACGTGAAGTGAAGCATCGGAATCTATAACTAGTGTCACAGGAATGGTTCAAAACATAAACAGTAAGAAGAGTCAGTTTTTTTGTACTTAAGTCGCGCATTGCGCCTTTTGTATTTAATTAAGATGCAATTTCTGTGTTTCATCGTCAATAATAAGGTGAGGGATACAGTAAACCTGAAGTGAAGCTATCGGAATCTATGACTAGTGTCACAGGAATGGTTCAAACAAAGACAGTAAGAAGAGTCTGTTTTCATGTACTTCACTCGGCATTGTGCCCATTGTATTAAATCCGATGAAATTTCTGTGTTTCATCGTCAATAAGATGGTCAGGGGGATAAAGTAAACCTGAAGTGAAGCATCGGAATCTATAACTAGTGTCACAGGAATGGTTCAAATCATAGACAGTAAGAAGAGACAGTTTTCTTGTACTTAAGTCGGCATTGTGCCTTTTGTATCTAATTCCGATGCAATTTCTGTGATTCATCGTCAATAAGAAGGTCGCAGGGATACAGTAAACCTGAAGTGAAGCATCGGAATCTATAACTAGTGTCACAGGAATGGTTCAAAACATAAACAGTGAGAAGAGGCAGTTTTTTTGTACTTAAGTCGCGCATTGCGCCTTTTGTATTTAATTAAGATGCAATTTCTGTGTTTCATCGTCAATAATAAGGTGAGGGATACAGTAAACCTGAAGTGAAGCATCGGAATCTATAACTAGTGTAACCGGAATGGTTCAAAACGTAGACAATAGAAAGAGTCAGTCATCTTGTACTTCACTCGGCATTGTGCCCTTTGTATTAAATCCGATGAAATTTCTGTGTTTCATCGTCAATAAAAATGTCAGGGGGATAAAGTAAACCTGAAGTGGAGCATCGGAATCTATAACTAATGTCACAGGAATGGTTCAAATCATAGACAGTAAGAAGAGACAGTTTTCTTGTACTTAAGTCGGCATTGTGCCTTTTGTATCTAATTCCGATGCAATTTCTGTGATTCATCGTCAATAAGAAGGTCGCAGGGATACAGTAAACCTGAAGTGAAGCATCGGAATCTATAACTAGTGTCACAGGAATGGTTCAAAACATAAACAGTAAGAAGAGGCAGTTTTTTTGTACTTAAGTCGCGTATTCTGCGTTTTGTATTTAATTAAGATGCAATTTCTGTGTTTCTTCGTCAATAATAAGGTCAGAGGGATACAGTACACCTGAAGTGAAGCATCGGAATCTATAACTAGTCTCACAGGAATCGTTCAAAAGAAAGACAGTAAGAAGAGTCAGTCTTCTTGTACTTAAGTCGGCATTGTGCCTTTTGTATTTAATTAAGATGCAATTTCTGTGTTTCATCGTCAATAAGAAGGTGAAATGGATACAGTAACCCTGAAGTGAAGCATCGGAATCTATAACTGGTGTCTCAGGAATGGTTCAAAACATAGACAGTAAGAAGAGTCAGTCTTCTTGTACTTAAGTCGGCATTGTGCCTTTTGTATATAATTCCGAAGCAATTTCTGCGTTTCATCGTCAATTAGAAGCTCAGAGGGATACAGTAAACCTGAAGTGAAGCATCGGAATCAATACGTGGTGTCACAGGAATGGTTCAAAGCATAGACAGTAAGAGGAGTCAATTTTCTTGTGCTTAAGTTGGCATTGTGCCCTTTGTATTTAATTCCGATGGAATTTCTGTGTTTCATCGTCAATAAGACGGTAAGAGGGATACAGTAATCCTGAAGTGAAGCATCGAAATCTATAACTAGTGTCACAGGAATGGTTCCAAACATAGACAGTAAGAAGAGCCAGTCTTCTTGTACTTGAGTCGGCATTGTGCCATTTGCGTTTAATTCCGATGCAATTTCTGTGTTTCATCGTCAGTACGACGGTCAGAGGGATACAGTAAACCTGAAGTGAAGCATCGGAATCTATAACTAGTGTCACAGGAATGGTTCAAAACATAGCCAGTAAGAAGAGTCAGTCTTCTTGTACTTATGTCGTAATTGTGCCTTTTGTATATAATACCGATGCAATTTCTGTGTTTCATCGTCAATAAGAAGGTCAGAGGGGTACAGTAAACCTGAAGTGAAGCATCGGAATCTATAACTAGTGTCACAGGAAAGGTTCAAAACATAGAGAGTAAGAAGAGTCAGTCTTTTTGTACTTAAGTTGGCATTGTGCCTTTTGTATTTAATTCCGATACAATTTCTGTGTTTCATCGTCAATAAGAAGGTCAGAGGAATACATTAAACCTGAAGTGAAGCATCGGAATCTATAACTAGTGTCACAGGAATGTTTCAAAACATAGAGAGTAAGAAGAGTCAGTCTTTTTGTAATTAAGTCGGCATTGTGCCTTTTGTATTGAATTCCGAAGCAATATCTGTGTTTCTTCGTCAATATGAAGGTCAGAGGGATACAGTAAACCTGAAGTGAAGCATCGGAATCTATAGCTAGTGTCACAGGAATGGTACAAAACATAGGCAATAAGAAGAGCCAGTCTTCTTGTACTTGAGTCGGCATTGTGCCCTTTGTATTTAATTCCGATTAATTAACTGTGATTGATCGTCAATTAGAAGGTCAGAGGGATACAGTAAAAATGAAGTGAAGCAATCTGAAACTATAACTAGTGTCATAGGAACGGTTCAAAACATAGACAGTAAGAAGAGGCAGTTTTTTTGTACTTAAGTCGGCATTTTGCCATTTGTATTTAATTGCGATGCTATTTCTGTGATTCATTGTCAATAAGAAGGTCACACGGATACAGTAAAACTGAAGTGAAGCATCGGAATCTATAACTAGTGTCACAGGAATGGTTCAAAACATAAGCAGAAAGAAGAGTCAGTTTTTTTGTACTTAAGTCGCGCATTGTGCCTTTTGTATAAAAAGCCGATGCAATTTCTGTGTTTCATCGTCAATAAGAAGGTCGGCTGGGTACAGTAAACCTGATGTGAAGCTTCGGAATCTATAACTAGTGTCACAGGAATGGTTCAAAGCATAGGCAGTAAGAAGAGCCAGTCTTCTTGTACTTGAGTCGGCATTGTGCCATTTGTATTTAATTCCGATGAAATTTCTGTGTTTGATCGTCAATAAGAAGGTCAGAGGGATACAGTAAACCTGAAGTGAAGCATCAGAATCTATATCTAGTGTCACAGGAATGGTTCAAAACATAGACAGTAAGAAGAGTCAGTCTTCTTGTACTTAAGTCGGCATTGTGCCTTTTGTATTTAATTCCGATGCAGTTTCTGTGTTTCATCGTCAATAAGAAGGTCAGAGGGATACAGTAAAACAGGAGTGAAGCATTGGAATCTATATCTAGTGTCACAGGAATGGTTCAAAACATAGAGAGTAAGAAGAGTCAGTCGTCTTGTACTTAAGTCTGCATTGTGCCTTTTGTATTCAATTCCGATGCAATTTCTGTGCTTCATCGTCAATAAGAAGGTCAGCTGGATACAGTGAACCTGAAGTTAAGCATTGGAATCTATAACTAGTGTCACAGGAATGGTTCAAATCATAGATAGTAAGAAGAACCAGTCTTCTTGTACTTGAGTCAGCACTGTGCCTTTTGTATTTAATTCCGATCAATTTTCTGTGTTTGATCGTCAATAAGAAGGTCAGAGGGATACAGTAAAAATGAAGTGAAGCATCGGAATCTATAACTAGTGTCATAGGAATGGTTCAAAGCATAGACAGTATGAAGAGTCAGTCTTCTTGTACTTAAGTCGGCATTGTGCCTTTCGAATTTAATTAAGATGCAGTTTCTGTGTTTCATCGTCAATAAGACGGTCAGAGGGATACAGTCAACCTGAAGTGAAGCATCGGAATCAATAACTAGTGTCACAGGAAAGGTTCAAAGCATAGACAGTAAGAAGAGTCAGTCTACTTGTACTTAAGTCGGCATTGTGCCTTTTGTATATAATTCCAATGCAATTCCTGTGTTTCATCGTCAATAAGAAGATCAGAGGGATACAGAAAACCTGAAGAGAATCATCGGAATCTATAGCTAGTGTCACAGGAATGGCTCAGAACATAGACAATAAGAAGAGCCAGGCTTCTTGCACTAGAGGCGGCATTGTGCCTTTTGTATTTAATTCCGATGCAATTTCTGTGTTTCATCGTCAACAAGAAGGGCTGAGTGATACGGTAAACCTGAAGTGAAGCATCGGAATCTATAACTAGTGTCACCGGAATGGTTCAAATCGTAAAAAATAGAAAGTGTCAGTCTTCTTGTACTTCACTCGGCATTGTGCCTTTTGTATTTAATTCCGATACAATTTCTGTGTTTCACCGTCAATAAGAAGGTCAGGGGGATACAGTAAACCTGAAGTGAAGCATCGGAATCTATAGCAAGTGTGACAGGAATGGCTCAAAACATAGACAGTAAGAAGAGTCAGTTATCTTGTACTTAAGTCGGCACTGTGCCTTTTGTATTTAATTCCGATGCAATTTCTGTGTTTCATCGTCAATAAGAAGGTCTGAGGGATACAGTAAATCTGAAGTGAAGTATCGGAATCTATAACTAGTGTCACCGGAATGGTTCAAAACGTAGACAAGAGAAAGAGTCAGTCTTCTTGTACTTCACTCGGCATTGTGCCCTTTGTATTAAATCCGATGAAATTTCTGTGTTTCATCGTAAATAAGAAGGTCAGGGGGATAAAGTAAACCTGAAGTGAAGCATCGGAATCTATAACTAGTGTCACAGGAATGGTTCAAATCATAGACAGTAAGAAGAGACAGTTTTCTTGTACTTAAGTCGGCATTGTGCCTTTTGTATCTAATTCCGATGCAATTTCTGTGATTCATCGTCAATAAGAAGGTCGCAGGGATACAGTAAACCTGAAGTGAAGCATCGGAATCTATAACTAGTGTCACAGGAATGGTTCAAAACATAAACAGAAAGAAGAGGCAGTTTTTTTGTACTTAAGTCGCGCATTCTGCGTTTTGTATTTAATTAAGATGCAATTTCTGTGTTTCATCGTCAATAAAAAGGTCAGAGGTATACAGTACACCTGAAGTGAAGCATCGGAATCTATAACTAGTGTCACAGGAATCGCTCAAAACAAAGACAGTAAGAAGAGTCAGTCTTCTTGTACTTAAGTCGGATTTGTGCCTTTTGTATTCAATTCCGATGCAATTTCTGTGCTTCATCGTCAATAAGAAGGTCAGCTGGATACAGTGAACCTGAAGTTAAGCATTGGAATCTATAACTAGTGTCACAGGAATGGTTCAAATCATAGATAGTAAGAAAAACCAGTCTTCTTGTACTTGAGTCAGCACTGTGCCTTTTGTATTTAATTCCGATCAATTTTCTGTGTTTGATCGTCAATAAGAAGGTCAGAGGGATACAGTAAAAATGAAGTGAAGCATCGGAATCTATAACTAGTGTCATAGGAATGGTTCAAAGCATAGACAGTAAGAAGAGTCAGTCTTCTTGTACTTAAGTCGGCATTGTGCCTTTCGAATTTAATTAAGATGCAGTTTCTGTGTTTCATCGTCGATAAGACGGTCAGAGGGATACAGTCAACCTGAAGTGAAGCATCGGAATCAATAACTAGTGTCACAGGAAAGGTTCAAAGCATAGACAGTAAGAAGAGTCAGTCTACTTGTACTTAAGTCGGCATTGTGCCTTTTGTATATAATTCCAATGCAATTCCTGTGTTTCATCGTCAATAAGAAGATCAGAGGGATACAGAAAACCTGAAGAGAATCATCGGAATCTATAACTAGTGTCACAGGAATGGCTCAGAACATAGACAATAAGAAGAGCCAGGCTTCTTGCACTAGAGGCGGCATTGTGCCTTTTGTATTTAATTCCGATGCAATTTCTGTGTTTCATCGTCAACAAGAAGGGCTGAGTGATACGGTAAACCTCAAGTGAAGCATCGGAATCTATAACTAGTGTCACCGGAATGGTTCAAATCATAGACAATAGAAAGTGTCAGTCTTCTTGTACTTCACTCGGCATTGTGCCTTTTGTATTTAATTCCGATACAATTTCTGTGTTTCACCGTCAATAAGAAGGTCAGGGGGATACAGTAAACCTGAAGTGAAGCATCGGAATCTATAGCTAGTGTGACAGGAATGGCTCAAAACATAGACAGTAAGAAGAGTCAGTTATCTTGTACTTAAGTCGGCATTGTGCCTTTTGTATTTAATTCCGATGCAATTTCTGTGATTCATCGTCAATAAGAAGGTCACAGGGATACAGTAAACGTGAAGTGAAGCATCGGAATCTATAACTAGTGTCACAGGAATGGTTCAAAACATAAACAGTAAGAAGAGTCAGTTTTTTTGTACTTAAGTCGCGCATTGCGCCTTTTGCATTTAATTAAGATGCAATTTCTGTGTTTCATCGTCAATAATAAGGTGAGGGATACAGTAAACCTGAAGTGAAGCTATCGGAATCTATGACTAGTGTCACAGGAATGGTTCAAACAAAGACAGTAAGAAGAGTCTGTTTTCATGTACTTCACTCGGCATTGTGCCCATTGTATTAAATCCGATGAAATTTCTGTGTTTCATCGTCAATAAGATGGTCAGGGGGATAAAGTAAACCTGAAGTGAAGCATCGGAATCTATAACTAGTGTCACAGGAATGGTTCAAATCATAGACAGTAAGAAGAGACAGTTTTCTTGTACTTAAGTCGGCATTGTGCCTTTTGTATCTAATTCCGATGCAATTTCTGTGATTCATCGTCAATAAGAAGGTCGCAGGGATACAGTAAACCTGAAGTGAAGCATCGGAATCTATAACTAGTGTCACAGGAATGGTTCAAAACATAAACAGTGAGAAGAGGCAGTTTTTTTGTACTTAAGTCGCGCATTGCGCCTTTTGTATTTAATTAAGATGCAATTTCTGTGTTTCATCGTCAATAATAAGGTGAGGGATACAGTAAACCTGAAGTGAAGCATCGGAATCTATAACTAGTGTAACCGGAATGGTTCAAAACGTAGACAATAGAAAGAGTCAGTCATCTTGTACTTCACTCGGCATTGTGCCCTTTGTATTAAATCCGATGAAATTTCTGTGTTTCATCGTCAATAAGAAGGTCAGGGGGATAAAGTAAACCTGAAGTGGAGCATCGGAATCTATAACTAATGTCACAGGAATGGTTCAAATCATAGACAGTAAGAAGAGACAGTTTTCTTGTACTTAAGTCGGCATTGTGCCTTTTGTATCTAATTCCGATGCAATTTCTGTGATTCATCGTCAATAAGAAGGTCGCAGGGATACAGTAAACCTGAAGTGAAGCATCGGAATCTATAACTAGTGTCACAGGAATGGTTCAAAACATAAACAGTAAGAAGAGGCAGTTTTTTTGTACTTAAGTCGCGTATTCTGCGTTTTGTATTTAATTAAGATGCAATTTCTGTGTTTCTTCGTCAATAATAAGGTCAGAGGGATACAGTACACCTGAAGTGAAGCATCGGAATCTATAACTAGTCTCACAGGAATCGTTCAAAAGAAAGACAGTAAGAAGAGTCAGTCTTCTTGTACTTAAGTCGGCATTGTGCCTTTTGTATTTAATTAAGATGCAATTTCTGTGTTTCATCGTCAATAAGAAGGTGAAATGGATACAGTAACCCTGAAGTGAAGCATCGGAATCTATAACTGGTGTCTCAGGAATGGTTCCAAACATAGACAGTAAGAAGAGTCAGTCTTCTTGTACTTAAGTCGGCATTGTGCCTTTTGTATATAATTCCGAAGCAATTTCTGCGTTTCATCGTCAATTAGAAGCTCAGAGGGATACAGTAAACCTGAAGTGAAGCATCGGAATCAATAAGTGGTGTCACAGGAATGGTTCAAAGCATAGACAGTAAGAGGAGTCAATTTTCTTGTGCTTAAGTTGGCATTGTGCCCTTTGTATTTAATTCCGATGGAATTTCTGTGTTTCATCGTCAATAAGACGGTAAGAGGGATACAGTAATCCTGAAGTGAAGCATCGAAATCTATAACTAGTGTCACAGGAATGGTTCCAAACATAGACAGTAAGAAGAGCCAGTCTTCTTGTACTTGAGTCGGCATTGTGCCATTTGCGTTTAATTCCGATGCAATTTCTGTGTTTCATCGTCAGTACGACGGTCAGAGGGATACAGTAAACCTGAAGTGAAGCATCGGAATCTATAACTAGTGTCACAGGAATGGTTCAAAACATAGCCAGTAAGAAGAGTCAGTCTTCTTGTACTTATGTCGTAATTGTGCCTTTTGTATATAATACCGATGCAATTTCTGTGTTTCATCGTCAATAAGAAGGTCAGAGGGGTACAGTAAACCTGAAGTGAAGCATCGGAATCTATAACTAGTGTCACAGGAAAGGTTCAAAACATAGAGAGTAAGAAGAGTCAGTCTTTTTGTACTTAAGTTGGCATTGTGCCTTTTGTATTTAATTCCGATACAATTTCTGTGTTTCATCGTCAATAAGAAGGTCAGAGGAATACATTAAACCTGAAGTGAAGCATCGGAATCTATAACTAGTGTCACAGGAATGTTTCAAAACATAGAGAGTAAGAAGAGTCAGTCTTTTTGTAATTAAGTCGGCATTGTGCCTTTTGTATTGAATTCCGAAGCAATATCTGTGTTTCTTCGTCAATATGAAGGTCAGAGGGATACAGTAAACCTGAAGTGAAGCATCGGAATCTATAGCTAGTGTCACAGGAATGGTTCAAAACACAGACAGTAAGAAGGGTCAGTCTTCTTGTACTTATGTCGGCATTGTGCCTTTTGTAATTAATTCCGAAGCAATATCTGTGTTTCTTCGTCAATACGAATGTCAGAGGGATACAGTAAACCTGAAGTGAAGAATCGGAATCTATAACTAGTGTCACAGGAATGGTTCAAAACATTGACAGAAAGAAGAGTCAGTTTTCTTGTACTTAGGTCGGCATTGTGCCTTTTGTATTTAACTCCGATTCAATTTCTGTGTTTCATTGAAAATAAGGTCAGAGGGATACAGTAAAAATGAAATGAAGCATCGGAATTTATTACTAGTGTCACAGGAATGGTTCAAACATAGATATTAAGAAGAGTCAATTTTCTTGTACTTAAGTCGGCATTGTGCCATATCCATTTAATTCCGATGCAATTTCTGTGTTTCGGCGTCAATAAGAAGGTCCAAGGGATACAGTAAACCTGAAGTGAAGCATCGGAATCTAAACCCGGTCTCAGAGGAAAGGTTAAAAGCATATGCAGTAAGAAGACCCAGTCTTCTTGTACATGAGTCGGCATTGTGCCTTTTGTATTTAATTCCGATGAAATTTCTGTGTTTCATAGTCAATACGACGGTCAGAGGGATACAGTAAACCTGACGTGAAGCATCGGAATCTATAACTAGTGTCACAGGAATGGTTCAAAGCATAGACAGTAAGAAGAGTCAGTCTTCCAGTACTTAAGTCGGCATTATGCCTTTTGTATTTTATTAAGATGCAATTTCTGTGTTTCATCGTCAATAAGAAGGTGAAATGGATACAGTAACCCTGAAGTGAAGCATCGGAATCTATAACTGGTGTCTCAGGAATGGTTCAAAACATAGACAGTAAGAAGAGTCAGTCTTCTTGTACTTAAGTCGGCATTGTGCCTTTTGTAATTAATTCCGAAGCAATATCTGTGTTTCTTCGTCAATAAGAATGTCAGAGGGATACAGTAAACCTGAAGTGAAGCATCGGAATCTATAACTAGTGTCACAGGAATAGTTCAAAACATTGACAGAAAGAAGAGTCTGTTTTCTTGTACTTAAGTCGGCATTGTGCCTTTTCTATTTAATTCCGATGCAATTCCTGTGTTTCATCGTCAATAACAAGGTCCAAGGGATACAGTAAACCTGTAATGAAGCATCGGAATCTAAAACCGGTCTCACAGGAAAGGTTCAAAACATAGACAGTAAGAAGAGCCAGTCTTCTTGTACTTGAGTCGGCATTGTGCCATTTGTATTTAATTCCGAAGCAAATTGTGTGTTTCATCGTCAGTACGACGGTCATAGGGATACAGTAAACCTGAAGTGATGCATCGGCACCTACAACTAGTGTCACAGGAATGGTTCAAAACATAGACAGTAAGAACAGTCTTCTTGTACTTAAGTCGGCATTGTGCCCTTTGTATATAATACGGATGCAATTTCTGTGTTTCATCATCGATAAAAAGGTTAGAGGGATACAGTAAACCTGAAGTGAAGCATCGGAATCTGTAACTAGTGTCACAGGAATGGTTCAAAACATAGACAGTAAGAAGGGTCAGTCTTCTTGTACCTATGTCGGCATTGTGCCTTTTGTAATTAATTCCGAAGCAATATCTGTGTTTCTTCGTCAATAAGAATGTCAGAGGGATACAGTAAACCTGAAGTGAAGCATCGGAATCTATAACTAATGTCACAGGAATGGTTCAAATCATAGACAGTAAGAAGAGACAGTTTTCTTGTACTTAAGTCGGCATTGTGCCTTTTGTATCTAATTCCGATGCAATTTCTGTGATTCATCGTCAATAAGAAGGTCGCAGGGATACAGTAAACCTGAAGTGAAGCATCGGAATCTATAACTAGTGTCACAGGAATGGTTCAAAACATAAACAGTAAGAAGAGGCAGTTTTTTTGTACTTAAGTCGCGTATTCTGCGTTTTGTATTTAATTAAGATGCAATTTCTGTGTTTCTTCGTCAATAATAAGGTCAGAGGGATACAGTACACCTGAAGTGAAGCATCGGAATCTATAACTAGTCTCACAGGAATCGTTCAAAACAAAGACAGTAAGAAGAGTCAGTCTTCTTGTACTTAAGTCGGCATTGTGCCTTTTGTATTTAATTAAGATGCAATTTCTGTGTTTCATCGTCAATAAGAAGGTCAGAGGGATACAGTACACCTGAAGTAAAGCATCGGAATCTATAACTAGTCTCACAGGAATCGTTCAAAACAAAGACAGTAAGAAGAGTCAGTCTTCTTGTACTTAAGTCGGCATTGTGCCTTTTGTATCTAATTCCGATGCAATTTCTGTGATTCATCGTCAATAAGAAGGTCGCAGGGATACAGTAAACCTGAAGTGAAGCATCGGAATCTATAACTAGTGTCACAGGAATGGTTCAAAACATAAACAGTAAGAAGAGGCAGTTTTTTTGTACTTAAGTCGCGTATTCTGCGTTTTGTATTTAATTAAGGTGCAATTTCTGTGTTTCTTCGTCAATAATAAGGTCCAAGGGATACAGTAAACCTGAAGTGAAGCATCGGAATCTAAACCCGGTCTCAGAGGAAAGGTTAAAAGCATATGCAGTAAGAAGACCCAGTCTTCTTGTACATGAGTCGGCATTGTGCCTTTTGTATTTAATTCCGATGAAATTTCTGTGTTTCATAGTCAATACGACGGTCAGAGGGATACAGTAAACCTGACGTGAAGCATCGGAATCTATAACTAGTGTCACAGGAATGGTTCAAAGCATAGACAGTAAGAAGAGTCAGTCTTCCAGTACTTAAGTCGGCATTATGACTTTTTTATTTTATTAAGATGCAATTTCTGTGTTTCATCGTCAATAAGAAGGTGAAATGGATACAGTAACCCTGAAGTGAAGCATCGGAATCTATAACTGGTGTCTCAGGAATGGTTCAAAACATAGACAGTAAGAAGAGTCAGTCTTCTTGTACTTAAGTCGGCATTGTGCCTTTTGTAGTTAATTCCGAAGCAATATCTGTGTTTCTTCGTCAATAAGAATGTCAGAGGGATACAGTAAACCTGAAGTGAAGCATCGGAATCTATAACTAGTGTCACAGGAATGTTTCAAAACATTGACAGAAAGAAGAGTCTGTTTTCTTGTACTTAAGTCGGCATTGTGCCTTTTCTATTTAATTCCGATGCAATTCCTGTGTTTCATCGTCAATAACAAGGTCCAAGCGATACAGTAAACTTGTAATGAAGCATCAGAATCTAAAACCGGTCTCACAGGAAAGGTTCAAAACATAGACAGTAAGAAGAGCCAGTCTTCTTGTACTTGAGTCGGCATTGTGCCATTTGTATTTAATTCCGAAGCAAATTGTGTGTTTCATCGTCAGTACGACGGTCATAGGGATACAGTAAACCTGAAGTGATGCATCGGAACCTACAACTAGTGTCACAGGAATGGTTCAAAACATAGACAGTAAGAACAGTCTTCTTGTACTTAAGTCGGCATTGTGCCCTTTGTATATAATACGGATGCAATTTCTGTGTTTCATCATCAATAAAAAGGTCAGAGGGATACAGTAAACCTGAAGTGAAGCATCGGAATCTGTAACTAGTGTCACAGGAATGGTTCAAAACATAGACAGTAAGAAGGGTCAGTCTTCTTGTACCTATGTCGGCATTGTGCCTTTTGTAATTAATTCCGAAGCAATATCTGTGTTTCTTCGTCAATAAGAATGTCAGAGGGATACAGTAAACCTGAAGTGAAGCATCGGAATCTATAACTAGTGTCACAGAAATGATTCAAATCATAGACAGTAAGAAGAACCAGTCTTTTTGTACTTGACTCGGCATTGTGCCTTTTGTATTTAATTCCGATGAAATTTCTGTGTTTCATCGTCAATAAGAAGGTCAGTGGGTACAGTAAACCTGAAGTGAAGCATCGGAAACTATAACTAGTGTCACAGGAATGTTTCAAAACATAGACAGTAAGAAGAGTCAATTTTCTTGTACTTAGGTCGGCATTGTGCCTTTTCCATTTAATTCAGATGCAATATCTGTGTTTCATAGTCAATACGACGGTCAGAGGGATACAGTAAACCTGACGTGAAGCATCGGAATCTATAACTAGTGTCACAGGAATGGCTCTAAACATAGACAGTAAGAAGAGTCAGCCTTCTAGTACTTAAGTCGCCATTGTGCCTTTTGTATCTAATTCCGATGCATTTTCTGTGTTTCATCGTCAATAACAAGGTCCAAGGGATACAGTAAACCTGAAGTGAAGCATGTGAATCTAAAACCGGTCTCACAGAAAGGTTCGAAACATAGACAGTAAGAAGAGCCATTCTTCTTGTACTTGAGTCGGCATTGTGCCATTTGTATTTAATTCCGATAAAATTTCTGTGATTCATCGTCAGTACGACGGTCATAGGGATACAGTAAACCTGAAGTGATGCATCGGAATCTACAACTAGTGTCACAGGAATGGTTCAAAACATAGACAGTAAGAAGAGTCAGTTTCTTGTACTTATGTCGGCATTGTGCCATTTCCATATAATTCCGATGCAATGCCTGTGTTTCGGCGTCAATTAGAAGGTCTAAGGGATACAGTAAACCTGAAGTGAAGCATCAGAATCTAAAACCGGTCTCAGAGGAAAGGTTCAAAGCATAGGCAGTAAGAAGAGCCAGTCTTCCTGTACATGATTAGGCATTGTGCCTTTTGTATTTAATTCCGATGCAATTTCTGTGTTTCATTGTCAATACGAAGGACATTGGGATACAGTAAACCTGAAGTGAAGCATCGGAATCTATAACTAGTGTCACAAGAATAGTTCAAAACATAGAGAGTAAGAAGAGTCAGTCTTTTTGTACTTAAGTTGGCATTGTGCCTTTTGTATTTAATTCCGATACAATTTCTGTGTTTCATCGTCAATACGAAGGACATTGGGATACAGTAAACCTGAAGTGAAGCATCGGAATCTATAACTAGTGTCACAGGAATGGTTCAAAACAAAGACAGTAAGAAGTATCAGTTTTCTTGTACTTAAGTCTGCATTGTGCCTTTTGTAATTAGTTCCGATGCAATTTCTGTGTTTCATCGTCAATAAGAAGGTCAGAGGAATACATTAAACCTGAAGTGAAGCATCGGAATCTATAACTAGTGGCACAGGAATGTTTCAAAACATAGAGAGTAAGAAGAGTCAGTCTTTTTGTAATTAAGTCGGCATTGTGCCTTTTGTATTGAATTCCGAAGCAATATCTGTGTTTCTTCGTCAATATGAAGGTCAGAGGGATACAGTAAACCTGAAGTGAAGCATCGGAATCTATACCTAGTGTCACAGGAATGGTTCAAAACATAGACAGTAAGAAGGGTCAGTCTTCTTGTACTTATGACGGCATTGTGCCTTTTGTAATTAATTCCGAAGCAATATCTGTGTTTCTTCGTCAATAAGAATGTCAGAGGGATACAGTAAACCTGAAGTGAAGCATCGGAATCTATAACTAGTGTCACAGGAATGGTTCAAAGCATAGACAGTAAGAAGAGTCAGTCTTCCAGTACATAAGCGGCATTGTGCCTTTTGTATTTAATTAAGATGCAATTTCTGTGTTTCATCGTCAATAAGAAGGTGACATGGATACAGTAACCCTGAAGTGAAGCATCGGAATCTATAACTGGTGTCTCAGGAATGGTTCAAAACATAGACAGTAAGAAGAGTCAGTCTTCTTGTACTTAAGTCGGCATTGTGCCTTTTGTAATTAATTCCGAAGCAATATCTGTGTTTCTTCGTCAATAAGAATGTCAGAGGGATACAGTAAACCTGAAGTGAAGCATCGGAAT